>NC_068920.1:121247848-121563075 GCF_023091745.1 Budorcas taxicolor
GTCCTGAATATACCTTGGAAGGACTGATGTTGAAGCTCAAACTCCAATACTTTGGCCACCTGATGCCAAGGGTTGACTCATTTGAAAAGACCTTAATGCTGGAAAAGACTGAAGGAGGGAGGAGAAGGGGTCAACAGAGCATGAGATGGTTGGATGGCATCACCGACTCAATGGACATGAGGTTGAGTAATCTCCGGGAGTTGGTGATGGATGGAGAGGCCTGGAGTGCTGCAGTCCATGGGGTCGTAAAGAGTCAGACATGACTGAGCGACTGAACTGAACTAATAACATATGCAGGTAATATATGTGGCAACTATACAATAAAGAATGGGGTAAGGATGGTAAATGAACCAGTTGAGATCTAAGATTTCTGCATTTTACTTGAAATAAATAGTACTATATTAATTCAAAGTAGACTATGGAACGTTACAGATATATAATGTAAACTCTAGATGGCACCCCACTCCAGTACTCTTGCCTGGAAAATCCCATGGACAGGGGAGCCTGGCAGGCTGTGGTCCATGGGGTCACTAAGAGTCGGACACGACTGAGCAACTTCCCTTTCACTTTTCACTTTCATGCATTGGAGAAGGAAATGGCAATCCACTCCAGTGTTCTTGCCTAGAGAAACCCAGGGACGGGTGAGCCTGGTGGGTTGCCATCTATGGGGTCACACAGAGTCAGACACGACTGAAGTGATTTAGCAGCAGCAGCAGAGCAACTAAAAAGTACAATGTGAAGTTCAGTTCAGTCATGTCCAACTCTTTGCAACCCTATGGACTGCAGCATGCCTGGCTTCCCTGTCTATTATCAACTCCTGGAGCTTGCTCAAACTCATGTCCATTAAGTCGGTGATGCCATCCAACCATCTCATCCTCTGTCGTCCCCTTCTCTTCCTGCCTTCAATATTTCCCAGCATCAGGGTCTTTTCCAATGAGTCAGTTCTTCGCATCAGGTGGTCAAAATATTGGCGTTTCAGCATCAGTCCTTCAAATGAATATTCAGGACTGATTTCCTTTAGGATGGACTGGTTGGATCTCCCTGCAGTCTAAGGGACTCTCAAGAGTCTTCTCCAGCACCACAGTTCAAAAGTATCAATTCTTCAGTGCTCAGCCTTCTTTATAGTCCAACTCTCACATCCATACTGACTGCTGGAAAAACCATAGCTTTGACTATATGGACCTTTGTGGCAAAGTAATGTCTCTGCTTTTTAATATGCAGTCTAGGTGGGTTATAGCTTTTCTTCCAAGGAGCAAGTGTCTTTTAATTTCATGGCTGCATAATGTGAAGAGATATGGCTAAAAAAGCTTATAGATAAAACAAAATTCTGAAAAATAATCAAATAATCAAAAGAAATGAACAGAGGAACAAATATTAGAAGAGATAAACAGAAAACAAAATGGTAGATTGACTTTCAACCGCATGTGTAAGTACGTAATTATTAATGGGTCAAACACGCCAATAAAAAAACAAAAGATTGTTAGAATGGGTAAAAAAGCAAAAGTCAATTATATGCTAGTTTATAAGAAATCTACTATACAGACACAGTGTGACAGGAAATGGATGGAAAACAGTGCTAGAATGATTTAAATCACTAGATAAAACAGACTTCAAAACAAAAACAAGGAGTCATAACAGGAAGACGTAACAGTCATAAATGGGCTTCCTGGTTGTCCAGTGGTTAAGAGTAAGCCTTGCAATGCAGGGTACTGGTTTGAACCATTCAGTCACTGGCCCAGGAAAATCCCACATGCTGCAGAGCCACTAAGCCTTGAGCCCACAACAACTGTGTCTGTGCACCACAATTACTGAAGTCTGTGTACTCTGGAAGAGCCCAGGCTCTGAAATAAGAGAAGCCACCAACAATGATAAACTCCATACACTGCAAGTATAGAGTAGCCCCCATTTACCACAACTAGAGAAAGCCCTCGTGTAGCAATGAAGAACCAGCACAGCCAAAAAATTTTTAAAAAACTATATATAAAAAATGATAATTGTCTCTAGGGTAAATTGCAGTTGCTTCCCGCCTCTCTGGAGATTCCAAGATCAGCAGGTAGGTTTGACCCAGGCTCCTAGCAGATTACTCTTTCTGTCATGGATCCTGGAGCATGTGAGATTTTGTGTGCGTCATTTAAGAGTGATGTCACTTTTTTGCTTGAAATATATTTTTCCATCCTTTCACTCCCAACCTGTTTGTGTCTTTGAGTCTAAAAGGAGACTCTTCTAGACGACATATAGTTGGGTCGTGTTTTTTCCTACTCTTTAAATCTCTGTACTTTAATTGGTGGGATTAATGTATTTTCATTTAGAGTGATTACTGATAAGGAAGTTTAGTTCTGTCATTTTACTGTCTTCTACATCTATCTTTTTGCTCCATAATTCCTGCAATACAGCCTTCTTTTCCATATGATTGATTTTTTCTAGTGTACCATTTTGATCCTTCTCTTTCCTCTTATGTATTTATTTTAGTTATTTCATTAGTGGTTACTCTAAGGATTATAATATCTTAATTTTATAACAATCTATAAACATACCAACAACTTTATAGCATACACTACTTTGCTTCTATATATAGCTCTATCCTCTCCTTTGTTTAAAATTATTGTCGGAAAATATCTTTAAATATTGTGTGCCCATTAACAGATTTACAATTTTTGTTGTATGCATTGTTTTTAAAATCAAATGGGGGGAAAAGAAGAGTTACAAACCAAAAATATAATAATACTGGATTTTTTATTTACCTACATAGTTATCTTTTCTTGTATTGTTTATTTTTTCCAACAGCTTTGAATTACTGTCCTTTCATTTCAGCCTGATAGACTCTCTTTTCTGTAAGGAAGGTCACCTAGCAGTGAACTTCCTCAGTTTTTATCTGGGAATATCTTACTTTTCCTTCATTTTCAAAAGGATATTTTTGCCAGGTGTAGAATTCTTGGTTGACTCTTTTCTTTAGATCTTTGAATGTTATCCTGCTACCTTCTGTCTTCCATGGTCTCTAATGAAAAGTCAGCTGTTAATCTTATTGAGGAGCTCTTCTGCAAGACCAGTTGCTTTTTGTTTGCTGCTTTTAAGATTCTCTGTCTTTATTTTTTGAAATTTTTATTTTGTGGGTTTTGATGTGAGATCTCTTTGAGTTGATTCTACTTGAATTTCATTGTGTTTTTTGGATGTGTAGATTTCTGCCTTTAGTCAAAATTTTCTTTCCAAGAACTCCCATAATGGATACTCTTGATAGCAACCCACCTGCCCCTCAGATTCTGTTCACTTTTTTCATTGTTTTTCCTCTCTGTTCCTCTGATTTGATAATTTTAATTGTCATATTCTCTGATTCTGTCTTTTGCCTGCCCAAATCTGCTGTTGAGCCTATCTAGTGGATTTTTCATTGTAGCTATTATACCTTTTAAGCTCCAGATTTTCTATTTGGTTTCTTTTAATTATTTCAGTCTCTGTTGATATTCTCTATGTAGTAAGACATTATTCTTCTGATCTCCTTGACATCACTGTCTATCATTTTTGTTAGTTCTCTAAGCTTATGTAAGACAGCTGACTTAAATTCTTATTCTAGTAAGCCCAATGTTTGTGCTTCCCCATGCTATTTTTCCCCAGTGCATGGGCCATACTTTCCTGCTTTTGTATATGCCTTTTAATTTTTGTTGGAAATAATATGTTTTGAATATAATACAGTGATAACTTTGGAAATTAAATTATTCCAGGTTTTACTGTTGTTGCTTTTGAGGGAAGTCATCCATGAGTCTAGTGATAGTCTCAAAGCCTATATTTATTGTCATATGTAATCACTGAAATCTGTTTCATTACCTCAGCAATCAGCCAAATATTTTTAATATCCTGACAGACTGATGTGACAGATTCTTTTAAAAAATTCTGAAGCAACAAACAAGCAATCCTGTCAGTCTTTGTAGACTGGATCTGAGCTAAGGCATACTTTCACTTCTTAGCCAGCGTACCTATGTACAGTTCAGCCTCAGAAGTCCGTTCATGCTTGGGCAGAGGCCAAAACTGCTCTAGAGTTTTAACTCTGGGATTCTCTCAGGTTTTTTATGAGCAAGCATCCAGATCTGGGCATATGTGTTGAACCCCTGATTTCCTGGCATATGAGGTAGTCCTTTAAGGACTTTATTCCCCTTATATTTAAAATGGAAAACTAAAAAGGACCCACCATATAGCACAGGGGACTCTGCCCAATGTTGTATGGCAGCTTGGATGGAGAGAGTCTGCGGCAGAATGGATATGCGTATATGTATGGCTGAGTCACTCTGCTATGCACCTGAAACTATCACAACACTGTAAATTGGCTATGTGTGAAGTCGCTCAGTTGTGTCCGACTCTTTGTGACCCCATGGACTGTAGCCTACCAGGCTCCTCTGTCCATGGGATTTTCCAAGCAATAGTACTGGAGTGGATTGCCATTTCCTTCTCCAGGGGATCTTCCCCACCCAGGGATCGAACCCAGGTCTCCAGCATTGTAGACAGATGCTTTACCGTCTAAGCTACCAGGGGCTATACTCCAATATAAAATAAAAGGTTAAGTTACAAAACAGAACTTAATTCCTCCCCAGATCTTAATCTTAGCCTTCTCTTTCTCAGGTCTTTCTGTCCATCCACTGCTTTCCCCACTCCTCATCCTTTGCCTAAGAGACAGTTATGTACATTATGTCTTGAAATGCTTTTGACATACACAAATGCTTTTGCCAAACATGTTGTTCCAGCCTGAAGGAGGTGAAATAAAACCAAGTGTCTACAGTGGCCCCTCTGGAAGTGACAAGACCAAATTCATGACCAGTTTTTGAGATAAAAGTCCATTGTTGACCTCTGGCAGCTAGCTGACACCAGAAATGGTGACTACTGTCCCCAGGGCCACTGTCATACTAGGGAATGGGGGATGGCAGACAGGTAAACAAAAATGCAGCAATGTTTCCTTACCGAGTTAGCAATCTCTGTCCTTATTAAGCATGTCCCTGATTATTGCAAGTTTAAAAATATATGATTCTAGAGTTTTTTAAAAGTTAATTTTGTCAGTTTTTGTTTGCTTAGTGTTTGCTTCACTGGAAGGACTGATTCTTGGAGCTCTACTCTGATGTTTTCATGGTGTCTCTCCCACTTCTATTTATAGGACCCAATGTGGCATTCATGAGAATATCATTCTGAGATCTCTTACTAAAGGGAATGTAACTGACAGCCCCAGCTGTTCGATTTCAAAATCTGTTGTTGTGTTTTTGTGTTAATGCTACACTTTCCACAAGCTGCTCTGAGGCAATAAACGAGGGCACTAAGGGATACTAAGGCAGTTCTATTCCTGACTGACATCAGACTGTTTGAGTGGGCAGTATTGACTTGAGGACTCCTGATACATGAACCAAACCTTTGAATTGTTCTGTGGTGTGCTGGAATGGGGGTGGAGACTGTGGATGGGCAGTGGTTAGTAAGTAGACAGGTAACATAAGTTGACTACTACTAAGTTGTATTAATGTCCTAAGGGAGAATAATCAGAGACTGGGTGCTCTTTATAGTTAATGGCTAAGTGTGACAGCCAGAAAACCACTCTGGTAGCTTATTTGTTGTTGTTATTGTTCAGTCACTAAGTTGTGTCCAACTCTTTCTGACCCCACGAATGGCAGCACGCCAGGGTTCTCTGTACTTCACTATCTCCTGGAGTTTGTTCAGATTCACATCCATTGAGTCAGTGATGCTATGTAACCATTTCATCCTCTGCCACACTCTTCTCCTTTTGGCTTCAATCTTTCACATCATCAGAATCTATTCCAATGATTGACTCTTTGCATCAGGTGGGCAAAGTATTAGAGCTTCAGCTTCAGCATCAGTCCCTTCAATGAACATTCAGGGTTAATTTCCTTTAGAATCGACTGATTTGATCTCCTTGCTGTTCAAAGGACTCTCAAGAGTCCTCTCCAGCACCACAACTGGAAATCATAAATTCTTTGGCGCTCAGCCTTCTTTATGGTCCAACTCTCACATCCATACGTGACTACTGGGAAAACCACTGCTTTGACCACTGCTTTGCTGACAGACCTTTGTCAGCAAAGGGATGTCTCTGCTTTTTAATATGCTATCTAGGTTTGTCATAGCTTTTCCTCCAAGGAGCAAGCGTCAAGAGGGTCTTTAGTTCTCCTTCACTTTCTGCCATTAGAGAGTTTGCATCTGCATATCTGAGGTGGATATTTCTCCGAGCAATCTTGATTCCAGCTTGTGATGCATCCAGCCCAGCATTTCGCATGATGTACTCTGCATATAAGTTAAATGAACAGGGTGAAAATACACAGCTTTCTGAAACTCCCTTCCCAATTCTGAACCAGTCCGTTGTTCTATGTAAGGTTCTAACTGTTGCTTTTTGACTGCATACAGGTTTCTCAGGAGACAGGTAAGGTGGTCTAGTATTCCCATCTCTTCAAGAATTTTCCACAATTTGTTGTGTTCCACACAGTCAAAGGCTTTAGTATAGTCAACGGAGCTTAAGTAGATGTTTTTTTCTGAAATTCCTTTGCTTTCTCCATGCTCCAATGAATGTTGGCAATTTGATCTCTGGTTCCTCTGCCTTTTCTAAACCCAGCTTGTACATCTGGAAGTTCTTGGTTCATATACTGCTGAAGCCTAGCTTGAAGGATACTGAGCATAACCTTACTAGCATGTGAAATAAGTGCAACTGTACAATAGTTTGAACATTCTTTGGCATTGCCCTTCCTTGGGACTGGAATGAAATCTGATCTTTTCCTGTTCTGTGGCCACTGCTGACTTTTCTAAATTTGCTGACATACTGCGTGCAGCATTTTAACAGCATCATCTTTTAGGATTTGAAATAGCTTAGGTGAAATTCCATCACCTCCAGTAGCTTTGTTTGCAATAATGCTTCCTAATGCACACTTAACTTTGCACTCAAAGATGTCTGGCTCTAGGTGAGTGACCACACCACTATGGTTATTTGGGTCATTAAGACTTTTCCTTTATAGTTCTTCTGTGTATTTGTGCCATCCCTTCTTAATCACTTCTGCTGCTGGTAGGTCCTTGCCATTTCTGTCCTTTATCATGCCCCTCATTGCATGAAATGTTCCCTTGATATCTCCAGTTCTCTTGAGGAGATATCTAGTACTTCCCATTCTGTTGTTTTCCTCTACTTACTTGCATTGCTCATTTAAGATAGCCTTCTTCTTTCTCCTTGCTATTCTGTGTAACTCTGCATTCAGATGGGTATATCTTTCCCTTTTTCTCTTGCTTTTTCTTCTTCTCTTTCCTCAACTATTCGAAAAGCCTAGTCAGACAACCACTTTGCCTTCTTGCATTTCTTTTCCTTTGGGATAGTTTTGATCACCACCTCCTATACAATGTTATGAACCTCCATCCACAGTTCTTCAGAAACTCTGTCCACCAGAAAATCCCTTGAATCTATTCATCACCCCCACTGTATAATTATAAAGTGATTTGATTATACCTGAATGCTCCAGTGATTTCCCATACTTTCTTCAACTTAAGTCTGAATTTTGTAATAAGGAATTAATGATCTGAGCCACAGTCAGCAGGTCTTGTTTTGGCTGACTGTATAGAGCTTCTCCATCTTGGCTGCAAAGAATATAATCTATCTGATTTCAGTATTGACCATTTGGTGATGTCTATGTATAGAGTCATCTTGTGATGTTGGAAAAGGATGTTTGCTATGACCGGTGTGTTCTACTGACAGAACTCTGTTAGCCTTTGCCTTGTACTCTAAGTCCTGTTACTCCAGGTATCTCTCAGCTTCCAACTTTTGCATTCCAATCCCCTATGATGAAAAGGACATCTTTTGTTGTTGTTCTAGAAGGTCTTCTAGGTCTTCATAGAAACAATCAACTTTGGCTTCTTCGGCATCAGTGGTTGGTGCATAGACTTGGAATACTGTGATACTGAATGGTTTACCTTGCAAATGAACCAAGATCACTCTATTGTTTTGGATGTTACATCCAAGTACTGTATTTTGACTCTTTTTCTTGTTCTTCTTTTTTTTTTTTTACTCTGAGGGCTACTCCATTTCTTCTAAGGGGTTCTTGCCCACAGTAGATAATAATATTCATCTGAATTAAGGTCTCCCATTTCTGTCCATTTTAGTTCATTGATTCCTAAAATGTTGATATTCACTCCTGCCACCTCCTGTTTGACCACATCCAATTTACCCTGACTCTTGGAACTAACATTACAGCATTGTACTTTACTTCCACCACCAAACACATTCGCAACTGAGCATCATTTCCACTTTGGCCCAGCTGCTTCATTCTTTTTGGACCTAGAGGTAACTGCCCTCTGCTCTTCCCCAGTAGCATACTGGACATCTATCGACCTTGGGGGCTCATCTTTGGTGTTATATTGTTTTGCCCCTTCATTCTGTTCATGGGGTTCTCATGGCAAGAATATTGCAGTAGGTTGCCATTTCCTCCTCTAGTGTACCACATTTTGTCAGAACTCTTCATTATGATCCATTTGTCTTAGGTCACCCTGCACAGCATGGCTCATAGCTTCACTGAGTTATGCAAACCTCTTCACCACAACAAGGCTGTGATCCATGAAGGGGTATCAACATAATATGACAAGACACAGCTAACATCATTTTCAATGGTGAAAAGCTGAAAATATTTCCTCTAATATCAGGAGGAAGACAGGATGTCCACTTTTACTTCTTTTTTAATTTGGATTCCACTTTTATTAAATATAGTTTTGGAAGTCCTAACCATGCAATCGAAGAAGAAAGAAAAGGAATCCAAATTGGAAAAGAGTAAAAAGTATCAATGTCTGCAGATGACATACTGCACATAGAAGATCCTAAAGACACTACCAGAAACCTAATACTAGAGCTTATCAATGAATTCAGTAAAGTTTCAGGAAACAAATTTAATACACAGAAACCTGTTACATTTCTATACGTTAACAATGAAAGCTCTGAAAGAGAAATTTAAGACAATCCCATTTGTCCACGCTACAAAAAAAGAATAAAATACCATGGAATAAACCTACCTAAGGAGACAAAAGAACTGTACCCCAAAACTGTAAGATGCTGATTTAAAAAATTGCCGATGACACAAACAGATGGTGAGATATATTGTGTTCTTGGATTGGAAGAAGCAATATTGTCAAAATGACTATACTGTCCAAGGCAATCTACAGATTCGATGAAATCCCTATCAAATTACCAATGGAATTTTTCACAGAACTAGAATTTAAAAAATTTAAATTTGTGTGAAACACAAAAGACTTCAAAGAGCCAAGCAATCCTGAGAAAGAAAAAGAGAGCTAGAGGAAACAGGCTCCCTGACATCAGACTATACCACAAAGTTACAGTACTCAAAACAGCATAGTATGGGCACAAAAACAGAAATACAGATCAACAGAATAGGACAGACAGTGCAAAAATAAATTCACAGACCTGTGGTCAATTAATATACAACAAAGGAAGCAAGATTATACAATGAGAAAAGACAGTCTCTTCAATAAGTGGTGCTGGGAAAAATGGACAGCTACATGTAAAGAAAGAAATTAGAACATTCTCTAACACCATGCACAAAAATAATGTAAAAATGGATCAAAGATGTAAAGGAAAGACCACACACAATAAAACTGTTAGCAGAAAACATAGGCAAAACACTCTTTGATATAAACCTCAGCAATATCTTTTTGGATCCAACTCGTAGAGTAGTGAAAATAAAAACAAAAACAAATGGGGGGTACTTCCTTCTTGGTCCAGTGGTTAGGATTTCACCTGCCAATGCAGGGGATGCAGGTTCAATTCCAGGTCAGGGAGCTAAGTTCCCCACATACCTCATGGCAGAAAAGAAAAAAAAACATAAACAGCAAAAGAACTATGTTAACAAAAGCATTTGCACAGCAAAGGGAACCATAAACAAAACAAAAAAACAACACAGAATGGGAGAAAACATTTGCAACATACAGATAGTTCATGCACCTAAATATCAAAAAAGCAAACAACCTAATCAAAAAATGATCAAAAAGGGCCTCTCTGGTGGTTCAGTGGTAAAGAATCTGCCTGTCTCAATGCAGGAGGCATGGGTTTGATCCCTGATCTGGGAAGATCCCACATGCCAAGGAGTAAGTAAGCCCGTGTGCCACAACTATGGAGACTGTGCTGTAGAGCCCGGGAGCTACAACTACTGAAGCCCACGCATCCTAGATCTTGTGTTCTCCATCAAGAAAGGCCACCAAAGTGAGAAGCCTGTGCACTGCAGCTAGAGAGTAGCCCGAGAGGCAGCACAGCCAACAATAAATAAAAGCATATACTAAAAGTTGTTTTTAACTGGGCAGAAGATCTTAATAGATAATTCTCCAAAGAAGACATATAGATGGGCAAAAAGCACATGAAAAGATGCTCAACACCACTACTTATTACATAAATGAAATTAAAAACTGCAATGAAGTATCACTTCTCATCATGCATGGTCAACATCAGAAAGTCTACAAATGGTAAATGCTGCAGAGGATGTCAAGAAACGGGAACCCTCCTACACTGTGGATGGGAATGCAAATTGGTACAACCAACATGGAGAATCAGTATGGAGCACTGTATGGATGTTCCTTTAAAAAAGTAAATATAGAATTACTATATGATCCAGCAATTCCACTCCTGGGCATACATCCAGAGAAAATCATAATTTAAACAGGTATCAACGCCCAAGCATCCAAAGGCCAATGTTCACTGCAACACTGTTTACAATAGCTAAGAGGTGAAAGTGAAAGTCACCCTGTCATGCCAGACTCTTTGTTACCACATGGACTATACAGTCCATGGAATTCTCCAGGCCAGAATACCAGAGCAGGTAGCTTTTCCCAAATATCATATGACATCACTTTTATGTGGAGTTAAAAAAAAAATTATACAAATGAACTTATCTAGTAAACAGAAACAGACTCACATAATTAGAAAATAAACTTAGAAAATAAGAAAATAAAGCTCTCCAAAAGAGAAATGTGGGGGGCAGAAGGGCTAAAGTAGCAGTTTAGGATTAACATGTATATATACTACTACTCATCTCACACACTAGCAAAGTAATGCTCAAAATTCTTCAACCCAGGCTTCAACAGTATGTGAACTGTGAACTTCCAGATGCTCAAGCTGGATTTAGAAAAGGCAAAGGAACCAGAGATCAAATTGCCAACATCCGTTGGATCATCGAAAAACCAAGAGAATACCAGAAAAACATCTACTTCTGTTTTACTGATTATGCCAAAGCTTTTGACTGTGTTGATCACAACAAACTGGGAAATTCTTAGAGATGAGAATACCAGACCATCTTACCTGCCTCCTGAGAAATCTGTATGCAGGTCAAGAACCAGACATGACTAGTTCCAAATTGGGAAAGGAGTAGGACAAGGCTGTATATTGTCACCCTGCTTATTTAACTTATATGCAGAGTACATCATGCGAAATGACAGGCTGGATGAAGCACAAGCTGGAATCAAGATCTCTGGGAGAAGTATCAATGAACTCAGATATGCAGATGACACCACCCATATGGGAGAAAGCGATGAAGAACTAAAAAGCCTCTTGATGAAAGTGAAAGAGGAGAGTGAAAAAGTTGGCTTAAAGCTCTACATTCAAAAAACAAAGATCATGGCATCCGATCCCATCACTCCATGGGAAATAGATGGGGAAACAATGGAAACAGTGACAGACTTTATTTTTTTGAGTTCCAAAATCACTGCAGATGGTGATTGCAGCCATGAAATTAAAAGATGCTTGCTCCTTGGAAGAAAAGTTATGACCAACCTAGAGAGCATATTCAAAAGCAGAGACATTACTTCGCTGACTAAGGTCCATCTAGTCAAGGCTATGGTTTTTCCAGTGGTCATGTATGGATGTGAGAGTTGGACTGTGAAGAAAGTTAAGCACGGAAGAACTGATGCTTTTGAACTATGGTGTTGGAGAAAACTCTTGAGAGTCCCTTGAACTGCAAAGAGATCCAACCAGTCCATCCTAAAGGAAATCAGTCCTGAAAACTCAGAGTTCAGACATGACTGCGATACTGAACTGATACTACTACATATAAAATGATTAACTGGGATCTACTCTACAGCACAGGGGATTCTGCTCAATATTCTGCATGGGTAAAGAATCTGAAAAAGAATAGATATATGTATAAATCAATCGCTTTGTGCTACACCTGAAACTAACACAACATTGTAAACCAATATACACTAAAAATTAAATTTTAAAAAGTCTGCAAATAATAAATGATGGAGAGGCTTTGGACAAGGAAGCCTACAACACTGTTGGTGGTAATCTAGGCTGGTACAGCCACTATTAGAACAGTAGGGCAGGTTCCTCAAAAAATGAAAATAGAGCTACTGTATGATCCTATAATCCCACTCCTGAGCATATGCTCAGACAAAACTCTGACTAAAAAATACATGCGCCCCAGTGTTCACGGTGGGACTTTTTATAATAGCCAAGACATGGAAACCTAAATGTCCCTCGTCAGAGTAATGGTTAAAGTAGATGAGGTATATACACACAATGGAATATTCTTCAGTTAATAAAGAATGAGTTAGTGCCATTTGCAGCAACATGGATGAACCTTGAGATTATCATACTAGGTGAAGTCAGACAAAGAAAGACAAATAACATGTGCTATCACTTAAATGTGGAATCTAAAATAGATTCAAATGAACTTTATGCAACAGAAACCGACTCAGATAGAAAACAAACTTATGGTTACCAGAGGGGAAAGGAGGCAGGAGAGAAATAAATTAGGAGTTTGGGATTAGTAGATATAAACTTCTATACATGAAATAGATAAATAGCAAGGTCCTATTGTATAGCACAGGGAATTATATTCAATATATTGTAATGAACTATAATGGAGAAGAACATGATAAAGAATATACATATATGTATATATATTGTTGTTTAGTCACTAAGTTGTGTCTGAATCTTTTGCAACCCCATGGACTGTAAGCCCACCAGGCTCCTCTGTCCATGGGATTTCCCAGGCAAGAATACTGGCGTAGGTTGCCACTTCCTTCTCCAGGGATCTTCTCAATTCAGGGATCAAACCTGCATCTCCACATTGGGAGGCAGATTCTTTACCACTGAGCCACTACGGAGGCCCCATGTATATACATACGTTATCTATCCTGAATCAATTTGTTTTACACCAGAAAATAACACAACATTGTAAATCAACTACATGCCAATTAAAAAAAAAACAAAACACAATTCCAGGGTCACTTCATTAAAGTTGTAGACTCTCTCAGATCACATTCAGAAAACAGACTAGATCCCAGCCATTCTTTTCCAAAAGGCCATAATTGGGAATTCATGGGGTAAAGAATTCACTCCCGTTAACACCGTGTATTTCCCTTTTGCACATTCTCCTTCTGTAATAGCTGTAACTGAACCACCCCTCATCAGTTTCAGGTAGGTGTTGGTTTAAGGTTTACATGGTGAGCAGATGAGTGCTACTTTGCATCTTCTTTAGGAGTCTAAGCCTCCTATAAAGTATGTTGAAATAGGTACAGCTCTGCTCCATGTAGGCCTTAAATTAGACTCCTGCTTTTTGTAAGGATTGATACTTTTGAACTGTGGTGTTGGAGAAGACTCTTGAGAGTCCCTTGGACAACAAGGAGATCTAACCAGTCCCTCCGAAAGGAGATCACTCCTGGGTGTTCACTGGAAGGACTGATGTTGAAGCTGAAACTTCAATACTTTGGCCACCTGATGCGAAGAGCTGACACATTTGAAAAGACTGATGCTGGGAAAGATTGAGGGTAGGAGGAGAAAGGGACAACAGAGGATGAGATGGTGGATGGCATCACCGACTCAATGAACATGAATCTGGGTAAACTCCGGGAGTTGGTGATGGACAGGGAGGCCTGGCGTGCTGCAGTCCATGGGGCTGCAAAGAGTTGGACATGTCTGAACAACTGAACTGATGTAAGGCTTTGGAAGTCTGGCAATTCCCAGGCACTACTGAGGCAGAATAAAGCAATTTACAAGCTTCTGTTACACTCCTTTTACCTTCAAAAATTCAAATAGCTGTTTTGTATACTTTAGACATTTCTTTCCTTCCCTGTTTTCTAGCCCAAAATTTGGTTATACAATAAAATACTGTTTTGAAATAAAATATGCTGAATATCTTTATCTATTTAGGTTAAAGAGATGTTGGAGCAATGTTATATATTTAACACTTTCCTGTGCTTCCTATTTCTTATCTTAAAGATGAAAACAATATAATCTCTTCCAACGTATTTTATGTTGAAATTTTGTGATATTTTATGTTGAAATTATAAGTTAACATGGCAATAAATGTGCTTTGGATTAATATGCCATTTTTTCAATGTTAGTGAATACTTTTTAAAAATATCAAAACTTGACAGTAGACCGCATGCAAACTGAGCAGATGTTTAATCTGTCATGAGATGAATAAATCTAGGAATCATATAAAGTTGTACTCAAAAATACAGCTGCTATAAGTTTGAACACCATGCAATGCTCTGGTTTAATCTGATTTACTAGAAAAGAGTAGAGGAGACTGGAAGCAGTGTCTCCTACAGCAGAAAGCACATAACCTCTGCTAAGTTCTGAATTTTTTTTAAATGTTTTTTATGTTTTGTGTCCTAAGCAAATTTCTGTTAAAAACCTAATTCAACATGAGGGTATCAGGACCATTAGGTGGGCCCTTGGGATGGTGTTAGGTCATGAGAGTAGAGCCCTCATGAGTGGAATTCATGTCCTCATAAAAGAGGCCTAGAGAGATCCTTCATCTCTTCAAACCTGTGAGGACACAGGGGGTGCTGGCTGTGAACCAGGAAGAGGGTCCTCACCAGAACAGGACCATGCTAGCGCCTCGACCTTAGACTTCCATAACGATGAAAAATAAATTTCTGTTGTTTATAAGCCACGCAATCTGCGATGTTTGTTATAATACTGTTTAAAAGTATCAGCACTAACACTGAAAATGGCTTATTAATCTGAAGCGACAAACTGGAAAATTCTGAAAGAGATGGGAATACCAGATCACCTGACCTGCCTCTTGAGACATCTGTATGCAGGTCAGGAAGCAACAGTTCGAACTGGACATGGAATAACAGACTGGTTCAAAATTGGGAAAGCAGTACATCAAGGCTGTATATTGTCACCCTGCTTATTTAACTTATATGCTGAGTACATCATGAAAAACATTGGGCAGGATAAAGCACAAGCTGGAATCAAGATTGCTGGGAGAAACATCAATAACCTCAGATATGCAGATGACACCACTCTTATGGCAGAAAGCTAAGAAGAACTAAAGAGCCTCTTGATGAAAGTGAAAGAGGAGAGTGAAAAAGCTGGCTTAAAACTCAACATGCAGAAAATGACGATCATGGCTTCAGGTCCCATCACCTCATGGCAAATAGATGGGGAAACAGTGAGAGACTTTATATCGGGGGGCTCCAAAATCACTGCAGATGGTGACTGCAGCCACAAAATTAAGACACTTGCTCCTTTGAAGAATAGTTATGACCAACGTAGACAGCATTTTAAAAAGCAAAGACATTACTTTGCCAACAAAGATCCATCGAGTCAAAGCTATGGTTTTTCCAGCAGTCATGTATGGATGTGAGAGTTGGACTATAAAGAAAGCTGAGCACCGAAGAATTGATGCTTTTGAGCTGTGGTATTGGAGAAGACTCTTGAGAGTCCCTTAGACTGCAAGGAGATCTAACCAGTCGATCCTAAAGGAAACCAGTCCTGAATACTCATTAAAAAGACTGATGCTGAAGCTGAAACTCCAGTACTTTGGCCACCTGATGTGAAGAACTGACTCATTTGAAAAAACCCTGATGCTGGGAAAGATTGAAGGCGGGAGTAGAAGGGGACGACAGAGGACAAGATGGTTGGATGGCATCACCAACTTGATGGACCTGAGTTTGGTCAAACTCTGGGAGTTGGTAATGGACAGGGAAGCCTGGCATGCTGCAGTCCATGGGGTCGCAAAGAGTCAGACATGACTGAGTGACTGAGTTGAACTGAACTGAGACTTTGAGGTAAGATGGACTCAAGTTACAATCCTGGTCTGCCACATATATATAATTATTGAACAAGTTAGTCAATCTCCCTGAATATCCTCATCTATAAAACAAGAATAATACATGCTTACATATATAGATGTGAAGATTAAATATGATCATGTTTAAAGTCCTTAGCTTTAACCAGCACAGATTAAATAGTAATCTTTCACAAAATACAAATAGCTTTTATATATATACACACATATCTATATATGAAAATGTATGCTTATAACCATTAGTAGAAAAAAAAAAGATCAATATTAAAGCAGGTTGGGGAGATAGCGTATATTGGAAACGTCCAGATTTTCCCCTCAAGTTTGCATCAAATTTCATCGCTCTAAACAAAAAAGTTTATTACCTAAAATTTTTAAATAAGAATGAATTTAATACAACCGAAATTAAAGCAGCAAGGTGCCAAATTTCACCTATTTGTCATCACTTTAAGATATTATTTCAACTGTGGTTATGATGACTAATTTGACAAAATGGTGACAGGAACATTTGACAAAAATATATCAAGAATCTTATAAATGTGAATAACTTCTGACTAGGAAATTTCACCTATAGGAATTCACTCTCAGGAAATAATCAGATAAATGCACAAAAATATGTGTGTGTGTGCATGTCTCTGTGTGTGCATGAATACACTCGTGAAGATACGTGAATATGGTGTCTATTACAGCATTGTTCAAAGTAGCAAAAATTTGGAAATAGTCCATGTTCATGAATAAGAGGATGGCTGGTGGTATGTCTTTATAATGCATGATGTGAATCTATTTTTACTGACATGAAGAAGGCAATGATATTATACTGTGAAAGAAATCATCTATTACTTCTACAATCAGAAAGTTACTTTTATTTAGGCCAAAATGTAGCATAATGTTCTAAACTGCAATGACAGTATGCAGTCCTGTGGATCAGGAAGAGTGGAATTCTTGGGAGAGCTTTAGGTTTAAACAACATTTATTTATAAAATCTATGAAATAAAAGACAAATACATATCTTCTCACCACAATAACCACATGTGATCAGAGTGTTCAAGAAAGAGCTCACCAAAGTAATGTCTTTTTTTTTCAGTTATTTAAACACTTCTGAGGCACATATGTTACCTTTTTGAGGGAAGCTAATATTTGTTACATCCCTAAAATTTAGATAGATGCTCCTTAGTTCTCCAGGTACTGACAAAAGTCAAGCACCTCTTTATATAAAATTTCATGAGATAGTTAATAAGAATCAGAACCTATATAGCAAGCTGAATACTTTATTATTTGACCATGGTTATCAGGGAATGGAAAGTGAGGAGAATTGAAAGAGTTGGAACCGAATGGTACTTATCCTGCTACTCTAGAATATGACAGACAGGTGCCAATACTTACTATAAGTAGAAATAAGGTGATAACATCTGTTCAGAGTTTTTTGAGTTCTAATAAGTCTAAAATGTAATAAAAGAGTAAAGAATTATTAATGTTATGTTTATACTCTATCAAACACACAAGAAGCATTTCACATAAAAATAAACGTATTCTGAAACTTATTTATTGCTGCTGCTAAACTGCTTCAGTCATGTCCGACTCTGTGCGACACCATAGATGGCAGCCCACCAGGCTCCGCCGTCCCTGGGATTCTTCAGGCAGGAACACTGGAGTGGGTTGTCATTTCCTTCTCCAATGCAGGAGAATGAAAAGTGAAAGTGAAGTCACTCAGTCACGTCCGACTCTTCGTGACCCCATGGACTGCAGCCTACCAGGCGCCTCCGTCCATGGGATTTTCCAGGCAAGAGCACTGGAGTGGGTTGCCATTGCCTTCTCCACTTATTTATGGAGGTTCATTTATTATATTCTGTCATGGTCTTTCCTTGAGCTATGAGATCTGCAGATATATACAATCTGCCTAATAAATTATGGATTGTATCTTCTCTGCATGTCTCTTTTCCAGACCTCAACAGGTTAGAATATCTAACAAAGCAGAATTTCTCCTAGGCTTTATAAAGTACTCAGTAGCCAAGAATAATCCCTCTCTTAATAGCTACAATTTGCATATCATGTATGTCCTTCAGTGTCAGAGAAAACATCTCTGATTTTTGCATTGTTGATAACGGGTGTCTTCAGACCATAGCTTTAAAATAGCTATAATTGTGTTACATGGTCTATTACATATCCATAGTCATCCTGAGTACATACCAGTTGTGGCTAGGTGCTACACTCAAATGTGCCCAGAGGCCATGTACTTAATACAGTTAATGTGAATACATCCTAGTGTTTTTTAATCACTTTCATCTGCCAAAGAGAGTTAAGACTTCATGACAAGAAGCAGAAGGAAGCCATCAGTTGGGGCAAGTCTGGAGTTTTAAGGTCAACAACTATCTTGTTTAGAAGTGTCAAACCTGCAGACACAGTTTCCTCACTTATAAATGTGGCCTTTTGCCCAGGCCCAGGAAATCATTCATTGAAGAGTAACAGAGAAGAACATGGAGAGTTAATATCCAAGAGAAAATAAGAATAAATAGTTCTGAACAAACAACTCAACTAGAATTTAGGCAGAAAATGAATTTTGTACATCATAAATGAAAACAGTAATGACTGGGGTGAAAAAAGTCTTAGGATTCATCTATTCAATATAATGCCTAATAAGCAAACTATCACTATTCTTAACTCCGCCTCTATAAAGAATCTAGTATATTTCTTTCACACTAGACAACAGAGAGTTCTTAAGGCCATTACAGTAATTCAAGTGGAAAAGAATGGTTATTATCGTAGCTTTTTACATAATCATGATTTTCCTTATAATAATGCGAGTTTTACCCATTTTTATTTTCAGACATAATATCTGAGAGAGAATGTGAGCAATATAAGTAAACTTTAAGGACTTATTTCACTGGTATAGTTACATAGATATAGGGAAGCGATGCTGTAAAGGAAAGCCATACTGCCAAATGTCACACAGTTTGGCTGCTTTGAGCCATTCCCTGAGTAACTATGAACTGAACTGAACTGATTACAGTTACAGACCTTTTTTTAGGAAAAGGATCAAAGAGCAAAAGGGATTAGCTCTAAAAGAGGAACCTTGAGGAAGAAGAACCAAGTCTGTAGGAACAGACTTCATGAATCTGTTCATGAAATGGCCTTCAAGTTATTTGTACCTATCCTGAACCAATTTTGTTCGGTTTACTACTTTACTGATTAGCATCACAACGTTTTTCAAACTGTCATTATGGTAGAACTTTCCTCACCTCTTGGCAAGAATCTCAAGTTCCCCTATACCCACAGTTTTCATTTCCAAACAGCCCTAACTGGGCCCACATGAAAATAAGCTCCTTCATCTGTATAAAGACACACTTATCTAGGGGCTTTGAGTTAAAGGTCTTAAGGTTTGGTCCTTGTTCCTTTCTGTTGTTCTTTGATCCCATTCCTAAAAAGGAATCTGCTTACATTTAAGAGTCACTTTCTAGAGTCAATTTTTAAATAATTACCATATCAAAGAAAATATAAGTCTCTTAGAAGGTCATCATAGTGAATCCAGGGTTTCTTCTAAATTTTATGTGCAACAATGTAAATAAATATGCGTTTAAAAAAAACAACTAAAAGAAACACAATGAAGAAAAAGTGTAAGTATAGTGTAGACCCTCATTTGCTAAAAACACCTTGGGACTGGCTTACTACTGGGAAAAGTGTTAATTACTAATTTAATTTCATTAATGGTTATAGAGCTATTCAGACATTCTATTTTTCAGTCAGCTTTGATTATTTTTATTTTTTAAAGAAATTTCATCTAATTTTTCAAGTTTTTTGGTAATGAAGTTATTCTTAGTATTCCCTTTAATTTTAAAAAATTTCTAACATGTCTAACATTATATCCCTTTGACATCCCTGGTATTGTTCACTATTTTCTATTTTACCAATCATGTCAAAGAACAAATGCTTGGCTTTATTAATTCACTTCTTCTATAATTTGTCGATACGTTAATTTCTGAACATATTTCTTTCCTTCTACTTTTCTTAGGCTTATTTTACCAGTATGTTCCTAAATTACATGGTGCTTTTTAAAAAACTGAAGTATAACTGATCTACTGTCGTGGTGATTTGATATCTCAGTACATTATAAAATGATCACTGCAATAAGCCTAGTTATTAGTTTTTTAAACTGTTTGTGTTTACGAAAAAAGTATAGTCTCCAGTTGTATACAGTACTGTATCAGTTCAGTTCAGTCGCTCAGTCATGTCCAACTCTTTGCGAACCCATGAATCGCAGCATGCCAGGCCTCCCTGTTTATCACCAACTCCCGGAGTTTACCCAAACTCATGTCCATCACGTAGGTGATGCCATCCAGCCATCTCATCCTCTGTCCTCCCCTTCTCCTCCTGCCTCCAATCCCTCCCAGCATCAGGGTCTTTTCCAGTGAGTCAACTCTTTGGATGAAGTGGCCAAAGTACGGGAGTTTCAGCTTCAGCATCAGGTGTTCCAATGAACACCCAGGACTGATCTCCTTTAGGATTGACTGGTTGGATCTCCTTGCAGTCCAGGGGACTCTCAAGAGTCTTCTCCAACACCACAGTTCAAAAGCATCAATTCTTCGGCGCTCAGCTTTCTTCACAGTCCAACTCTCACATCCATACATAACCACTGGAAAAACCATAGCCTTGACTAGACGGACCTTAGTCGGCAAAGTAACATCTCTGCTTTTGAATATGCTATCTAGGTTGGTCATAACGTTCCGTCCAAGGAGCAAGAGTCTTTTAATTTCATGGCTGCAATCACTATCTGCAGTGATTTTGGAGCCCCCAAAAATAAAGTCTGACACTGTTTCCCCATCTATTTCCCATGAAGTGATGGGACCAAATGCCATGATCATAGTTTTCTGAATGTTGACCTTTAAGACAACTTTTTCACTCTCTTCTTTCACTTTCATCAAGAGGCTTTTTAGTTCCTCTTCACTTTCTGCCATAAGGGTGGTATTATCTGCATATCTGAGGTTATTGATATTTCTCCTGGCAATCTTGATTCCAGCTTGTGCTTCTTCCAGGCCAGCGTTTCTCATGATGTACTCTGCATGTAAGTTAAATAAGCAGGGTGACAATATACAGCCTTGACGTACCCCTTTTTCTATCTGGAACCAGTCTGTTGTTCCATGTCCAGTTTGAACTGTTGCTTCCCGACCTGCATATATCAAGGGAACATTTCATGCAAAGATGGGCTCGATAAAGGACAGAAATGGTCTGGACCTAATGGAAGCAGAAGATATTAAGAAGAGGTGGCAAGAATACACACAAGAACTGTACAAAAAAGATCTTCATGACCCAGATAATCATGATGGTGTGATCACTCATCTAAAGCCAGACATCCTGGAATGTGAAGTCAAGTGGACCTTAGAAAGCATCACTATGAACAAAGCTAGTGGAGGTGATGGAATTCCGGTTGAGCTCTTTCAAATCCTGAAAGATGATGCTGTGAAAGTGCTACACTCAATATGCCAGCACATTTGGACAACTCAGCAGTGGCCACAGGACTGGAAAAGGTCAGTTTTCATTCCAATCCCAAAGAAAGGCAATCCCAAAGAATGCTCAAACTACCACACAATTGCACTCATCTCACACGCTAGTAAAGTAATGCTCAAAATTCTCCAAGCCAGGCTTCAACAGTACATGAACCGTGAACTTCCAGATGTTCAAGCTGGTTTTAGAAAAGGCAGAGGAACCAGAGATCAAATTGCCAACATCAGCTGGATCATCGAAAAAGCAAGAGAGTTCCCGAAAAACATCTATTTCTGCTTTATTGACTATGCCAAAGCCTTTGACTGTGTGGATCACAATAAACTGTGGAAAATTCTGAGAGAGATGGGAATACCAGACCACCTGACCTGCCTCTTGAGAAATCTATATGCAGGTCAGCAAGCAACAGTACTGTATACATGTCCATTAAATCAATAATCTCTGTTTCCTTAATGTTACTTTGTTCACTTAATCTATCAATTACGACCCAAAGGAATTAAATTTTTTAACTGTGAAAAGCTGATATGTCAATTTTTATTTTATGTTTAATTGTACCCATTTAGAACTGTTATATCAATTGATTTTTCTATTGATACGGATCTCTAGTAATCTCTACTACTGATTTTGCTTTAGAGACTATTTATATAACATTACTAGCTCTCTTTTGACCTAGTATAATTCTTTACCCATTCTCTAGCTTTTAAACTTCCTGTTTTAGGTGTTTCCCGTAAAAACTTAGAAAAAACTGTTTCAACAATCTCTTCAAATGAAAATTTTAATCTACTTACATTGACAATGATTATTGATTTTTAAAATTCATTTCTACTATTATTGTGCTTCTTGTTTTCATCTTTTTTTTATGGTTTTCTCCTCTTCATGATGCACCCTCCCCCAATTCTTGCCTTCTTTGGGATTAAATTATTTTTTCCTTTAGCCAACATTTTCACTCTACTTGTATGAAAATTATACACTCTATTCTGTTCTTTCAGTGAGCACCCCAGAAATTTTACCATGAATCGTTTACTTATAAAATCTGGTATTAATAAGTATCTCTGCTGCTGCTGCTGCTAGGTCACTTCAGTCGTGTCTGAATCTGTGTGACCCCATAGATGGCAGCCCATCAGGCTCCCTCGTCCCTGGGATTCTCCAGGCAAGAACACTGGAGTGGGTTGCCATTTCCTTCTCCAATGCATGAAAGTGAAAAGTGAAAGTGAAGTCACTCAGTCCTGTCTGATTCTTAGTGACCCCATGGACTGCAGCCCACCAGGCTCCTCCATCCATGGGATTTTGCAGGCAAGAGTACTGGAGTGGGATGCCATTGCCTTGTCTACCTTCACTTTAAAAGTCAGGAACCAATTAAAATAAATAAATTTATATTTTTTTAAGAAAAAGTCAGGAACCTTAGAATTCTTTAACTTTTTCTCTTCTCTTCTGATTTATATGTTATCATTGTCCAGGATTTTATCTTAATCACTTGAATTAGACATCAGTGTTTATGTTTTACATGATCAATTTTTGTTCAGGCTCCCACAGGTTTAACCATTCCTTCCTGCATCTCATACCTTCCTTCTTTTTAGATCTCTCAAGGAAGATGCTGCCCTTCAAGGGTCCTAAATTGATGTGGGAATCCCTGATCCAATTTCCCATTCTGCTTGAGCCCTAGGTTTTGTCTCCAATCCTCTGAGTACACTGCCTTTATAAACCAAGCACCTCACTGCAGGTGCCAGCAAATGCCCTCAAAACAAACTGTGACTTTGCTTACTCTTATGGAATCAAGCATTCAAGCATCCTTGTCATTTCAACCTATGAGTGTTTCCCTAAGTTTCCTGCCAGCTCAACCATGCTTCAAACAAATATTTTAAATATATTATCCATTAAATAGGTGGTCTGACTAGTAAGTTTTTCTCTGTAGATCATTCTTATTCTCTAAATATTCTTAGGTAACTGTTTTAGTATTTATGTTCTTTGACTAGATTGCATAGAATTGTTTTATTTACTGAGTGTGCTTTATTAGTAAAAAGTAAATTTTAAAAAGCCATTTAAAAATCAAATTGGTTAAGTTTCTTTTTGTCTAACATATATACTTTTCATAAGCCAAGAGTCATTTCTAAGAGATTATTTTCCCCCTAAATTCTAAGTATAAATATTGACTCTAAGATAATACACATTATCCTCCAATATTATACAAATTTTCAAACATCCAGGAAAGTTGACATAATATATATATTTTTTACCACTTAGATTCTATCATCATTTTACAATACTGTTTTATGACATATGTATTAATTTCCCTTTCTATGCATCAACTCATCTCACTTTTTCTCTTGCAATGCCAAGGAAAATGCAGACATCAGTACATTTCCCCACAAATATTTTATAAACATGATATTTTTATTTATAGGCAATAAAGCTCCTTCTCCCAAGATTTTGCTTACTATTTAATAGGCATTAAAAAAAAAAGAAAACCTCTAATGTGCCATAATCAATAATACCATTTGAAAGCTTCCCTGGTGGTTCAGTACTGAGGAATCTGCCTGTTAGTGCAGAAGACACAGGTTTGATCTCTGATCCAGGAAGATCCCACATGCTGTGAAGCAACTAAGCCCATGCGCCACAATTGCTGAGCCCATGCTCTAGAGCCTGAGAACTGCAACTACTGAGCCATAAGCAGTAACTACGGAAGCCCATGTGCCCTAGACGCTGTGCTCCACAACAAGAGAAGTCACTGCCATGAGAAGCTCGTGCACCGCAGCTAGAGAGTAGCCCCCTGCTCGCCACAACTAGAGAAAAGTCTGTGCACAGCAACAAAGACCTAGCACAGCCAAAAGTAAATAAATAAATAAACAAAATTATTAAAAAACAGTAACACCATTTGAGTCAGAAAATGATACTCTCACAGTGAAGAGGAGAAACAAGCAAGTAAAATGAATTATATTTCCATGTTAGTAAAATAAGCTTCATAAGTGGCACATTCATTTGAAATATTTGCCCTTTTATTTCATCATTATCTAGGAATTTCTCTTATAGTTCCTATTTGTATATAGTGAAAAGCTCTTACTTGCTAATACTTCCTTATTCAACAGTTCTGGGAGAGTATTCAATTTTATGGAAGCAGAGAAATGAAATCACCTTTCAAACTTAATTTAGGCAAACTTAAACATCTTCCTTCTATGATATTGTGATTTATAGTAATATGAAATATATATTAGATCTTCGTTCTGTTTGTGACAAAGGTGCTTCCTAGAACTTCCTAAGTGATACAGAGCCAAAAAGATGAAAGGAAAGTTTTGTTACTCATAACAATCCCCTTTCAACCATAACTGAGTTTAGATTGATGAGTTGACTTTCTAAAAGCCTCTAGAGATAGGGGCTGAAGTGAGGGAAATCAATCACATGATTAGCGGAACTTTAGCCTCACTCCTGAACTTTCGGGGAAAAGGGAAGAAAGGGGAGCTAGAGGCTGAATTAATCACCAGTGGCCAATTATTTCACCAATCATGCCTATGTAATGCAGCCTCCATAAATACTCAAAAGGAGGAGATTCAGAGAGCTTCTGGATTGAAAGTGTGGAGGAGCTGGGAAAGTGGTACACTTGGAGGGCATGGAAGCTTCGAGTCCTTTCCCACATTATTTACCCTATGCATCTCTCTCTCTGGCTTTTATTTGTATCATTTAAAATACTGCCAATAGTAAGCAAGCTCTATTTTCCTGGGTTCTGTGAGCCACTCTAGTATACTACTGAACATGTGGAGGGGATGGTAGGAACGTTCAATTTGTAGACAAGTCAGTCAGAAATTGCAGGTAACCTGGGAATCTGTTACTTGTGAATGGCATATGAAGTAGGGATAATCTTACAAGACTGAGCTCTTAATAATGTGGGATCTGAGTTAACTCTGGTTAGTATCAGAATTGAACTCAACTGTAGAGCTGGTGTCAGAATTGCTAGGTGTGGAGGAAAAACTCCACATATTTGGTGTCAGAGTATTTGGAGTGTGAGAGTCAAGGATAACACACTGAATTTTTTAAGTCACATTCTATAGGTCAGTTCTTCCAGCTTAATGATTTTATGAATTGAGCTGTACAATATCTTTTATTTTTATTTTTTTCAATCTCTTTTAAAATTTTATTGTAACAATCACCTTATTTAGCTACCATATCAAGATTGTACTTCTACTGATTTCTATGTTTAATGTTAGGAGCAATGATTTACACTGATAAGGAGCATTTCTTTAATGAACACTGACCACTTTGAACACATACAAAAAGCTGTCAGTAAAGGACATGAGAAATAAGTTTCAAAATTTAGATTCATTTGGATTTGAAGGAAGGCTGTCTAAGTTTCATATTTGCTCAAGACAAAAAAGGTCAAGAAACAAAAAGCTATCTCTGGACTTCTACTACTATCAAGATAAAAACAAAATTGTAAACCAAAACATGTGTTTTAAAAGCCCACACAGTATACGCATATATCAGCACAAACTCATACTATGACCTCATTATATACTTTTTGATCAAATAATATTTTATTCTTTTTTTAATCTGGACTCGAGCAATCTGAGTCCTCAGCTTAACCAGCGAGTGATCTTAGATATATCCCTACTCTGCATGGTGCTTCTTTTCTTCATCTTTACTTTAAGATGATCTTCACTGTTAGGACTTATTCTGTTATCTAATAACTTTTTTTTAAGAGTATTAAAATACTGGCTTAGCAAAGTACAGAAAAAAGTGAAAAAGTGATGTAATTCTAGTACTTCACAAATACAAAATTGTACTTGGCCTTTTTCTCTTCACTTACACAGGAGAACTTCTCGTTGGCAGATTAAACAAAAGGATGGCTCTAACTTAAGCTATCTCATTCAATTTCTTCTAAATTTATGTTTCTTTCTTCTAATGCCATGTATAGCCTACTGTCAAAAGAACTACCAAACATTCCTTATAATTGAAACAATAGAAAGCATACAAAAAAGGAAACATGAAAAACCTAGTATATTCTTAAGAGACAATGTTCAATTTCGGACATAATCACACAGAAAAGCTACAGTCTAATAATAATGATAGTAATAGTCACCTCATCAAAATACATCCAAATAATAATTAGAATACTATGTCTGAGAAAAATCAATGAAAAAATTGCACATTAGTAGAACGTGTGAATATTAGTAGGATATGAGTATTCTAAAGCCAGCAGCATTATAAAATGTGATACTTATGCACAACCAAATCACTACATAAAATCAGACAAGCTGGAGACAGTGAGGCCACCAAGAATCTGCCACCAGAATGTCAGCTTCATTACTGTTAATCTTTTTATGCTCTTCAGGCAAGAGGTGAATTAATTAATTTTCCCCAGAAACACGGAAAGTAGAATAATAGAGCAAAGAATAAAGCCCTAAGTCCAAATAAATGTGATGTCAGTTTCAGTATCTTTGTCATGAAGATATATATGTTTATAGATAGAACACTGCTTCATTTAGGGTGAAGGGTCTCTTGGAATATACCAAAGTCATTCAGATAAAAAGGCAACATTCAATTGTAGGTCATAACATATACAATATATTAACATTTCTAGCTTCTAAAAAGACTGTTTTCCAAAGTTTCACTGTTCAGTAGAGATCAAAGTGCCACTTTATAAATAGTTTACTCATTTGTCAATTGATAAACTCAGAAATTTCCTGAGTTAAAAAGAACTGTAACAGTTAAGAGTACACTAGAAGTAAAATTGAAACCCAGTTTGACTGGATATAGTAACTGAAAATTCTATTACTTTCTATTATAAAATATATCATATATTAAAAGTATACAAAATGTATACTTTCAGCTGAAAGAATAACACTTTTTAATGGACCTTGATATATACTGCACTCACTTTAAGAAAAGGAATATTACTAATACCTTGGAGGCTCCCATGGGCTTATTCTCTCATATGTCTCTTAACCCGCTTCACAATATCCTAAATTTTGTTCTAAACACTTCCCTGTTTTTACTTCTAGCATTGATATATTTAGGTGTATCCCTAAAGTAACTGGCTAGTTATTTATCTCCATCCATCCATTCATCTTCCACTCATTTTTTTCATTTTATATATAGAGAATATGCTCTATATTCTTCTCCTTCAACTTGTACAGCATCTGTCTCAGAGTAATTTCTTGACATTACCTACTTTTTCATATAATCCTTAAGACTAAAGGAATTAAAGGAATTTAAAGGCGAGAAAATGAGACTCAGTGAAGCTAGCAACTTGCTACATAATATAGGAAAACAATGGACAAATCTCTCTATAGTAATTCTGAAAGTAAAGCAAACCAGTGGACTGTCTTGTAACTTTTTAGCACATTTATTTTAGCTGCAATTGAACATTTCTCTGTTCTTAAGAGTACAATTTATATTTTTAAAACAACTTTACAAAGCTGGTAATTTTTGCTTTCATATTAAAGGTACAATTTTATTCAAGTGTACTGATGATGTAAAAGACCTCAATGATACTCCAGTATAGTCCTTAATAGGAAAACAAGAACAAATTAACAAAAGACTATCAAGAGCTTATTTATTTTTCTCTTAAGGGACAGACTATTAGAAAAGAGACAGACATATTTCAGAATATTCTAATTAAAGAAGATGGTTCCTTAAATAGGTAATTAGTCTGACACTAATTAATCCGAAGTTATCATTTACCTGAGCAAGTGGTGGAAGAATCTCCTTGCATATTTGCTGATCTGGTCTCTGTATTCTAATATAGTCGTATCCAGGAGTGGTCTTGTTGGAGCATAGAAGGTTCCAAGGCTTGCCTCAAGCTGTGCTGTGGAATTCAAACATAGCAGAACTAAAACAAGTGAAACTACTTCAATTACAACAGAATACTCATGTTTGCAGTCAGTCAGGTTTTGCAAACTTGGATGAAATGTGAGCCTGTTGCAGGAAAAGATGAAATTAAAATATGACAGCCGGTACAAAAACAAACCTGTGTATAAACTTTCACTTGAAGCAAAGCTGACAATGACTCTGAGCAACAAAAAGCTGTCACAACTGAAGAAATCCATAATGAATCAACCTCTCACCACAAATGGATAATTAAAACAGTGACTCATCAGAGTAACACAGTTTGAAACTAGTATTTCCAGTAAAATCAACTCAGTGTACACAACATTTACTCTCTTTAGCTGAAAGGAGAAAACTAGTCTTACTACATTAGGCATTGAAGTCAGTCTTAGAAATATCTTTAAAAATAAGGCAAATAGAAAAGACTTATTGGAGTAATAATATTTCTTTATTACAACTTAAAGATCAAAAATCCCCCTCCATTTCCTAAATACTGTCCTAAACAACACAATACCCTTGGTTTTGTCCAAGGGTGAAAGCTAACATCCCTGGGAGGGATCCCATGCTAATCTACTCTGGTCAACTGACTTCCTGATAGGAAAGAAGGACCGGAGAGTAGGTTTGATAAGCCAAAGGGCTAGTGATTGGGAGAAAAGGGCACTTTTTGTCTAATCTACACTTCTGCCAAGACATGCCAGTGGGGTTGTGTTACCTCCAAGAAATAACTGGGAAATATATAATTACCATAATGGTGAGAGTTGTATGAGAATACAGCTCACAGCAGGATTCCGCTGATTTTTTTTTTGCACTACTAGCACTAGGTTGAATAAACAATTCCTTATTTAGCAGAACTCTTTTACGTATATTTGGGTTTGAAAGTATTAAATACCTCATCAGAGTAATTGCTATGGACTTTGCTAAGCTGCTAGTAATTTCTTTTTTTAATCTCAGATCTAGACAGTAAAGTAAGATGAACTTTGGGGGTATTTTCTTTCAAAGCAGCAGTCAATTTAGATTAAAATTGAATACAGCAATGCCATTGTGAAAACAAGCCAGATTCTCTTGCCATTGCTTGTTTTCTTGACAGCATGTTTCGTACATCTGAAATGTTTGAGCCTACATGGAATACTTGTAGCTCCCAGCACAGTTACAGATTCATTAGATAGCCCAGCTTGATGTTTGAGGCAGAAATGAAGATCTTGAAGATAACCACAGTGCCACCTACAAATAAAAGAGCTCACTGGGCTCCATTAATAAAAGGAAACAAATTACCATGTCAAATTTGTTAGATTCAGATAGAATAAATCTCAACAGAGAATTGTGAATGTTTTAGAAAAGTGTTTTGCAATTACTTGGGGGAAAATGCATACACCTACTTAAAATGTACATATTCTGATAACCTAGTATCATGAAAGCATTTTATTTTAATAGCCTAGTGTATCATACAAATTTTTTATTTCCCTATCCACCCAATATGGTTCCTTGATAATATCTTTTATTAAGGCAGGAACCTGATAATACCCATTTGTGAATTCCCTAATAATCTTACTTACTGCACAGGAATCATACAACACAAATTCACTAAGGTGCTAACAATTTCATGGTGTTCTGAGTAAGAGTCAATATATTGTTGTCTTCATATTTCCTCAACTGTAAATTTATGATTTCTTACATGGGTTATGCTTACCACAACAGGCTTTCTTTAGGGATCCTGCTATCTACCTAATCTTGAGAGTATACTAATACTAACAAATAACTACTTGAGAAAATATTACAGTAATCTTAGAGCCCCCAAATTCTGAAGTTATACTCCTCAACTAATATCCATTGAGTACCTACTGTGGGTCAAGCATGTGCTAGGCATTTTCTCATTGCAGATGCACTGGAATCTCCATAGATGTGTTGGACTACCTCCAAAAAGCACACTGAATTAACATTAAATAAATACTATGGGCCTCCTATGAGCTGAGGCCAAGCCTCATGATGCAGACTTTTTGAAAGAACATGTTCGTACTGATTCAGTTCAGTTCAGTTCAGTCGCTCAGTCGTGTCCGGCTCTTTGCGACCCAATGAATTGCAGCACGCCAGGCCTCCCTGTCCATCACCATCTCCCGGAGTTCACTCAAACTCACGTCCATCGAGTCAGTGATGATATCCAGCCATCTCATCCTCTGTCGTCCCCTTCTCCTCCTGCCCCCGATCCCTCCCAGCATCAGAGTCTATTCCAATGAGTCAATTCTTCGCATGAGGTGGCCAAAGTACTGGAGTTTCAGCTTTAGCATCATTCCCTCCAAAGAAATCCCAGGGCTGATCTCCTTCAGAATGGACTGGTTGGTTCTCCTTGCAGTCCAAGGGACTCTCAAGAGTCTTCTCCAACACCACAGTTCAAAAGCATCAATTCTTCAGCGCTCAGCCTTCTTCACAGTCCAACTCTCACATCCATACACGACCATAGGAAAAACCATAGCCTTGACTAGACGGACCTTAGTCGGCAAAGTAACGTCTCTGCTTTTGAATATACTATCTAGGTTGGTCACAATTTTCTTCCAAGGAGTAAGCATCTTTTAATTTCATGGCTGCAATCACCATCTGCAGTGATTTTGGAGCCCAAAAAAATAAAGTCTGACACTGTTTCCACTGTTTCCCCATCTATTTCCCATGAAGTGATGGGACCAAATGCCATGATCTTCGTTTTCTGAATGTTGAGCTTTAGGCCAACTTTTTCACTCTCCTCTTTCACTTTCATCAAGAGGCTTTTTAGTTCCTCTTCACTTTCTGCCATAAAGGTGGTGTCATCTGCATATCTGAGGTTATTGATATTTCTCCCGGCAATCTTGATTTCAGCTTGCGCTTCTTCCAGCCCAGCGTTTCTCATGATGTACACTGCATATAAGTTAAATAAGCAGGGTGACAATATACAGCCTTGACGTACTCCTTTTCCTATTTGGAACCTGTCTGTTGTTCCGTGTCCAGTTCTAACTGTTGCTTCCTGACCTGCATATAGGTTTCTCAAGAGGCAGGTCAGGTGCTTTACTGATTATTCTTCTCTAAAATTACTAAAAAGAAGGTTAGGTACAGAATACTATCTACCATGTTTACTTTGAAATGTAATAAAATGGAATAAGAAAATCTATAAATATTGAAAGAAAACAGTGAGGGAAAAAGCTCTCCAATAAAGGCTTTTTGACGTATTTCCTGTTTTCTTTACTTTGTAAATCACCTATTGAAAAAATGGAATAAGAAAATCTATAAATATGGAAAGAAAACAGTGAGGGAAAAAGCTCTCCAATAAAGGCTTTTTGATATATTTCCTGTTGTCTTTACTTTGTAAATCACCTGTTGCAACGTCTTCACTGGCCATGGTTTCCCACTATTAATGTAAATGTTAATCACAAACATTTGAAATAAAGATACAAATTCAAGAATGTTTAGATGTGTTTTACATTAAGTAAATAAATTACTCATAATAAAAATAATATATACTGGAAAATATAAAAACTGATTTCATTATTCCACATGGCACTTTTTTTTCCCCTTTTTTTTGGGGGGGGGGGGCAGGTTATAGTGTCTCATCTCTCTCTGCAAATAAACATCGGAGATCCTATGGACAAAATTACTTATTTACAGAAGGTTAGGATATCCAAGCAGCCAGAAGGAGGAGGGGGATTAGAAGTCTAAGTTAGAATGAAAACAAGAACAACTTAAGCTGTAATTCTCTCTCTGTCACACACAAACACAAACACACACAATCAGTGGTAAAGTCTATTGTCTGGACAAAGAACTTGGGATGTGAGAAATACTACTGTTTAAAGTGAAGGAGAAATAAGGACTTTTGTTTAGGACCCTTTGTCTTCCAAACCCTAGAAAGTACATGAAATTCCTCATCAAAGTTTAAAATCTGAGCATATTTTACATATGAACTTAGTCTGAAATGTGCAATGACTTCATTGTGAGTTCCAACACAAGTATATACAGAAAAGTTATTATGTTGACAAATACTATACAATAAGTTACCATATAGGAGTAATTATTTGATACCTGATTTTGTAAGTTTAATAGGGCATAAATATTTTTGTCTTTTAAGTTTCAGTAATACAACTCCAAAGCATCCTCAAAAAATAACCAACTCAATAAAACATATTTCATGTATATACAAAACTCACTTATGAAATATATTTAAAATCTGACCTTCTCTCTCTGGAGTGAGCTTTTGTCTAAGAAGATGGTTTACAATGGCACACATGCTGATAAAGCACTCATAGCCCAGACTGTCCCAGTTCATACTACTCAGGATGTTTATTGCCTCATAGATCTCATCATAGTGAATATACTGGAAGATGATGTCTACCAGTCCCAGGTGTCCTTGTGTGAAGATACCTGTCACAAAAATATATAAAATCAAGTGAATCATTTAAAAATAAAAATAACAAAAACATTTAACTTTTCTAGAAAGGAAAAAAAACAGTGATCTTTTCTTGCATAAAGAGCTTGAAACATGGGGTTTGGGGGGACCAATAGTCATATATGGCACTGTGGTCAAATCTTCAAGTATCACCTACCAACTCCATCTTGCTTATGCTTACCATTCCCTATATAGTAAAACTTTTTACTCTATATAATCAACTGTTTAGACTAAAAATGAATAAATGTGAGAACTTTTAGGTAAATCACAATAGCTAACTGAATTTCCCATATGTCATTTAGGCCTCTACTGTATGTATGTGTGTGTGTTTAGCTGTGGGGGGTCTTCACTGAGAAATGCGATCTTTTTGTCACAATGCACAGGCTTCTCTAGTGATGGTGCACATGCTCCAGAGCACGTGGGCTCAGCAGCTGTGGCACAAGCACATGGCTTCTTTAGGAGTGGCATATGGGTTCAGTTGCCTCACGGGGTCTTAGTTCCCTGATCAAGAATCAAACCCACATCTCCTGCATTGAAAGGCAAACTCTTAACCACTGGACCACCAGGGAAGTCCCTGCGGTATATACGTAAAGACAGAATTTTGATGTAAAACAATTCTTATTGACCAGATTAAGTTGCATTTGATCTTCAGCCACATGTACTTGGTGGGAAAAAGTATAGATATTTATGACATAGAATACCACATACCAATTTATTTTAAATTGGCATTTAAAGATTATCATCTTTGATTACTAATGATTATTCAGTTCAGTTCAGTCACTCAGTGGTATCTGACTCTTTGCGATCCCATGGACTGCAGCATGCCAGGCTTCCCTGTCCATCACCAATTCCTGGAGCTTGCTCAAACTCATGTCCATTGAGTCAGTGAGCCATCCAACCATCTCATCTTCTGTTGTTCCCTTATCCTCCCGCCTTCAGTCTTTCCTATCATCAGGGTCTTTTCCAAGGAGTCAGTTCTTCACATCAGGTGGCCAAGATACTGGAGTTTCAACTTCAGCATCAGTCCTTCCAATGAATATTCAGGACTGATCTCCTTTAGGATGGACTGGTTGGATCTCCTGCAGTCCAAGGGACTCTCAAGAGTCTTCTCCAACACCACAGTTCAAAAGCATCAATTCTTCGGCATGTAGCTCTCTTTATAGTCCAACTCTCACATCCATACATGACTTAGGAAAAACCACAGCTTTGACTAGACAGATCTTTGCTGGCAGAGCAATGTCTCTGCTTTTTTTAATCTAGGTTGGTCATAGCTTTCCTTCCAAGGAGCAAGCATCTTTTAATTTCATGGCTCCAGTCACCATCTGTAGTGATTTTGGAGCCCTCCAAAATAAAGTCTCTCACTGTTTCCATTGTTTCCTCATCTATTTGCCATGAAGCAATGGGACCTGAAGCCTTGATCTTCGTTTTCTGAATATTGAGTTTTAAGCCAACTTTTTCACTCTCCTCTTTCACTTTCATCAGAAGGCTCCTTAGTTCTTGGCATTCTGCCATAAGGGTCGTCTTCATATCCGAGGTTATTGCTATTTCTCCCAGGAATCTTAATTCCAGCTTGTGCTTCATCCAGTCTGGCATTTTGCATGTTAAATAAGTTAAATAAGCAGGGTGACAATATACAGTCTTGACATTATCCTTTCCCTATTTGAAACCAGTCTGTTGTTCCATGTCCACTTCTAACTGTTGCCTCTTGACTTGCATACAGATTTCTCAGGAGGCAGGTCAGCAGGTCTGGTATTTCCATCTCTTTCAGAATTTTCCACAGTTTGTTGTGATTCATACAGTCAAAAGCTTTGGCATGGTCAATATAGCAGAAGTAGATGTTTTTTCGGAACTCTCTTGCTATTTAGATGATCCAAAGGATATTGGCAATTTGATCTCTGGTTCCTCTGCCTTTTCTATAACCAGGTTAAACATCTGGAAGTTCACAGTTCACATACTGTTGAAGCCTGGCTTGGAGAATTTTGAGCACTACTTTGCTAGTATGAGATGAGTACAAATTGTGCAATAGTTCGAATATTCTTTAGCATTGCTTTTCTTTGGGATTAGAATGAAAACTGACCTTTTCCAGTCCTGTGGCCACTGCTGAGTATTCCAAATTTGCTGGCATACTGAGTGCACCACTTTCACAGCATCACCTTTTAGGATTTGAAATAGCTCAGCTGGAAATTCTATCCCCTCCACTAGCTTTGTTAGTAGTGAGGCTTCCTAAGGCCCACTTGACTTTGCATTCCAGGATGTCTGGCTCTAGGTGAGTGATCACACCATCATGGTTATCTGGGTCATGAAGATCCTTTTTGCATAGTATTCTGCGTATTATTGCCACCTCTTCTTAATATCTTCTGTTTCTGTTAAGTCCCTACCATTTCTGTCCTTTATTGAGCCCATCTTTGCATGAAATGGTTCCTCGGTATATCTAATTTTCTTGAAACAATCTCTAGTCTTTCCCATTCTATTGTTTTCCTCTATTTCTTTGCACTGATCACTGAGGAAGGCTTTCTTATCTCTCCTTGCTCTTCTCTGGAACTCTGCATTCAAATAGGTACATCCTTTTCTGCTTTTCTTTAGCTTCTCTTCTTTCCACAGCTATTAGCAAGGCCCTCTCAGACAACCATTTTGCCTGTTTTGCATTTCTTTTTCTCAGGATGGTCTTGATCACTGCCTCCTGTACAATGTCACAAACCTCCGTCCATATTTCTTCAGGCACTGTATCAGATCTAATCCCTTGAATCTGTTTGTCACTTCCACTAATCATAAGGGATTAGATTTGGGTCACACCTGAGTGGTCTAGTGATTTTCCCTACTTTCTTCAATTTCAGTCTGAATTTGGCAATAAGGAGTTCATGATCTGAGCCACAGTCAGCTCCCAGTCTTATTTTTCCTGAAGGTATAGAGCTTCCCCATCTTTGGCTGCAAAGAATATAATCAATCTGATTAAAGTATTGACCATCTGGTGATGTCCACATGTAGTCTTCTCTTATATTATTGGAAGAGGGTGTTTGCTATGACCAGTGCCTTCCCTTGGCAAAACTCTATTACCCTTTGCCCTACTTCATTTTGTACTTTGAGGCCAAAGTTGCCTGTTACTCCAGGTATCTCTTGACATCCTACTTTTGCATTCTAGTCCCCTATAATGAAAAGGACATATTTTTTGAGTGTTAGTTCTAGAAGGTCTTGTAGGTCTTCATAGATCCATTCAACTTCAGCTTCTTCAGCATTACTGGTTGGGGCATAGACTTGGATTACTGTGATATTGAATGGTTTGCCTTGGAAATGAACAGAGACCGTTCTGTCATTTTTGAGATTATTGTAAAGAAATGATTATTAGAAAAGAAATAATTAGAATTAATCTTGCTATTGGTCCTCTTGCATAACTAAAGAAAATTCACTTCTAAGCTAACAGAAATAAGAACATCAAATAAAGCGGGGGGTGGGGCGGGTAGTCATTCTGTTTGAATTTTATCTTATCTTTTAAATATGGAAGACCTCTTTTGAAACTAACAAATTCTGTTTAATTACATGACAATAAGCACTAGCACCTTTTAAGTTTTTTTTTTAAGCTTTAAAACAATATTTGTTTGTAAAATCTTTTTCCTTCTGCAAACGTTTACTGGTATGAGTGAATCTACAAAAACTTCTCAATACAAATAATCATAAAATTAAATGAGAAAATGTATGTGAAGTTATTTGGAATCTGTAAAGTATACAATATACTACTATAACTCTTCATTACTGTCATCATCATCATCATCATTTACCTGAAATAGTTATAGGTTTCAGAATTTTTAAAAATGTATTAGCTCATGAGAAAGATCCTGAAATTATTGATATTAACTTCAAGTCATATAAAAATGAGACCTTGTACTATACCAGCAGGACTCAACTTGATAAGGAATCTGGGGAATTACCCTGACTATTCTGGAGGGCGGAAATGGCAACCCACTCCAGTATTCTTGCCTGGAGAACCTCATGGACATAATAGCATGGAGGGCTACAATCCACAGGGTCTCAAAGAATAAGACACAACTGAAGCGACTTAGATCAGCACCCCCACTGTACTAAGCAATAAAACTCTACTATTCTTTTTGTGTTGGTAGAATCAACAAATGCTACTGTCCAAAAGCCTTCATGCTGCTGCTGCTGCTAAGTTGCTTCAGTTGCGTCCAACTCTGTGCGACCCCACAGACAGCAGCCAGGCTCCTCCGTCCATGGGATTTCCCAGGCATGAGTACTGGAGTGGGTTACCACTGCCTTCTCCGAAAGCCTTCATGATCCTACAGTAAAGTGCTGGAAGTCTTCATAAATCAGGGTGGTTCCTTTGCAGTAGATATTAATGTTTAAGAATTTTGAAGACAACCAAAAATATCTGAAATCTACTGAGTCTGTCTATATCCTAATACTTCTAACATGAGAAATAACTGATGTATTGAGAGGAAAAGCTAACATACAGTCATAATCAAGTTGTTTAAAAGGTGATAAAGAGAAAAACTTAAAAAGTAGCCAATGAACACAAAAGCTGGTTCTTTGGAACAACGTATAAAATTGACCAACTTCTGCCTAAATGGAGGAAAAGAGAAGATACACTTCTCAGTATCAAGAATAATCATCAAAGGACCCACAGATATTAAAAAATAGTAAGTGAATAACATGACTAACTTTATAGATATAATTTAAATGAAATGTATTCCTTGAAAGACACAAATTATCAAATCTCACTTAAGAAGAAATAAGAATAGATAACCTGAATGATCCTGTATTATTTAAATTTGGATGTGAAGTTTAAAAACCTTTAAACATACACACACAAAAAAACAGATGACTTCATTGGTAAACTGTCTCAAACAGTAAGAGAAGAAATAATATCACCTTTACATAACTCAAAATATAAGAGGAGGGAATGATTCCTATTGCATTTAATGATATCACCATTACACTGAGACCAAAACTGATAGACATTAAGAAGAAAAAGAAAACTAAAGGTCAGTACCTCCCATAAACAAATACAAAAATCCTTAACAGAATATTAACAAATTAAGCAACATATTAAAAAGATAATATATCATGAACAAGAGATTTATCCCACAAATACACAGTCATTGAACCAACTGAAAACTAATCAGTTCACTATATGATCAGAAGAATCACACAATCATTTTAATACAGAAAAAGCACTTGAAAAAAACTGAACATCCACTCAAGAAAACATAACCCAGGAGACTAGGAATAGAAGGGGACTTCCTCAACCTCCTACCATTGTTAGTTGCTCAGCTGTGTCTGACTCTTTGCAACCCTATTAACTATAGCAGCCAGCTTCTCTGTCCGTGGGATTTCCCAGGCAAGAATACTAAAGTGGGCTTCCAGTTCAAGATGATGGAGAAGGAGGACATGAGTTCATCTCCTTCTGCAAGAGCACCAAAATTACAACTATCTTCTGAACAACCACTGACAGAAGAATGCTGGATAAAAGATACCAAAAAAGATACCCAATGCCCAATGACAAAGAAGCCGGAGGGAGATGGTAGGAGGGGCACAATCATGATAAAATCAAATCCCATACCCACCAGGTGAGTGACCCACAAACCGCAGAACAATAATACCAAAGAAGTTTTCCCACTGTTGTGAAGGTTCTGAACCCAACATCAGGCTTCCCAGCCTGGGGGTCTGACAAAGGGACAGGAAATCCCCAGGGAGTCTGACCTTGAAGGCCAGTGGAATTTGATTATTGGACTTCCACAGGACTGGGCGAAACAGAGACTCCAGTCTTGGAGGGCACAAACAAAATCTTGCATGCACCAAGACCCAGAGCAAAGGAGCAGTGACCCCACAGGAGACTGAATCAAAATTTCCTTGTTAGTGTTGGAAGTTCTCCTGTGGAGGCCTGGGTCGGCAGGGGCTCACCATAGGGATGGGGGCACTGGCAGCAGCAAGTCGAGAAGGTCCCCCATGGTGTAAGCCCTCTTGGAGGTTAACCCTACCATACAGCCTGTAGACCCCAGAACTGGGTCATCTCAGGCCAAACGACTATCAGGGAGGGAGCACAACCCCACCCATCAGCAGATAATTGGATTAGCTTTATTGAGCAAGACCCCGTTTTCCCCACCACCAGTCCCTCCTATCAGGAAGCTGACGCAAGCCTCTTAGCCTCCTCCATCAGAGGGCAGACAGAAGAAGCAAGAAAAACCAGAGTCCCATGGCGGCTAGAAGAAAAAACATATTACAGAAAATTAGTCAGGATGAAAAAGTGGAAAGCTATGTTCCAGATAAAGAGACAAGGTATGAAGTGGAGATAGGCAACCTTCCAGAAACAAAATTCAAAATAATGTTAGTGAAGATGACCCAGAATATTGAGAAAACAAAAGAAGATCCAAAAAATGTTTACCAAAACCTAGAAAAATTAAAGAACAATCAGATGAATAACACATGAGAAGAAATCAACAACAGAATAACTGAGGTAGAAGGGATAAACGACCTGAAGAACAGAGTGGTGGAAATCACTGCCATAGAACAGAATATAGGAAAAAGAATAAAAAGAAATGAAGACAATCTAAAAGACCTCAGGGTCAACATTAAACACACCAACATTCACATTACAGGGGTCCCAGAAGGAGAAGAAAGAGAGAAGGAACCTGAGAAAATATTTGAAGAGATAATAGTTGAAAACTTCTCTAACATGGGAAAGAAAATAGTCAACCAAGTCCAGGAAGCACAGAGTCCCAGGCAGGAAAAACCCAAGGAGGAACACACCAAGACACATAGTAATTAAAACTGACAAAGATAAACTATTAAAAGCAATAAGGGAAGAATGACAAATAACATACAACGTAACTCCCATCAGGCTAACAGCTGATTTCTCAACAGAAGTTCTACAAGCCAGAAGGGAATGGCACAATATATTTAAAGTGATGAAAGGGAAGAAGCTACAACCAAGAATACTCTACTCAGCAAGACTCTCATTCAGATTTGATGGAAAAATCAAAAGCTTTACAGACAAGCAAAAGTTAAAAGAGAATTCAGGACCACCAAACCAGCTTTACAACAAATGTTAAAGGAACTTCTCTAGGCAGGAAACACAAGACAAGGAAAAGACCTACAGAAAATAAATCCAAAACAATTAAGAAAATGGTAACACAATCATACATACTGATAATTACCTTAAATGTAAATGGATTAAATGCACCAACCAAAAAACATAGACTACCTGGGTGTATAAAAAATGTGCATGTAAGCACTTCCACTTACATCACTCTGCTTGACCCCTCCAAACTGTATGTAATGATTTTATATTGTTTAGGTTAATCATGTTCCCATTATGGCTTTCAGCTATGTGTGTGAAGTCGTTCAGTCGTGTCTGACTCTTTGCGACCCCGTGGACTGTAGGCCGCCAGGCTCCTCTGTCCATGGGATTCTCCAGGCAAGAATACTGGAGTGGGTTGCCATTTCCTTCTCCAGGGGATCTTCCCAACCCAGGGATCGAACCCAGGTCTCATGTATTGCAGGCAGACGCTTTATCCTCTGACCCACAATGTCTATAACTATTATCATATGCCTATCCTATTGCTGCATTTTGGAAGCAGGAGCCTTGTTGGCTTGCAGCTGTAACTATCTTTTATTTTTTGTCTGGCTATTGACTGTGAAAATTGATAAACATGTTTTATTATTGTGATGACATAACTATTACTCACTTAATACCATAGTATCATGATTGGTCCACAGAAAAATGAAAGAACTCTATTATCACCAAAACTACAGTTTAATAGAAAAACCTGTAGTCACTTTTTAAAATCTAGATGCATATCCGAATTACTTTGGAGTTTTCTGAAAAATACAAATGCCCAGGTATTGCTTTTTTTTCTCCAGAGCTCCAGATATTTTTGTAATGATCAGCCATATTCAAAAACAACTGAACTATATGAAGATCTTTTACTTTTATCTAGTTTGTTTAACTTTTTCTATTTCATATTCAGTGCTCTGATTTCATTTACTTTAGGTTTTTCAATTACTCCATCTCTTGTTTAAAATATGTATAATATATATGTTTTAGAAAACTTATGAATTTTTGTCTAACTAAAAAATTTATGACATTTTGATTATACTTGTTTGACTTAGTATGAATAGAATGCTATATTCATATTAAAAATTAATTTCAACTTATACCTCACACCATATACAAAGAATTAACTTGAGTTAGTCAATAAACCTAATTGTAGGAGCTAAAATAATAAAATTTCTAGAAGAAAAAAGGGTCAGACAAAGACTATTTTGATAAGACAAACAATACAAGTCATAAATTTAAAAAAATCTAATAGCTGGCTTTCATCAAAACTAAAAACTTCTGCACCTAAAATCTAGTATCCAAAAAAGAACTTGTGTTCAGAATATATAAGAACTTATGATTCAATAAAAAACAATCCAGTTCAACTGGGGCAAAAGATTTGAAGATTTACTTCATCAGAGAAGATATATGGCAATAAGCACATAAAAGATGAACAACTCCAAGGTTCATCAGGGAAATGCCAACTAACACCAACTACACCTACTACAATGGCTAAAATTAAAAATATCAATAATGCCAAGTTTTAGTGAAGATGTGGAGTAACTGAACTCCAAACTATTTTCCTCTTAAACTTAGAGTAGTGCTTAGTTCCACGGTTCTTCCCAAAAGAAATCAGAATAGACCTCCATACAAAGACTAGTACATGAAAGAACAGATCATTTTCAATGAAACTGGCTAAAACTGGAAACAACTAAAATGCCTGTCAACATGCGAAGATAGATTGTGATATCTCTATATAATGGAATACTACTCAATAATGTAAATGAAAATTTACAGATATACACACCAATATGGAAAATTCACAAAGATTAATACTGAGTGAAAGTAGCCAGATACAAACGAGTATCAATTAGTAGTCTACTTCTATGAAAATTCTAGAAAAAGCAGATCTAACTTGTAATAACAGACAACAGATCAATGTGCTTTAGCTTTGAGGGAGGCAGGGACTGACTGCAAAGGGGCTTGAGAGGATTTTGAGGGTGATGGAAATGTTTTACATCTTGATTATGGTGGTAATCACATTGTTGTTCAGTCTCTAAGTGGTGTTCAGCTCTTTGCAACCCCATGGACTGAAGCATGCCAGGCTTCCCTGTCCTTCACTATCTCCCAGAGTCTGCTGAAACTCATGACCATTGAGTCGGTGATGCCATCTAACCATCTCATCCCCTGATGCCCTCTTCTCCTGCTCTCAGTCTTTTCCAGTGAGTCATATCTTTGCATCAGGAGGCCAAAGTACTGAGGCTTCAGCTTCAGCATCAGTTCTTCTAGTGAATATTCAGGGTTGATTACCTTTAGGACTGACTGGCTTTATCTCCTTATTGTTTAAGGGACTCTAGAGTCTTCTGCAGCATCACAGTTCAAAAGCATCAGTTCTTCAGTGCTCAGCCTTCTCTATGGTCCAACTCTTGCATCTGTACATGACTACTGGAAAAACCAGAGCTTTGGCTATATGGACCTATATGACTATATGGACCTATATAACTATAGTTCCTATATAACTATATAGGTCCATAAAGACTATATGACTATATGAGTTTTAAGATAGCTTTTTAACTCTCCTCTTTCAACATCATCAAGAGGCTCTTTAGTTCCTCTTCAGTTTGTGCCACTATAGCGGTGTGTGCATGCTAAGTCACTTCAGACCTGTCCAAATTTGTGTGACCCAATGGCCTGCAGCCTGCCAACGTTCCTCTGTTCATGGGATTCTCCAGGCAAAAATATTTGAGTGGGTTTCCATACCCGCCCCCAGGGGATCGTCCCAATTCAGGGACTGAACTCATATCTCTTATGCCTCCTTCATTGGCAGGCAGGTTCTTTATCACCAGCTCCATCTGGGAAGCTCCATTAGAGTCGTATCATCTGCATATATGACGTTGCTTATATTTCTCCCAGCACTCTTGATTCCAGCTTCTGATTCATCCAGCCCGACATTTTGCATGATGTACTCTGCACAGAAGTTAAATAAGAAGGGTGACAATATTCAGCCTTGAGATACTCCTTTCCCAATTTTTAAACAGTCCATTGTTCGTATCTGTTCCTAACTGTTGCTTCTTGACCTGCATACAGGTTTCTCAGGAGGCAGCTAAGGTGGTCTGGGATTCCCATCTCTTTAAAAATTTTCTACAGTTTGTTGTGATCAACAGTCAAAGACTTTAGTGTAGTCAATGAAGCAGAAATAGATAGTTTTCTGGAATTCCCTTGCTTTTTCCATGACATAGTGGACGTTAGCAATTTGATCTCTGGTTCCTTTGCCTTTCCTAAATCCAGCTATACATCTCAAAGTTTTCAGTTCATGACCTGCTGAAGGCTAGCTTGAAGGATTTTTAGCATAATCTTGGTAGCATGTGAAATCAGTGAACTGTACGGTAGTTTGAACAATCTTTGGCACTGCCTTTCTTTGGGATTATAATGAAAACTGGCCTTTTCCAGTCCTGTGGCCACAGCTTACTTTTCTAAATTTTCTAGCATATTGAGTGCAGCAATTTAACAGCATCATCTTTTAGGATTTGAAGTAACTCAGCTCGAATTCCATCACCTCCACTAGCTTTCTTTGTAGAAATGCTTCCTAAGGCCCACTTAACTTCACATTCCAGGATGGCTGGCTCTAGGTGAGTGACCAAACATTGTGGTTATCTGGGTCATTAAGATCTGTTTTGTATAGTTCTTCGGTATATTCTTGGCACCTCTTCTTAATATCTTCTGCTTCTCTTAGGTCCTTGCCGTTTTCTTTTACTGTGCCCATATTTGCATGGAATGTTCCCTCGGTATCTCCAATTTTCTGGAAAAGATCTCTAGTCTTTGCAATTCTATTGTTTTTCTCTAGTTCTTTGCTTTATTCGCTTAAGAAGGCTTTCTTATCCCTCACTGCTATTCTTTGGAACTTTGCATTCAGATGGGTATATCTTTCCCTTTTCTCCTTTGCCTTTCACTTCTCTTGTTTTATCAGCTATTTGTAAGCCCTCCTCAGACAATCACTTTGCCTTCTTGCATTTCCTTTTCATTAGGATGGTTTTGGTCACTGCCACCATACAATGTTACAAACCTCTGTCTGTAGTTCCTGAGGCACTCTATCAGATCTAATCCCTTGAATGTATTCGCCACCTCCGCTGTGTAACCATAAGGGATTTGTCTTACCTGAATAGTCTTGTGGTTTTCCCTACTTTCCTCAATTTAAGCCTGAATTTTGTGATAAAGAACTGATGATCTGAGCCACAGTCAGCTAGAGGTCTTGTTTTGCCTACTCTATAGAGCTTCTCCATCTTCAACTGCAAAGAATATATCAATGTGATTTCTGTATTGACCATCTGATGTTCATGTGTAAAGTTGTTTCTTGGGTTGCCGGCAGAGGGTGTTTGCAATGACCACTTCATTCTCTCGGCAAAACTCTGTTAGTCTTTGTGCTGCTTCATTTTGTATTCCAAGGCCAAACTTGCTTGTTCCTCCAGGTCTCTCTTGAGTTCCTACTTTTGCACTCCAACCTCCCACACTGAAAAAGATATTGGTTTTTTTTTTGGTATTCATTCCAGAAGGTCTTGTAGGTCTTCATAGAAATCATTCAGCTTCAGCTTCTTCGTCATTCCTGGTTGGGGCACAGACTTGGATTGCTGTGATACTGTATGGTTTGCCTTGGAAACGAACCAAGATCATTCTGTCATTTTTGAGGTTGCACCCAAGTACTGCATTTCAGACTCTTTAGTTGACTGTGAGGGTTACTTCATTTCTTCTAAGGGATTCTTGCCCATAACAGTAGACATAATGGTTATCTGAATTACATTCACTCATTCCTGTTCCATTTTAGTTTCCCAAGATATTGATGTTCACTCTTGTCATCTCCTGCTTGACCATGTCCAATTTACCTTGATTCACAGACTACTGGTTTTTCCAGTAGTCGTGTATGGATGTGAGAGTTGGACTATAAAGAAAGCTGCATGCCAAAGAATTGATGCTTTTGAACTGTGGTGTTGGAGAAGACTCTTGAGAGTCCCTCGGACTGCAAGGAGATCAAACCAGTCCATCCTAAAGGAAATCAGTCCTGAATATTCACTGGAAGGACTGATGTTGAAGCTGAAACTCCAATACTTTGGCTACCTGATGCGAAGAATTGACTTCTTAGAAAAGACCCTAATGCTGGGAAAGATTGAAGGCGGGAGGAGCAGGGGACGACAGAGGATGAGATATCACCGACTCGATGGACATGAGTTTGAGTAAGCTCCGGGAGTTGGTGATGGACAGGGAAGCCTGGCATACTGCAGTCCATGGGGTCTTAAAGATATGACTGAGTGACTGAAGTAAACTGAATAATCATTAGTAATTGAAGATGATAATCTTTAAAAGCCAATTTAAATTGGTATGTAGTATTCTATGTCATGAATATTTGTACTTCTTCCCCCCTAGTACATGGGGCTGAAGACCAGACTTCTCAGGTGGCAGGTCAGGTGGTCTGGTATTCCCATCTCTTAAGAATTTTCCACAATTTGTTGTGATCCATATAGTCAAAGGCTTTGGCGTAGTCAATAAAGCAGAAGTAGATGTTTTTCTGGAACTCTCTTGCTTTTTCAGTGATCCAACGGATGTTGGCAATTTGATCTCTGGTTCCTCTGCCTTTTCTAAATCCAGGTTGAACATCTGGAAGTTCTCGCTTCACATACTGTTGAAGCCTAGCTTGGAGAATTTTGAGTATTACTTTGCTAGCGTATGAGATGAGTGCAATTGTGTGGTAGTGTGAACATTCTTTGGCATTGCCAGAATCTCTTCTGAATGGGAGAGACTGACTGTGGGGAAAACTTGGTCTTGGACTGCTGGGCAGGGTCACGCTCAGTAAATTTTTAATCCAATTTTCTACTGATGGGTGGGGCTGTGTCCCCGCAATCCCATTAGTTGTTTGGCCTGAGGTGACCCTATCCTGAGACTACAGACTCTATGTTAGGGCTAAATGTGACCTCCGAACGGACTTTTGCCAACACGCCCCTCCCAGGACCACACAGCAGGCCACTGTTGACACACACCTCTGCAGGAGACCCTGCATCACTCACAGGCAGGTCTGGCTCAGCCTCTTGTGGGGTCATTTCTCCTTTCTCCTGGTTCCTCGGGCACACAATGCTTTGTGCCCTCCAACAGTCTCTGGTAATCATGAGGATATACATATTTGCCAAAACTCATTGATCTATACATTTAGGTATAATTTATTTGTAAATTACACTTGAAAAACTTGATTTAAAAATCTGTCATCATCTTTGTATGAAGAAAGCAGAATGCTGTCTGTAACAGCGATCCATCTCAAATGACACGAGATCCAGTTTTAAGATGACTAGGCATCTAATAAAGTACCTGACATTTTCTTCCAGCAATAAATGGCCACCAATTACCACGTTGGTAAAGTAAACTTTAAATAACTTATTAAAAATAACTCTTTTAAAGACACATACTTCTTACAAAAGTTCTGAGAAAAAATCATATTACTTGCTGTTTAGATGAAGTGACAGATACATATGTAATATTGCCCATGATTTTCAAAATCCTCTGAGAGGGAAGAAGTTAGCTTTAATTTGTTTAATATCACCACTTAGACATTTAACCTTTTCCTAACTTTGCAGGTGTTATAAGCACATTGTTGGAGCACTCTAAGTAGATGGAATAATCACACTATGGAAAGAGGAGTGTGAGTACATGCTGTGATTGGGAAGCTCCTAAGGCAGCAGAGCTGAGAGATGAAGCCTGGGAGACAGACAGGGCTTATTAACTACTGAAGGATTTCAAGCTGCAGAAAAGAGAAAAGTGAAAGTGTCAGTCACTCAGTCATGTCCAACTCTTTGCAACCCCATGGACTGTAGCCTAGCAGGTTTCTGTGCCCATGGAATTCTCCAAGGAGAATACTGGAGTGGAGAGCCAATCACTTCTTCAGGGCATCTTCCTGACCCAGGGATCAAACCAGACACGCCTGTATTGCAGGCAGAATCTTTACCACCAGGGAAGCCAAATCTATGAACAGATGTGCACTCTGGTGGCAGTTAAGGAGATTAATTGAGCAGTAGGTGGGGAAGACTGGAAGGCAGACCATTACAGACAGAGGGCCACTGCTTGATCACGGTACAATAGGGAAGGTCTAGATTTAAGGTAATCACAGCAAGGCTGAATAGAATGAGATATTTTAGGCAGTGATGTCCTTTTCATCATAGGGGACTGGAAGGCAAAAGCAGGAAGTCAAGAGACACCTGGAGTAACAGACAAGTTTGGCCTTGGAGTACAAAATGAAGCAGGGCAAAGGCTTCATTTTGCCAAGGTTTGCCTAAAGAACACACTGGTCATAGCAAATACCCTCTTCTAACAACACTACACATGGACATCATCAGATGATCAATATCAAAATCAGACTGATTACACTCTTTGGAGCCAAATATGGAGAAGCTCTATACAGTCAGCAAAAAGAAGACCGGGAGCTGACTGTGGTTCAGATCATGAACTCCTTATTGGCAAATTCAGACTTAAATTGAATAAAGTAGGGAAAACCTCTAGGCCATTCAGGTGTGACCTAAACCAAATCCCTTATGATTATACAGAGGAAGTAGCAAACAGATTCAAGTGATTTGAGCTGGTAGCAGAGTGCCTGAAGAACTAAAGCAGGGGGGTTCATAACACTGCACAGGAGGTGGTGATCAAAACCATAAGCAAGAAAAAGAAATGCAAAAAAAGCAACATGGTTGTCTGAGGAAGCCTTACCAGCAGTGGGGAAAGGAGTGAAAGGCAAAAGGGAAAAGGAAAGATATATCCATCTTAATGCAGAGTTCCAAAAAATAGCAAGGAGAGATAAGAAAGCCTACAGAAGTGAACAGTGCAAAGAAATACAGGGAAAAAATAGAATGGGAAAGACTAGAGATCTCTTTGAGAAAATCAGAGATACCAAGGGAACATTCCATGCAAAGATGGGCACAATAAAGGAGAGAAATGGAATGGACCTAGCAGAAGCAGAAGATATTAAGAAGAGGTAGCAAACATACAGAAAACTGTACAAATAAAGCCTTAATGACCCAGGTAACCACGATGGTATGATCACTTACCTAGAGCCAGACATCCTGGAATGTGAAGTCAAGTAGGCCTTAGGAAGCATTACTACAAAGAAAGCTAGTGGAGGTGATGGAATTCCAGTTGAGCTATTTCAAATCCTAAAAGATGATGCTGTTAAAATGCTGTACTCAATATGTTAGCAAATTTGGAGAAGTCAGCAGTGGCCACAGGACTGGAAAAGGTCATTTTTCATTCTAATCCCAAAGAACGGCAATGTAAAATAATGTTCAAACTACGGCACAAATGCACTCATTTCACATGCAATTAATGAAGGTAATGCTCAAAATCCTTCAAGGTAGATTTCAACAGTATGTGAACTGAGAACTTCCAGATGTACAAGCTGGATTTGGCACCAGAGATCAAATTGTCAGCATCTACTGGATCATAAAAAAAAGCAAGAGAATTCAAGAAAAACATCTACTTTTGCTTTATTGATGACACTAAAGTCTTTGATTGTGTGGATCACAACAAACTGTGGAAGATCCTTAAAGAGATGGGAATACCAGGCCACCTTACCTGCCTCCTGAAAAATCTGTATGCAGGTCAAGAAGCAACACTTAGAACCAGACATGGAATAACAAACTGGTTCAAAATTGGGAAAGGAGTACGTCAAGGTTGTATACTGTCTCCTTGCTTATTTAAATTATATGCAGAGTACATCATGAGAAATGCTGGGCTGGATTAAGCTCAAGTGGGAATCAAGATTTCCAGGAGAAATATCAATAACCTCAGACAATCAGATGATATCACCCTTATGGCAGAAAGCTAAGATGAACTAAGGAGCCTCTTGATGAAAGTGAAAGAGAAGAGTGAAAAAGCTGGCTTAAAACTCAACATTCAAAAAATTAAGATCATGGCGTCCAATTCCATCACTTCATGGCAAATAGATGGGGAAACCATTGAAAGAGTGACTCCATTTTGGGCTCCAAATTCATGTGGACGGTGACTACAGCTATGAAATTAAAAGACACCTGCTCTTTGGAAGAAAATCTATGACAAAGCTAGACGTTGTATTAAAAAGCAGAGACATCATTTTGCGGTCAAAGGTTCATACAGTCAAAGCTATGGTTTTTCCAGTAGTCATGTATGGATGTGAGAGCTGGATCATAAAGAAGGTTGAGCACCAAAGAATTGATGCTTTTGAACTGTGGTGCTGGAAAAGACTCTTGAGAGTCCCTTGGACAACCAGGAGATCAAATAAGTCAATCCTAAGTGAAATCAACCAAGAATATTCACTAGAAGGACTGATGCTGAACCTCCAATACTTTGGCCACCTGATGTGAAGATCCAACTCATTGGAAAAGACCCTGATTCTGGGAAAGATTGAGGATAAGGGGGCAACAGAGGATGAGATGGTTAGATGACATCATTGACTCAATGGACATGAGTTTGAGCAAACTCCAGGAGACAGTAAAGGACAGGGAAGCCTGGCATGCTGCAGTTCATGGGGTCAAAAGAGTCAGACACGATTGAGTGACGGAACAAAACCTCAGAAGGCAGAACTGATGGCATTTCATTGCTGACTGGATATGGCGTTAGGAATGAGGAAGGATTCTAGGATGATTTCTAACTTGTAATTCTGTCCATCTAAATAACTATAACATCCCTTAAACTGGAATATATAGGAGGAGAAGCAGGGAGAAAGATGACAACTTCAAGTTTGCACATAATAAATCTGAGGCAATTGTGCAGACTCAAGGGGGAGGTTTCCTGTAGGCTAGGTTAACATGTGGGGGTGGAGAGCAGTGGCCTAGGCTGAAGTCAGAGACAGGATACCAAAATAAAAAGTAAACTCTTGGTTTGATGCATGAGACAGGGTGCTCAGGGCTGGTGCACTGGGATGACCCTGAGGGATAGGATGGGGAGGGAGGTGGGAGGGGAGTTCAGGATGGGGAACACATGTACACCCATGGCTGATGCATGTCAATGCATGGCAAAAACCACTACAATATTGTAAAGTAATTAGCCTTCAATTAAAATTTAAAAATTAAAAATAATTTAAAAAAATAAAGAAAGAAACTCTCATTTTGCATAAAATGGGAGGGGAGCTAAAGATGGAACCTTGGAGAGCCTGAATATTTTCATGAGGAGGCAGAAGAAGAGCATAAAAAAGTGCCAAAAAGTTGCATTGAGAGTCACAGAAGGCAAGAACAATGAGAATTTGATGGTAATGTGGTCAGGAGCCATCAAATGCTGAAAAGTCATCAAGTAACTGAAGCGAAATATGTGTATCAAGTAGGAAGTCACTGGTGACCTTTCCAAGAGCAGCTCCAGGAGAACATTGAAGAGAAGAGCCAGACGGTGGTGCTGTGAGGGGGAATGGGGGCGAAGAAGCAGAGAAATTCAGTGTTCACTATTCTATTAAGAGCTTGACTGTGAAAGGACGGTGAACATTTGATTAATAACAGAGGGGAAACAATTTTAAGGAACAGATGTATGTTGCTTTGTTTCACGGTGTGGCTTGGGCCTGAGCCTGCTGATGTAGCAAGATGCATGGGGAGAGTGGGGAAGGTGACAGAGTAAAGGCGTCAAGGGGAATGCTGTGGGATCCAGCGTGGAACTAGTCGTAGGTAAAAGGAAGGCTCCTATCCCACTGAATTGAAACCGAAAAGATTTATTACATGGAGGTAAGTGGTTGGGTGGGTGGTGAGGAGCAGATAAAGTCAATGAAGTATCTATTAAAAGGGGAGATTCTCTGTTGAAAGGGCAAGAAGCTGATCACGAGTTTAAAGAGAGCGGTGAAAGCTGGAAAAGGTGATGAAGAGAATGGAAAAGCTTTATTATCTAAGAAATACAACTAGGAACTCCTCTTTTTTAAATTAATCCCAGTTTACATATATGGAAATATGAATAATGATTGTTAGGTAAAGAAATTCTGATTACACACTGCCTCTACCTAGAAGGATGACACCTCTTGCTCCCTCCTGAGCAAGACATGTTAGTTTTTCACATTCTTATAGTAACAGTGGTGATGGCCTTTTAACCTCCAGTGGCATTTGTGTGATAATTATAAGGATTTAGAATGGAAGCTCTAGCCTTCAACAGAGTTTTCCTTCAACATTACACTAACTGACCTATTCTAAGAGTCAGACTCCAAAAATCTTAGCATATTGGCAGCAGCCACTGACACGTTTACATATGACAGCATTCTATTTTAAACTATGATCTATCTCAGCTTCTTAAATTGTACGCTACACCTTTCATGTCAAAATTTCCAAAGGCTTGCATAACAAGCATATGAAAAACATCTCATAAATGCTCTCTAGTGGGGAAACTGCACATGAAACTACCTGTTTATATATGCAGTAACTTGAATTATACATGAAAATTCCACATGGATGCCCAGAATCAGCACTGTGTTAATTCAAGAAGTATATTAAAATTTCTGGATGTATTTAGTAGCAGATCCTAAGAAAAATCTGTTCTTTAAACAGGGTTTTCTTTAAAAAAAAAAAAAAGAAAGAAAGAAAAAGATCTGTTAGCTGGAATATACTGTTTCAAGGAATCTACTCTTCCTAGGAAAAATAATATATAATAAACACTAATCTTCTCAAAAATCTCAAAAACACTTCATTCTCAAAAATCCTGGGAAACTCCATGTTTTGTTCTTTTAAAGACCGTGTAAGACTGTAAAATTTCCCTATTCTATAAATCTTATAAGTCATAATGAAAATAAAATTTAAATGATAAATGTCAGTTGCAGAAGTTATCACCTTTTCATTTGAATGCTTGACTTCTATTGGATAATTCTCTTCCAAGAGACCTACTTGGGAAAAAGAGGTGACAGCCAACTCATTGCCTAATTGATTTAGGAACAGTGCCCAGGGAGATAGTCCAATTAAGTTTACAAGCTGGCAATTAGCAGGAAGCCCTCTAAATCCCTACACTGAGAGCCTGTTTACTTTAGTAAGAAGGCAAATGTGCTAGAGATAGGAAGAGAAAGCTGTGCTTTTTGCAAAGCTGTTGTGAGTAGGCCCACAAGGGAGGGCTGCAGAAAAGCTAGGTATATGTTAGTAGATTGCCTTCTTGTTTGACAGGTAACTGGGATACAGAGAGAGGGAGAGAGTTTCAACAAATATGCAAAACATCTAACATCCACTTTAATAAGTGTTGTGCGTGGAGACACACCACTATTAAACATGTAGTTGGGCAAAGTAGAACTGGATTATCTCATAATAAATGAGATTCCAAACATATTTTTCTTGGATAATACTAATGTTATGAATGGATTTAGGTTCTTTTTTTTTTCATGTGAAAAGAACATAGGCCTCACTTATATCCCTGATAGCTTTCAAGTTAAGTCATTTTCATTAGATTTATTTCATTCGTTCTATTTCAGAGGCAAGTAGATCCATTAAAAACAAAAAGTAAACTGACAGTTACTTAACAAACACTACAATGTTTTTTAAAAACTTAACTTTGTGCCACAGAGCCAAATCCTGTCAGGGGTTTTGATATGTATCTACTTTTCTATGTTTTCAGGTTGCAATCAGTTCAGTTCAGTTCAGTCGCTCAGTCATGTCTGACTCTCTCCAGGCCTCCCTGTCCATCAGCAACTCCCGGAGTTTACCCAAACTCATGTCCATCGAGTCGGTGATGCCATCCAGCCATCTCATCCTCTGTCGTCCCCTTCTCCTCCTGCCCCCAATCCCTCCCAGCATCAGGGTCTTTTCCAGTGAGTCAACTCTTTGCATAAGGTGGCCAAAGTATTGGAGTTTCAGCTTCAGCATCAGTCCTTCCAATGAACACCCAGGACTGATCTCCTTTAGGATGGACAATAACGTGCACTAATTGAAACATGTTTTTTAAAACCTAAGCAAGTTCCTCTCAAGAATGTTAAATTATCAAAACTGCCTTAAAAATATCATATATTTAAGGACATAGCTGGTAATGCAAACCTATAGAAGGCAAATAAAAATTATGTTGAAATAGTATACATTAATACATAATTTTCCTAATATTGAAATAATTTTTTGAATATTTTTATCTAAAAGAAAAACATAAAGTTACACAAATATCTTCAGCAAATTCTAACCAAGCATTTTCCTTCCTCTTCTTTTAAAACTCTTGTTTTACATATTTTCAATCTGGAAAGAAATGAACACTCATCTAAAATAACTTAATAGGAAAAGTATTATATCCCTACACACAGAATTTTACAATGGACATAGTAAGTACTTAAAAATATTCTCATATGTACTATTTCTTAAGGAATTTTTTTAGTAGCCAGTTTAGTTTGGAAAGCATCATATATGGACAGCTCAGGCTTTTTATTCATGTGATGGAAAATTAATGCAATTTCAAAATTTTTCAATATATAATGGACCTTGAGATTTTAGAAAATCATCCACAAAACTTTCTTAAGAAAACTACATGAAATGTTTGAAATGTATGCATATCGATGGGATGAGAAACAAAGAAAATCTACATTCCAGGAACAGTTTTACTGTCTTAATTATACTGTCATCATAAAAAAATTTATTTACTCACCAACTTCCTTGACTTACCAAGTTTAAACAGAAGTACACCCAAAGGTCCTCTGTCAAACCTGAGGAAGAGGAGATTATAGATGTCCCCACTTTCAAGCTTCTTAGAAACAACCTGAGGCGCTATCCACTGCATTTGAACAAGACTGCTGGAAACATCAAAGAATTTTTTGAATTGTAGAGTCTCCCTAGGTGAATTGTCTTCAGTCAAAAGCTGGATGTTAATAGGAGAAAGAGCCATGTCAAATATTTGCAGCTCCCCTTGGTTACTACCAACTAACAGAATGGCCCCACTTGGGTGGCAGCTTACTAATGAAGGCAGAAGTTCAGCCTGAGCTAAGAGAGTCACTCTACGGTGAGTTTCATAAAGAATTATTGAAGAATCTTCACAGCCCAGGATCAGTTTGTCTTCAGCAGCATTCCTGCAACAACTAATGGCCTTTGACTTAAGTGGTATTCTGGTGACTGATACACACTGGATTTTGTTCCGAACACACTCATAGATGCAGCTGTCAGCCATGGGCTCTTTGTCTACACTGACGGAGCACTCCACTGTCAACACTTGATTAGGATGTTTGGTGTCAAAGCGAACATCCAGTGGATCCCATTCTGTACGTACAGAACTCAGAACCTGTAAGAAATATAACAAGTATGTTCAGATAGACTGTGGTTTTTCTTCAGCTGTCACACATAGCACTGCATATTAATCTAGAATCCTACTGAATACAGTCAACTACCACCTTAAATATCAGCAACATATTAGCAGGTATGTATATATCTCATATAGAACATATATAAATGTGTGTGTGTGCACGTGCACTGTCATGTCTGGCTGTAGCCTGCCAGGTTCCTCTGTCCATGGGATTTCCCAGGCAAGAGTATTGGAATGGGTTGCCATTTCTTTCTCCAGAGGATCTTCCTTGACCCAGGGATGGATCTCCTGTCTCCTGAGTCTCCTGCATAGGCAGGTGGACTGTTTACCACTGAGCTACCTGGGAAGCCCATATATAAATAAATATAGCACATACTGAGCACAGCTGCAGAAATTAAATTATAAAATTTTAATTTAAGCATTTTGTTTTAGAAAGTCTGTAAGTAACATACAGACAAATATTTCCTACAATATACAGAAACTTATAGAGTGGGCTTTTAGTAAAATAATATGCCTAGCAGATTATCTAAAGACAACAGAAGTGTGATTTTTAAAGGATGAATAAAGGATTTTAACAATTCAGTTCATCTTCTTCCAACCCACTACCCCTGCTGATTCTAAAATTACTGGTAAATTATTTACCAGAAATATATTTCTAATTAGTAGTGTAAGAAATAAAAAACCAAAATGGTCTGTTTTCAAGAACATCTAGCATTGAGTGAGAGCTTGCTGATGTAATAGCCAATAGCTGATAGCCATAAGGGATACAAAACTAGAAAGTCTGGGCAAAAAAAGGGAGGGTGAGATGCCTGAGATTTTCGTGCAGGTTCATCCTACCGGTGAATTCAAAACCTAAGAACTGGAATAGGTACACAGAAAAGGAGGAAATAAGACGTGGCGGGGTGGTGGGAGGAGATCATAAAGAGGGAGGGAACAAACCTAGGTGACAACCAGGAAGACTGTTTACCCCTTGGTACTCAGCCAAAGAGGAACAGGGAGAGGGACTTGCATTCGAGGGATAAGATGCTCCCTGTAATGACTCTGGGTGTGCCTGCCCATCAGACACCAGATCTTGCAAGACCATCATTAAAGCCTTACTTCCATTCTTTGGGTTTGGTGAGTGTGTTTCTCACAAGTAGGGCAGGGTAGGCAAAAGAAAAAACTTTAGAACTCTGTTAACATTCCTGTAGAAATATTTTGTTGTTGTTGTTTATTTGCTAAGTCATGTCAGACTCTTTTGCAACCCCATGGACTGTAGCCCGCCATGCTCCTCTGTCCATGGGATTTCCGAGGAGTAGGTTGTCATTTCCTTCTCCAGGGGATCTTCCTGACGCAGGGATTGAACTTGTGTCTCCTGCACTGGAAGGCGGATTCTTCTACCACTGATTTTATTGTCAGAAAAGATATGAAGGGTTGTTAAGTAGGTCAGTGATCAACAGAAAAAAAATAAGAAGGTAATGTACTAGTTATGACCCAGAGGGATGATACGGGGAGGAAGAGGGAGGGGGGTTCAGGATGGGGAACACGTGTATACCTGTGGCGGATTCATGTTGATGTATGGCAAAACCAATACAATATTGTAAAGTAATTAATCTCCAATTAAAATAAATTAATTTACATTAAAAAAAAGACCTGGTGAGTAGTATGACTTATAATATTAGTGAGGCAAAATTTGAAAAGCATTTCTAGTGTGGAAAGGAAAGGCAACAAGAATAAAGGAATAAAGCAGGCCATTCATCTTATTCATATGTAAATGTGGGAGGCCAAAAATCTGGAGAATGGTATCTGAGATCATTTTTAACACTGCTGAAAACCTCAAAATTAGATTTAGAAACATTACAAAGCACATGTCTACAAGAGACAGAATTTCACAGAACTCTGCATGTGTATTTGTGCACTCGCAGAAGTTCAAAATCTGACGAAATAGGCCAGTATCTGAGTTAATAGTATTATATCAAGGTCATGTTCCAGGATTTGACAATGTACTACAGTAATGTACATTGCTGCGGCAACCAAGGGAAACTAGGCAAACTAGGGGGGAAAGTACAGGAAGGGAATATGCTTTTAGCCATTTTGGCAATTATTTTAGCAGTCTGGCTGTCTGGGGAGGCCTTACAAATAGCTGTGAAAAGAAGAGAAGCTAAAAGCAAAGGAGAAAAGGAAAGATATAAGCATCTGAATGCAGAGTTCCAAAGAATAGCAAGAAGAGGTAAGAAAGCCTTCTTCAGTGATCAAGGCAAAGAAATAGAGGAAAACAAAAGAATGGGAAAGACTAGAGATCTCTTCAAGAAAATTAGAGATACCAAGGGAACATTTCGTGCAAAGATGGGCTCGATAAAGGACAGAAATGGTATGGACCTAACAGAAGCAGAAGATATTAAGAAGAGGTGGCAAGTATACACAAAAGAACTGTAAAAAAAAGATCTTCACAACCCAGATAATAACGATGGTGTGATCACTCATCTAGAGCCAGACATCCTGGAATGTGAAGTCAAGTGGGCCTTAGAAAGCATCACTACGAACAAAGCTAGTAGAGGTGATGGAATTCCAGTTGAGCTATTTCAAATCCTGAAACATGATGCTGTGAAAGTGCTGCACTCAATATGCCAGCACATTTGGAAAACTCAGCAGTGGCCACAGGACTGGAAAGGGTCAGTTTTCATTCCAATCCCAAAGAAAGGCAATGCCAAAGAATGCTCAAACTACCACACAATAGCACTCATCTCACATGATAATAAAGTAATGCTCAAAATTCTCCAAGCCAGGCTTCAGCAATATGTGAACTGAGAACTTCCAGATGTTCAAGCTGGTTTTAGAAAAGGCAGAGGAACCAGAGATCAAATTGCCAACATCCGCTGGATCATGGAAAAAAGCAAGAGAGTTTCAGAAAAACATCTGTTTCTGCTTTATTGACTATGCCAAAGCCCTTGACTGTGTGGATCACAATAAACTGTGGAAAATTCTGAAAGAGATGGGAATACCAGACCACCTCACCTGCCTCTTGAGACAGCTGTATGCAGGTCAGGAAGCAACAGTTAGAACTGGACATGGAACAACTGACTGGTTCCAAATAGGAAAAGGAGGATGTCAAGGCTGTATACTGTCACCCTGCTTATTTAACTTATATGCAGAGTACAGCATGAGAAATGCTGGACTGGAAGAAGCACAAGCTGGAATCAAGACTGCTGGGAGAAATATCAGTAACCTCAGATATGCAGATGACATCACCCTTACGGCAGAAAGTGAAGAAGAACTAACAAGCCTCCTGATGACAGTGAAAGAGGAAAGTGAAAAAGCTGGCTTTAAGCTCAACATTCAGAAAACGAAGATCATGGCATCCGATTCCACCACTTCATGACAAATAGATAGGGAAACAGTAGTAACAGTGAGAGACTTTATTTTGGGGGGCTCCAAAATTGATTTTCATCGACTGCAGCCATGAAATTGAAAGACGCTTACTCCTTGTAAGGAACTTTACGACCAACCTAGACAGCATATTAAAAAGCAGAGACATTACTTTGTCAACAAAGGTCCGTCTAGTCAAGGCTATGGTTTTTCCAGTAGTCATGTATGGACATGAGAGTTGGACTATAAAGAAAGCTGAGCACCAAAGAATTGATACTTTCGAACTGTAGAGTTGGAGAAGACTCTTGAGAGTCAAAGGGACTGCAAGGAGATCCAACCAGTCCATGCTTAAGGAAATCAGTCCTGAATATTCATTTGGAAGGACTGATGTTGAAGTTGAAACTCCAATACTTTGGCTACCTGATGTGAAGAACTGACTTATTTGAGAAGACCCTGATGCTGGGAAAGACTGAAGGCAGAAGAAGGGGATGACAGAGGATGAGATGGTTAGATGGCATTACCGACTCAATGGACATGAGTCTGGGCAAACTCATTGGGAAAGACTTTGATTCTGGGAGGGATTGGGGGCAGGAGAAGAAGGGGGCAATCAAGGATGAGATGGCTGGATGGCATCACTGACTCGATGGACGCGAGTCTGAGTGAACTCCAGGAGTTGGTGATGGACAGAGACGTCTGGTGTGCCGCAGTCCATGGGATCGCAAAGAGCTGGACACGACTGAGCAACTGAACTGAACTGATGGTCTTCCTAGTGGTTATGTACAGTTGTGAGAACTGGACCATAAAGAAGGCAAAATGCCAAAGAATTGATGCCTGATGCCTTTAAACTGTGGTTTTGGAGAAGACTCCTGAAAATCTTTTCGACGGCAAGGATATCAAACCAGTCAATCTTAAGCAAGATCAACCCTGAATATTCACTGGAAAGACTAATGCTGAAGCTGAAGCTCCAATATTTTGGTCATCTGATGCGAACAGATGACTCATTGGAAAAGTCCCTGTAGCTGGAAAAGATTGGGGGCAGAAAGAGAAGAGGATGTCAGAGGATGAGATGGTTAGACAGCATCACCAATGCAATGAACATGAACCTGGGCAAACTCGAGGAGATGGTGAGGGACAGGGAGGCCTGGGCTGCTGCAGTCCATGGGGTCTCAAGGAGTCAGACCCAACAACAAGAGGCAGATTCTGACTGGTGTGAGGTCATACCTCATTGTAGTTTTGATTTGCATTTCTCTAATAATTAGTGACGTTGAACATCTTTTCATGTGCCTATTGGCCATCTGTATGTCTCCTTTGGAGAAACATTTACTTCTTCTGCCCATTTTCTGATTGGGTTGGATTTTTTCTGATATTTAACTGCAGGGATGAGTTATCTACATATTTTGGAAATTAATCCCTTGGTAGCACAGTATGCAAATTTCTTCTCCCAGTCCACTGGTGAAAGGTCTCCTTTGCATGAAAAAGTTTTTAAGTTTAATAAGGTGCCATTTGCATGCTTTTGTTTTTATTTCCAGTACTTGAGGAGACAGATCCCCCCAACAATATTACTGCAATTATATCAGAGTGTTCTGCCTATGTTTTCCTCTAGGAGCTTTACAGTTTCTATTCTTACATCTAGGTTTTTAATCGATTTTTATTTTATTCTTGTATATGGTGTTAAAGAATGTTCTAATTTTTTTTTTAGATATACCTGTCCAGTTTTCCCAGCACCACATATTGAAGAAACTGTCTTTTCTCCATTGTGTAGTCTTGCCTCACTTGTCGCAGGTTAACTAACCATATGAACGTGGGTTTATTTCTGGGCTTTCCATCCTGTTCCACTGACCCATATATCTGTTTTTGTGCCACTACCATACTGTTTTGATTACTGTAGCTTTGTAGTATAGTCGGATGTCAGGGCACCTGATTCCTTCAGCTCCATTTTTTTTCCTCAAGACTGATTTGGCTATTCATGATCTTTTGTGTTTCCATACAAACTGTAAAAAAGTTTTATTCTAATTCTGTGAAAAATTTGGATAGGAATTGCATTGAATCTGTAGATTGCCTTGTATCAGTTCAGTTCAGTTCAGTTGTTCAGTCGTGTCCGACTCTTTGCGACCCTATGAATCGCAGCACGCCAGGCCTCCTTGTCCATCACCAACTCCTGGAGTTCACTCAGACTCGTGTCCATTGAGTCAGTGATGCCATCCAGCCATCTCATCCTCAGTCATCCCCTTCTTCTCCTGCCCCCAATCCCTCCCAGCATCACAGTCTTTTCCAATGAGTCAACTCTTCGCATGAGGTGGCCAAAGTACTGGAGTTTCAGCTTTAGCATCATTCCTTACAAAGAAATCCCAGGGTTGATCTCCTTCAGAATGGACTGGTTGGATCTTCTTGCAGTCCAAGGGACTCTCAAGAGTCTTCTCCAACACCATAGTTCAAAAGCATCAATTCTTTGGTGCTCAGCCTTCTTCACAGTCCAACTCTCACATCCATACATGACTACTGGAAAAACCATAGCCTTGACTAGATGGACCTTAGTCGGAAAAGTAATGTCTCTGCTTTTGAATATACTATCTAGGCTGGTCATAACTTTTCTTCCAAGGAGTAAGCGTCTTTTAATTTCATGCCTTGTACAGTAGAGTTATTTTGACAATACTGATTCTTCCAATCCGAGAACGTAGTATATCTCTTCATCTGTTTGTGTCATCTTTGATTTCTTTCGTAAGTATCTTATAGTTTTCTGAGTACATGTCTTTTGCCCCCTTATGTATTTCATTCTTTTTGATTCATTGGTGGGCTTTCCTAGTAGCTCAGCTGGTAAAGAATTTGCCTGCAATGCAGGAGACCCCAGTTCGATTCCAGGGTCAGGAAGATCCGCTATAAAAGGGATAGGCTACCCACTCCAGTATTCTTGGACTTCCCTGGTGGCTCAGAAGGAAAAGAATCCACTTGCAATGTGAGAGATCTGGGTTCAATCCCTGAGTTGAGAAGATCCCCTGGAGAAGGTAATGGCTACCCACTCCAGTATTCTGCCCTGGAAAATTCCATGGACAGAGGAGCCTGACAGGTTACAGTCCATGGGGTTGCCAAGAGTCGGACACAACTAAGCGACTTTCACTTAATGGTAAACAGTATTGTTTCCTTAATTTCTCTTTGTGAACTTCTGTTGTCACCGTATAGGAATGCAAGAGATTTCTGTATTAATTTTGTATCCAGCAACTTTACCAGATTCACTGAGGAGCCTAGTAGTTTTCTGGTAGCATCTTTAGGATTCTCTTATATAGTATCAGGTCAACAGCAAACAGAGACACTTTCACCTTTTCTTTTCCAATGTGGATTCCTTTTCTTTCTTTTTCTTCTCTGACTGCCATAGCTAGGACTTCCAAAACTATGTTGAATAAAAGTGGCAAGAGTGGACATCATTGTCTTTTTCCTGATCCTAAAAGGAATGCTTTCAGATTTTCACTACTGAGTATGATGTTAGCTGTGTTTGTCATATATGACCTTTATTATAAGATATGTTCCCTTAATTGGAGAAGGAAATGGTAACCCACTCAACTATTCTTCCTGGGAAAATCCTATGGACAGAGAAGCCAGGTGGGCTACCATCCATGGAGTCGCAAAGAGTAAGACACAACTGAGAATGCACACATGTTCCTTTAGTACCTACTTTCTTGAGAGTTTTTTTTTTTATCATAAACGGATGTTGAATTTTCTCAAAAGCTTTTACTTTATCTACTGAGATAATCATATAGTTCTTATTCTTCAATTTGTTAATGCAATGTATCATATAGATTGCTGTATACTGAAAATCCATGTATCCCTGGCATAAATCTCACTTGATCAAGGTGTATGGTTCTTATAATGTACTATTGGAGTCAGTTTGCTAGTATTTTGCTGATGATTTTTGTGTCTATGTTCATCGGTGATATAGGTCTGTAATTTTTTTCATATCCTTGGTTTTGGTATCTGGGTGATGGTGGCCATATAGAATGAGTTCAGAAATGTTCCACCCTCTACAATATTTTATGATAGTTTCAGGATAGGTGTTAACTCTTTAAATGTTTGGTAGAGTTCACCTATGAAGCCATCTGTTCCTGCACTTTTGTTTGTTGGGAGATTTTAAACTACTGATTCAGTATCAGTACTGTAATTGATGTTTTCATATTTTCTATTTCTGGTTCAGTCTTCCAAGACTGTACTCTTATAAGAATCTGTCCAGTTCTTCTAGGCTGTACCAGTTTATTGGCATGTAGTTCCTTGCAGTAGTTTCTTATGATCTTTGTGCTTCTGTCATAACTTCTTTTTCATTTTTGATTGTGATTTGGGCCCTCTCCCTTTTTTTCTTGATGAGTCTAGCTAAAGGTTTATCAGGTTTGCATATCTTCAAAGAACTAGCTTTTAGTGTTGTTGATCTTTTCTATTGATTTTAGTCTCTATTTCATTGATTTCTGTCCTGATCTTTGTAATTTCTTTCATTATACTAACTTGGGGTTTTGTTTGTTTTTCTTTCTGTAGTTGTTTTAGGTGTAGGGTTAGGTTATTTACTTTAGATCTTTCTGGTTTCCTGAGGTAAGCTTGTGATCCCTTTAAACTTCCCTCTAAGAACTGCTTTTGGTGCATTCCATACCTTTTGGATGGAGAAGGCAATGGCACCCCACTCCAGTACTCTTGCCTGGCAAATCCCATGGACAGAGGAGCCTGCAGTCCATGGGGTCGCTGAGGGTCAGACACGACTGAGCGACTTCATTTTGACTTTTCACTTTCCTGCATTGGAGAAGGAAATGACAACCCACTTCAGTGTTCTTGCCTGGAGAATCCCAGGGACGGGGGAGCCTGGTGGGCTGCCGTCTATGGGGTTGCACAGAGTCAGACACAACTAAAGCGACTTAGCAGCAGCAGCAGCAGCAGCATACCTTTTGGATAATCTTGCTTTCTTTTTCATTTGTCTCTCAAAAAATATCTCATTTAATTTTTTAATTTCCTCTTTCATTTCTTCAGTGATTCAGAAACCAGACCTTATTGAATAAATCAAGAATTCCATGTTTGCAGCAGGAAATGCACAAGATAACCATGGACTATATTTTTATACCAGAGGGAAGCTACCCTCTGGTATAGGGTAGCTACCAGTAAAGGGAAGCTATCCATTACTAAGGTATGACAAGAAGAGAAGCCAACTCAAAGAGAATACCTTTGCTCTAGTTAAAGAATCTGTACTTCCAAAAATATAACAATTTATGAAACCCATTAAGTCAAATATGTCTAAATCCATGAGTTAATAATGTTATTTAAAAACAAAAACGAATTGATAACCTTCAGGGAGTGACAGAGAACCAATCCAATCTTGAAAACTAGTAAATAAAAGAAACAGACACTTATCCTGATTATACTATATGAATCCAGCTACTGGGAAAACACACAGGAGATGAGTAGAAGTGTCTCATTATAAAAGTATCCCAACTAATTAAAAAATAATGTCATTAGATATCACCATTTTCCAACCTCCATGAATTAACGGACCTAAGCACTGAGCATCAGTAGTTACTAAAAATAAAAAAAGAGAGTCAACCAAAAGAGAGAAATACAACCTAGCATCATATGCCTTCCAATTAAAAAACACTCCTTCACATACATTCTTGCCAAAACTGACCACTAACTTGCAGAATTTTCAAAAGACAAAGAAGCATGCTGAACCACATCATGATGATGGGACCAACAAAATCCAGACTGTGGGACACTACAGTTTCAACAGATAACTTTCAATGAAAAACATAAAAAAAGAGAGTGGAGCGGGAACCTGTAGACTAAAAAGAGATTTCAAAGACACATTAACATGTTTTAGGACTCCCCTGGCAGTCCAGTGGTTAAGAATTCACCTGTCAATGCAGAGGACATGGGACTGGTTAAGATTCCACATGCTGCAAGGCAAGTAAGCCTGTGCACCACAACTATTGAGCCAGTTGGTGCTCTAGAGCCTGCATGCAACAACTAACTGAAGCCCACAGGCTCTAGAGCCTACGCTCTGCAACAAGAGAAAACATCTCAATGAGAAGTCTGCCTCACTGCAATTAGCGAGTAGTCCCTGCTCCCTGCAACTACAGGAAGTCCCACATAGCAACAAAGACCCAGTGTAGCCAAAAATAAATAAATAAAAGACATATTAGCATGTTTTAAATAGATAATATTAAACTGCAGTTTTGTGAGATACACACTTAGGTGATATATGAGAAAAAGTGTAAAAGTCACAACAGAGGATACTGTGGGGGACTAGGAAAGGGTTGAGATTAAAACAGAGTAAGTACATAGCACTATTTCTGGTGCCTGGGAAAGTCTATTTCTTGACCTGAGTGTGGTTACAGGGGTGTTTCTTTAGTAAAAGCTCATTAAATTATATATCTTGTCCCTATGGTTTTCCTTACTGTACTTTATAATAAAGAGATTAAAACAACCTCATCATCCCTAAGATAGAAAATCTTGGTTATTTAGTTGAAAAATAACACAATATATACATCTCTTTGGAAGAGATGTCTCTGAAATATTCTGGCTTTTCAGGTGAATGCATATGTAATGCTTTCTAAATGCTTCTTTTATGAAATTACACTGTATTAAAAGTAGGTCACATTTTTACTTTCTCATCAATTGACTGCTCCTCTAAATCATTCCTTGACAACATGTTTTAAGGTTTAATAGCTCTGCTAATATGTTTTTTATTAATTTGGTTAAACAGATTCAAGTGGCCTTCTCTGAATAAGATATCTTGAAATTATTGCCATACTCAGAAAGCTTTATCAAATGCTTATAGCTGAAAAGTTAAAATATCTACTCAAATAAGATAAAAGTAAGTTGGGTTGTCATCACTTTTTTGACAAAGTTAATGAATTAAATATTTCTAGGATGATAGTACGGAGAAGGCAATGGCACCCCATTCCAGTACTCCTGCCTGGAAAATCCCATGGGCGGGGGAGCCTCGTAGGCTGCAGTCCATGGGGTCGTGAACTGTCGGACACGACTGAGTGACTTCACTTTCACTTTTCACTTTCCTCCATTGGAGAAGGAAATGGCAATCCACTCCAGTGTTCTTGCCTGGAGAATCCCAGAGACGGGGGAGCCTGGTGGGCTGCTGTCTATGGGGTCGCACAGAGTCAGACATTACTGAAGTGACTTAGCAGCAGCAGCAGGATGATAGTAATTACTTTTTCCAAAAGTAAATATAGAGAGTGTGCCCAGCCACTCAGTCATATCCAACTCTTTGCGACCCCATGGACTGAAGCCTGTTGGGCTCCTCTGTCCATAGGACTTTCCAGGCAAGAATACTAGAATGGGTTGCCATTTCCTACTCCAGGGGATCTTAAGCATGTATGTGTTAGTCACTCAGTCATGTCTGACTCTTTGTGTAGCCTGCCAGGCTTCTCTGTCCATGGAATTCTCCAAGCAAGAATACTAGAGTGGATTGCCATTCCCTTCTCCAGCGGATCTTCCCAACCCAGGGATCAAACCCTGGTCTCCTGCATTGCAGGCAGATTGTTTATGTTTGAGCTACAGGGAAGTCCTATATTAAATAAAAAGGACTACCATGTTATGTGTGAGAATAAACACAAATACCACAGAAAACTATTTTTAAATGAATTTTATAGATAATGTTTTTCTTCATCCTAGTTATTGTGCATTTTTCAAAACAATCTTTTTCCCAGACAACAAAAATCTCTCTTGTTCTATGTTTCTAATTAAGATATGTACTGTTGTTTAGAACTCTGTGGTGTGCAATTAGACCTGCAGTTTTCTAATATCCATAAAATAAATTTTAAAACGTTCTTCCTCTGAAAGACAGATAATTCAGTAACAGAGAGCTTATTTCTGTTTTCTTTGTTTTTCTTTTTTTCCTCTTCAGCTGCTTGGTAAGCCAATTTTCTACTTAGAGTCTACTATTAGAACACTCATTTGGTTCAGTATGTGGGCTTTATCCTTTCCATGGTCTGTTATGCAAAAGAGATGGCTTTATACAATTTTTTCAGTCTGTTGTAAAGCAGTGGTTCTCAACTTGGATGCACATGAGAATCACCTAGGGAAGCTGTAAAAGAATACGATGCTGCCTCCCCCTCTGGAGATTCTGATGTAACTGGTCTGGGTGCGTCCCTTTGTAAAAGCTCTGTAGGTGACTGTAATGTGTTGCCAAGGCTAGGAACCACTACTCTAGGATCTTGCCACAGTCCAAATAAAAGCTTATTATCTTTTCTGATTGAACTTGGATGGGAAATGATTTTTTTTATTTCTGTCATTTAATAGACACAAAGATTAAATTTCTTCTTTATAAAGTTGCTACTTTTGTAGTCTGACTTTTAGGGTTTAAGAGTATATTGTATCTCTTATTCTGAAGATTAGTGTAAGAAGTTTATTGGTTGCTAGTGAAAAATATTTAAAGATATATGCCCAAATATTACCTTTATAAACTAGTAGTTTTAGTTCACGTTTTCCTAAAAAATATGCTACAATTCATGGTTAAAGACTGTCTTTATACACACAGAAAGAAACAATTATTTCCCCAGACAATTATTCCAAAAGACATTCACTTTTTTGCATTTAGAAGTTCACATGAGGTTCTGAAAAAAAAATCTTTATTAATTTTTCCAACAATTTAATTTTGATAGATTGAAAGGACCAAATCTAAGACAGAAGCTACTTGATAAAAGAATTATTCTATATCTTAATATATTAAGATAAATATATGCAGTCAGTGGTGATAAGTAAAAATCAGGTACAAATATCATATAAAACTTAATGAAAATCTATTCAAATACTTAAACAAGATGGATAATTTTCCAAAAACACAAAATAAGGAAAATGACTCAAGGAAACAACAGAATTCCTGAAAACCAACCATTGAAAAACAGAATCAGTGATAAAAAAATAAATCTGTCTTCCTTAAAAGATAGCACACCCAGATGCTTTTATGTGTTTTACCAAACATTCAAGTATCATATATTTCTTTTGGTACTGTTTCACAGAGGAGAAAAGAGAAAAGCTAGTCAAATCAATCCACAAGGCTAGTACAATTTTGATATGAAACTTAGGGCAGTAACCAAAAAAAAAGTAAAACTGTGTACCAACCTTGCTGCTGCTGCTGCCGCTAAGTCGCTTCAGTCGTGTCCGACTGTGCGACCCCATAGACGGCAGCCCACCAGGCTCCCCTGTCTCTGGGATTTTCCAAGCAAGAACGCTGGAGTGGGTTGCCATTTCCTTCTCCAGTGCAGGAAAGTGAAAAGTGAAAGTGAAGTCACTCAGTCATGTCTGACTCCTAGCGACCCCATGGACTGCAGCCTACCAGGCTCCTCCGTCCATGGGATTTGCCAGGCAAGAGTACTGGAGTGGAGTGCCATTGCCTTCTCCATACCAACCTTGAGCAAGTTGTAAATCCTCTTTGAAAGTTCCCCCTTATTATCTCTCTAGGTACAAACAATCATTTCCCACTGGTTCCTATACTGCTAACATATATCCACAGCACTTTAACACTTTAGTGTACGCACGTGTTTTCATATTTGTCTCTCACTGGTAGACACTAAGATCCTTGCAGGCAGGGAAAGCTTTGTATTCATATCCTCTGGCACGAAATACAGTGCTTATGGCTTCCCAGGTCACTCAGTGGTAAAAAATTCACCTGACAATGCAGGAGACATGGGTTTGATCCCTGCGATGGGAAGATCCCCTGGAGGAAGAAATGGCAACCCACTCCAGTATTCCTGCCTGGGAGATCCCAGGGACAGAGGAGCCTGGTGAGCTATAGTCCGTGGGACTGCAAAAGCGTAGTACAGGACTTAGGGACTAAACAACAACAGCTACTCCATGGTCATGCTCAACAGCTGATGAATGATGTGAAGAGAGAAAGAGTGAAAGTGTTAGTTCCATCGTGTCTGTTTCTTTGTGACTCCATGGACTGTAGCCCACCAGGCTTCTCTATCCATGGAATTCTCCAGGCAAGAATTCTGGAGTGGGTTGCCATTCCCTTCTCCAGGGGATCTTCCTGACTAAGTGATTGAACCCAGGTCTCCTGCATGGCAGACCGGTTCTTTACTATCTGAGCCACTAGGGAAGCCCCAATATTGGAGGGGGTTGCCATGTCCTCCCTCCAGGGGATCTTCCCAACCCAAGGATCAAACCCAGATCTCCTGCATTGCAGGAGGATTCTTTACTTTCTGAGCCATCAAGGAAGCCCAAGAATACTGGAGTGAGTAGCCTATCCCTTCTCCAGGGGAACTTCCCGACCCAGGGATTGAACCAGGGTCTCCTGTATTGCAGGGGGATTCTCCACCAGCTGAGCTACCCGGGAAGCCCAGGGAAGGGCATTTCAGGTAGAAATACCTGTAATCTGTACAGGTGTGCACTGCTTGCATGCTCAGTTGTGTCTGACTCTTTGCAACCCCAGGGACTATAGCCTGCCAGGCTCTTTTGTCCATGGAATTTTCCAGGCAAGAATACTGGAGTGGGTTGCCATTTCCTACTTGAAATTTGTACAGGTAGAAGGTGAGAAATAAAGAAGCAGTGAGTACATCATTTGGCTAGAACATATATTTGTATAAAGAAATAACATTGGCACAGTAGGTCACGACCAGCCGGGGCAAGGGGGTGCTTTTCAGTGCGGAAGCTAAGTTTAGCTGAAAATCTAATGAATGCATTTGAAAAAGCAATGGCAAAATCAGACCTGTGCTTCAGAATTCAGATGAGTACTTTTTCTTTGAGCTGCCTGGGACCCATACAGTTTAAATCCATCATTTTAAAAATTAGAAAACTACAGTCAGAGTAGGTGATCTACCCAAGACCAAAGAATGTATCATTAGTTAAAAGCAGGCTGAACCTTACAGGAGTAAACTTGATTCAAGTCACACAGTATATGGTCCAACCAATAGGCAAACTGAGGTTTATCGAACCACAATGTCCATAAACTAGACACGGGAGATGAAGTATGTGGACCATATGTATATACCCTTTTCAAACAGTCCTAATTTCAGGTAATAAGTTCATTTCAATAAAGGTAATTTGTGTACTGTAAAACTAAAGGTTGATTTATGCTATTTTTTTTTTTTACTTTTATTGTAAGACAGAACATTTAAAAGAATTCTAGTTGGCTTTATTACTGAAGTCATTTTGATTAGGTCTTCTAGTCAGTTAGCTTCTAGATCCAAGATCAATATGATGGTAGGCACGAACAGGAAGTGAATAGGAATAAAGTACTTCTTTATCCTTACAAAATCCACACCTGGAGCATTAAAAGTGGTCTTAGTTACGACAACAAAACTGGAAAAGATCCAGAAAAAGGTAAATTAATTAAAAAGGGCTCTTCAGTCTTAAAAGATAGCCTGTAAGTTTATAAAATCAGAAGAGGTAAGTGGGGGATAGAGAAAACTTGTACTTGTTCATTATCTCAGAACACTAATTCTGAAAAATACTTCTTAAAGTCTAAAAGATAATGGATTTAGAGAAAATACAGGAACATACAATTTTACCTAGACAAAACGTACCATTTTACCCACTGAAAAACCACGTTGAGGAGGTTGTTTTTTCAATTTAAAGTTACATTAAGAAAACAGAATTTCAGACTCAAAAGTACTGATACAAGATGAAAATATCCACAGGTTCATGATAATGAATGATGATGGAACATTTTCGGAAATAGATAGGGTGAGATCTCATATACACTTCCTAGATTATCCCTTTTGGTGTTTGTGTCCCAGGCAGGACACTAGATCGAGAAGGCTGCTCTTCTAAGGCCCTCCTTACAAATCCTTGCCCCAAGCCATGGTTTGGCACCACAGAGTCTTATAGAAAACAGGCATTTGACTACTGTTTGCTAACTGACTGCTGCTAAGTCGCTTCAGTTGTGTCCGACTCTGTGCAACCCCAGAGATGGCAGCCTACCAGGCTCTTCTGTCCCTGGGATTCTCTAGGCAAGAACACTGGAGTGGGTTGCCATTTCCTTCTCCAAGGCATGAGAGTGAAAAGTGAAAGTGAAGTTGCTCAGTCGTCTCCAACTTCGCGATCCCATGGACTGCAGCCCACCAGGCTCCTCCATCCATGGGATTTTCCAAGCAAGAATACTGGAGTGGGGTGCCATTGCCTTGTCTGACTGACTAACTGATGTTTAAAGAAGGTGGTTAATAACACAGCTTTGAAAGGCATGAAATCATGAGCAAACAGTAATGACAGCACTAATAATGATAATGACAAGAATCACAATAGTAATTGAGACTATTAATTAATACATGTAATAATAGCATTACATCATTATTGCTCTAAATGCATCTATTAACTTGGATATCTTCATTTACTCTGTTTTTCAAATAATGAAACCACAGCACATAGAGGTTAGTAATCTGCTCAAGGACAGAGAGGTAGGTAGTGGCAGAGCTAGGATTTGAACCCAGAAGCTTGTGCTAATAATCACTATGGTATTCGGGTGAGTCCTGAAACTGTCTGTGGATCCTCCAGATGTGATGCTTTAAAGGATCCCATTTCATATGTAATTACTTTTGTTGAATATTTGGAAAACTAATTATAGACTTTTAAAAGTATTTATACTTATTTCAGAATAGGAAACTAATAACCCTACTTTAGTTTCTCTTCAACAAAATGTATATATTTGCTTTACATTTACCTCCAGCTTTCCTTGACCATAACTCAGGAGCAGCAGATTGGCTCTATCCTTCTCAGAAGAAATGGGGGTCCAAGGCCAAGCATCATCACTGACCAGTGGCCACCAGCAAACAACTCTATCTTGAACACAACTGATAGCTAGACGACGCTGTGTTGTCCTATTTACTGGGCCAGGGATTTCATAATAGGAAATCTAATGGTTTAAAAAAAAAAAAAAGACAAGGATCATTTTTAAAAGGCAAAATCCTCAAAGTATTACAAAAATTAAAGCATCTGTAAATGTAGATAAATGCAAGTAAATGTGCATGTTAAACATGTGCTTAAGGAGGTGTCAGAATTTACCAAATTCTTTTGACACATACATAAAAAAGACATATGTTCAAAATTCTCCCCATTTTTAGCAGAGGAAAGGAAAAGGAAAAATGTGAGTTGGGGAGGAATTGGCCATAGCAATCCCAATCAATACCAAAATGTACAGTCATGGTTGCTTGACAGCATCGACCTACACATAGGATTGAAGACCAGCTATATTAAATGACAGGTTCAGTACTGCTGACCAAGAGTGTCAGACTACTGTTTAAGACATAACATGTTAACAGTGACTGACAACAACAAAAGGAAAAACAACTTGAGGCAAATATCGCTTTAAAGACATGTATACAAAAATTCTGCATAAAGGGATAAGCCACAGCATCATGTGTAAAAGTTTATGCAGCTTCTGAGAATTATGCTTTTTTTTCTTAGGACGGATTTGTAGAATTTATTATTCAAACTATGTTATTTTGGAACATGGTTATTTGAAAACATAAGCACGGCACCATCTGGGTGACACATGCCAAGGAAATATAGATTGCACCGTATTTCTGCTTAAGGAATTAATGGAAGGTTGATAGCTTGGAAGCAGAAAATAAAAAAAAAAAAACTATCTTGCCATTGCTGGTCAGCAATAATCGAACCACTTTCTGGGGATTAAGCGCATGGCTAAGCCTACTGGACCAGACACTAGCAAAGGGCAGGGGGTCTTCTTATCAGAGAAATGCTTCTGGAGCCAGTCTCACTACATGACAGATTGCTTTCATATTCCTGTCTGCAAGGCAACAAAGGATGGCAGTAATGCGATAATGCCAGAGTGCAATGGGTGTTAAGAACCCGTTGCATTTATGTATTGTATTTAGTAAATAATCAGGCTCATCCAAATTGTGATCTCACCACTCAACCAAGGCCATTAAAATCAAGGTTAATGCTTTAATAATCCTCTGCTATTTTTTTTTAATATGGTCAAAAGGAACCCTTTTCTATTTGCATGGCCATAATATTATTGACCTCTTCATCCTCTGAATGCACATCAAAAGGAACTGAAATCAAAGGAATTACCAGTGTTGTTCTCTCATGGTAAACATTCAACTCCTTGCACTGTCCCTTCACTGTTAAATAAATTGAATTGGATTTTTAAAATGTAGACAGGAAAACTTGCTAAAGGTCAATAATTTCATGATATTTCCCCTACATTTTTCTCTGTGAAAACTGTTTCAGTCTAAAAGAACTAAATTATGATATAGCTGTAAAGAAGAGCAGGATTGTAATACTCTACACTATTTCCTTGTTTTAAAATCCAAATGGGCAATGACAGACAACACAAATTACTTTATGCTCTAAAGTGCAAATTCTTATATTTAAGTTCTCAGTATCACTATTTTAACTAGCTATCTTCTCATTTGAGGGAAATATCACAATGAAATTGCTAAGTCCTTAAAAATACACAAACATTATTTTGATATCTTACCTAGCATTTATACATGTTACTTAAGAACGTCTATAGAAGAAAACAGAGTTAAAACAAGAGGCTGCCACTTTCAATCCTCACATAATGTAAATCATGTATGTTATCTGAAATTTAATGTTTGTTTTGAGTATTAATGGTTTACTATTCTATCACAATGGTCAAGAGGGCAAGTGAAATGAACAAGTTACTTAAAATGTCCTTCCAATAGGTAAATGGCAGTTTTTATCAAATATTAAATCAAATATTAAATACTAATTTAAAATATTGAACCAGAAGATAAAATCCATGGGTTTTCCAGAGGGAAGCAGGCTACTTCTTCTCTAATGTAAAGAAATGACATGGAGTGCTTATGATTTTAATTTCTCATATCTAATGACAGAATGAACAAATGCGTAACTCCCTTACTCAAGGTGCAGGACCCATATACTCAGTCTATTTTTCACAACTTTTCATCAGAAAAGATGACATCCTAACAGTGTCTCTCTGCTCTCATTAATGAGGAGCTACTATCCTTAAGCTGAGAAGACTCTGCCAAACTACCCACCACACTGAAGATGAAGAAAGTAGGCATACAAAATTTTATATAAATGCATTAAAAACAGTCACTTTAATAGTTAATGCATTAAAATTAATGCATACTGGTGCATTTTAAAGACCAGTATTAGTAAATTAACAACATTTCAAGGAAAGCTAGCCATTTTGGAAAATAGAATTCCATTAGGAATGTTAAACCATTTTTTACTAGACAAAATGTATGAGTACTACAGATTTTCAGTTTAAAAGAATCAATATTATACAAAGTGTTATAGAAGCAATACAAGGCTTGCAAACAAAACCAAATTATAGTTTATTACCATGATGAAAAAGTTAATGTATTTTATCCCATGTTAAAAATCTTTTTTATGAGTAGATTTTTCCAATAAATAAAATGAAATCCTCCCACACCACTACTAACTCAGTCACAATAAGAAATAACCCAAAAGAACCCCAAAGGGCAAAAGGTTAGGTCAAATACTATTAGACTTTTCAAACACACACACACAGTTTCAAGCCACAAAGCTGGCTTTTAAGAATCTTTGCCCCTGTTATAGATACTCCTGGTACAGTGTAAGTGTGCATCTTTTTTAAGGAAGCTGTAGATCAGTCTCGTTCCCAGTGAACAGTGAACTGTCTCAAATCCACGTCACAGAGGCTGGATCAATCTTGCAAACACAAGTCACTGCTGAAAAGAGGCCTTGAACTGAAACAGCCTGGAAAATGTATGAGATACTCATTCTAGCAGAGAGTATGCCTTCCAAGCAGTTAGAATGTAATGTGGCAAAACTTAAATTAAACACATCATTTAAAATAAAAATCCTGCCTTAACAGATGCAAAGTCCCTAATACAAGGAAACAAATTACCTGGAGTTACTGAAGGGAAAGAGACTAACACATGAAGGAGATTTCTTTTTGCATTTTTCTCCACAGTTATAGCTGGATATTGGGAGGAGGGGGATCTTCCCACTCCTTGTTTATTACACTTTTCTATTAACCTTTGAAAGTGTTGTCTTCTTTCTTGTGAAATGGAAGCGAGAGCAGCTATCCTTGCCTAGAATAGTGATACGGGGTCTTAGGGAAAAATGAGAATGGTATATATACTACCACCAGCAAGAAAACCATTTTCAAATGTGTAACTTGCCTCTATTATCTTTCTGATTTCCATAAGTACAATGTAAACTGCTCCAAGCATGCCACTGTTAGACCCCCATAATGAGAGTAAAAAAAGAAAACTTTGGATGGCCACAATCAAGCTTAATCCTATACTATGAATAACTCTGGTTTTTCTGAAATCCATAATCATTTAAGAAAAATGAGCATAACATCAACTCAAGCAATACGCTAGCATACCTTAATAATTAATAATATGACCATATACATTCAAATCTCTACCTTATAATCCAAGGCTGAGAGCTTTTCCAGTCTTTTGTTTATATCAGGAGTGCTCATCTTCTTGGCAAACTGAATAAAACATAGTTTGTTTTGTGCCAAAAATGATAAGATGATGAAGCTGTCTGTGAGAAGAGCTTAAAAAAAAAAAAAGACTTGATAATACTATCAAGTACTAAGTTAGAATAAAATAATAACAAATTAATAGTTTCTTCTACTGAAATGTTACAAAAAGCTATTTTCAGAAGATAAATGAATATTAATTGAAATAACTGAAGTCTCCTAAATATCATTGTGGACATTTCCCAACGATAATAAAGATATTAGAAAGAAACAACAATAATCAATCTAATCATGCATGGATTTGATATTTTTGCTTTCCATGAGACCATTTCAATATACACTGATATTTGGGGACAACCTACAAATGAGATGTATTTGGAATAAAGGTCGGAAAAGCATAAAACCCTGTTTCATATCTGAACGTAAAGATAAAAACACTTATTTGTACTTAGCCTTTAATCCTGTATTTATATGATACAAACCATCTGAGAATAAATTGGATTTATTAGAGGATACAGATCAGTGTTCTCCACCAATTTTTTTAAAAAATTTTTACCAATGAACTTTCTTTCTGAAAGTACACTAGCTGAATGAATTAAAACATATTATACCCAATATGCATATTATATAAAGTAATACTTGATAATGAAGATTAGCAAAAACATTTCTGCAGCTATATTTCTAAAGCACACAGTTAATTTGCATTAATTTGGGTTACATAAAGAGCTATTAATGTTATAAAACATACTGATTAAAAACATGTAGTAGGAATTTGAGAAATGTTTTACATTGTTACCAACAAAAAGAAGTTATTGAATGTTTTATATATATTTCTTTACTTCCATATCCCTGGCTGTGCAAGCAGTAACCACAGTAGATCGACACAATTACAGGAGAATCTGGAGAACTGCCAAGAAATCACATTGTTATCATGTACTCATGAGAATGTATGTATTATTTGTGGTTTAAAGAAACAAGTGAAAAAAGATATCTCAGCAACATGAACAGTTTTGGAGGTCTCCTTTTAATTCTAATGGAGGACCACCAAAATGACAAAATCATCATAGCCACTATTTTACTTGCAGAGTCAACGAAGGGGTCAATTATTTGACATATGAAAATAAAACCTCTTCCACAGGGAAGCTTCCTTAGCACCATAATCCTACAAGGAAGAGGAAGCGGCATACTCATAACCCTACCCCCAGCTTATCATTATCAGGAATACTACTAATGATAGCCACGCTGCAGAGTGCTTTTCTCTAAGAAACTGTGTCTGCATTATTCAGAGATATTAGTGAGCACACACTGGGTTTCTATAATCTTACCTTTGTCCTTTCTATTAGACCACACTTTTGATTATTCAATTTAAGATATGGATAATTTTCAATCTCTAATGATAATGCAATCTGTTTCTTTTTTTAAATTTATTTAATTGGAGGCTAATTACTTTACAATATTGTACTGGTTTAGCAATGTGTTTCTTATGCAATCTGTTTCTTAGGCCTTTTTTTTTTTTAACCTTGAATTAAACTGCAATCTTAAAACTTCAGGAGTCAGCACACTATAATGCAAAGGAAATGGGTTCAAATTTCAGCTCAGTCATTTTGGGGCTATTCCTTAGTATCTCATTGGTGGGCATGTTCATCAGTATCTCAGCTTCAATTTCCTTATCTATTAAACAGAAATAACTATATCTTACAAAGAATAGTTGTTTTAATTAAATTATATAGGTAGGCTGACACAGCAAAGAGCCTTTTAAGGATTAATAAATGTCAATATGTTACCTTTTCAGTAACTGGCTTAAAGTCTTTATGTGCTTTGTAGCAATTATATACTAACTGTGATATCACTTTACAGGATTCAGATTTATCTGGTATTTTTGGCATTGATTTTTATTTTTAGAAATACTGCTTAAACTCTCTCAGAAGTTAGTATTCGTAGACTTTGGTAACAAAGAATGTCCTAAGAGCCGAAGAACAGATTTTTTTTTTGTTTTTGTATTAAGTAGCTGTGCTGACAAATTGGGGTTATTTATTCAAATTCATGTGAAAGTGAAAAATATTTGAAATGTCAACACACCAAACAAAAAACCCACCTCTTTAGAAAATAGGTTCACTTTTTTAAGGAAACAGTAAAAAATACTCAAGAATACTAACAATTGACAAAAACTTTGACATTAAATATTAGTTAAAACTCATATTGGTCCCAGGGGTTGTAACTATGCCATTACAAGCAATTACTTGTGTTTTCAAGTCCCTAGTGGTAATAATTAGTCTACCTGTTGACACAGTATTTCTCCTGCCCCACTGTTAATGTAGGCAATTGATTTGCACATGGGGGTAATTACCATCACTGATGGTGTCGGAGATGAGCTTCCCCACCAGGCTTCTGTCAATCACCACTTTCTCCAGCTGCGGCCCGGAAAGGCTTAGGGACACCAGCACACCTGAACCAAAGAGGAGCTAAAAACAGGTAAAGGGAGAGAGGCGGAGGGAGATATACCAAGAATTAGAATCTTTTAAAAATTTCTCCCCAAATGTACAACTTACAGATGTGTACATGTATATCTATACCGTGGAATTATAAAGAGTTCTTAGAAAAACAATCACTGACATTCTGAGTAAAAAAATACAGGTGGTTAAGTGGTGGAACACAGTTAAGTGCACTGATCAGTGCTATATGAAGAAACTGAATTTAGTCCATGTTTATTAGAAGTGTAATCTTTTAAATACTTGGAAAATAAGGTTTATGAAAAAACTTCCTTGCACTGCATTCAGAGATGTGATGTGTCTTACTGAAATGTTTTCAAAGATTACTATTTATGTTAGTAATTAAAAGAAGATTTCTTAACATTTGAGTAGGCATTGCTACATACTAAACAGCAATCATCATTACAATGTTAACACCAAGTATTATGATTTATCCGGAATTTAAACCTTGAAATAAAGATCATGTCTAAAATATTAAAATACATGTAAATCCAAGGCAATTAAAGCACAATGTTAAACGTTAAAATTCATAAATAAGTACCACATACCAGAAATAACTTCTCAAGGAGAGATAAACACAGTAAAGTATGCAGGCTTTATTAATATTAGTGTTCACCCAACCACCCAACAAAAGATGTCTGGATATCACCATTATGGTTTTATACTGCTCCTTTTCATTTGTGGCAGTATAATTCATTCATCTCCAAATGTTTAAAACTTCTGAAAGGACTATGCATATGTGTATGCTTGTTATCTATGAGATTATGAAATATCAACATTGGAAGAAATTGTTTCACCTTCAAGGCAACAGACTCAAAGCAGATGAATCATGTAATAGCATATGGTATAAGAAGAAAAAACCAATTGTCAGTAAACTAATCAGGAACACGCTAGCCAAATCTAAAGACAACTATGATTTTAAACAAAACAGGGGAATTCCCCACCTACCTAGGCATCATGTCTCAGCTAGAGAGGATGATTCTGTGACAAGACATACTGGGACATGTGTGAACAATGAGCAGCATGAGGGACCAGGTGATTATTATTTTAAAAAGACGACTATTCCCCTACTGTCTAACAGATTCCAGGCATATGAACCAGAAAAGAAACTGAAGGGCCCCATGTGATTAAGTTCAGTTCAGTTCAGTCGCTCAGTCGTGTCCGACTCTTTTCGACCCCACGAATCACAGCACGCCAGGCCTCCCTGTCCATCACCAACTCCCGGAGTTCATTCAAACTCATCATGTGATTAAAGGAACTGTCAATTTCATGTTAATTTACCCCATAGGGGCCAGAAGGCAGGGGAAAGGAGAACTTAACTTTATTGGTATGGGAGACTAATAAGAGAAAGTGAAGACACGTTTGTTTCAAGAATTTCAAACTACTTCATAAATTAATTAATCTCTACTGAATTATGAATTACATCCAGCCACGCCATATACGTTGATGACTAACACTGATATTTTCCTTTTAGGGAATACCCCCATAACAATATAACATGTAGTCTTTACCCCTACATTCTCCCTTCTCAAGCAGGCAATTTTAGGGTCATCTTTCATATCTGGTTCTCCCCCTTAGGACTTCCCTGGTGGCTCAGACGGTAAAGCGTCTGTCTACGATGCGGGAGACCCAGGTTCGATCCCTGGGTTGGGAAGATCCCTTGGAGAAGGAAATGGCAATCCACTCCAGTACTATTGCCTGGAAAATCCCATGGACAGAGGAGCCTGGTAGGCTATAGTCCATGGGGTCGCAAAGAGTCGGACACGACTGAGCAACTTCACATTCATGTTCTCGCCCTTATAATAGTTTTTTCTCCCCTCATTTATTCAATCTCTTCCTCATTTATTCAGAAAAGTGAAGTCACTCAGTCATGTCTGACTCTTTGTGACCCCATGGACCGTAGCCTACCAGGCTCCTCCATCCATGGGATTTTCCAGGCAAGAATACTGGAGTGGGTTGCCATTTATTCAGAGCACCTCTAAAATTTGTCCTTTTCTATTTATTTTTATCTATTAGAATTTTACACCCATATTCTTAAGCACCTCTTTTCTTCATTATCTACTATTAGTTCCTAATGGATACTAGCTAGGCCACTTTTATCTTTATATCTTAAAGATATATATCTTTATATCTTATCTAGTGCCTAGAACAATGTCAGACACATAGGAGGTACTAACTAAACTCTTAGAGAAAGAATCATAATTAATTCATGATAGGATTAAATAATTTCCAGTTAGAAGGAAATCTTGTCTAATTTTCCACTCCCACATGACATGGAAGTTCCTTCTTTAGCATCTCTGCAAGCATTCTTCAAAGATCCAGCCATGCTTGAATACTGCCAGTAACTAGAAGCTGCTTTAAACAGATAACTAATAAAGAAGTAAAAAGGCCTCTTTGAGGAGACAACATTTGAGTACAGATCCAAATGAAGTGAAAGAACAAGCCATATGATTACTTGAAGAAAGGGAATTTGAGCCTTAGAATAGTAAATGCAAAAACTCTTGAGGTCAGAATGTGCCTGGGAAAACTGACAAAAGGTAGGCCAGTGTGCCTTGAAGGGTGAGGAGTGAGTGAGAGGGATATTCACAGGATGGAATCAGCAAGGCAGTCAGGGGATCTTGTTGAGGAGAAGTCATAGGGTTTTAAGCAGCAGTGAATTATAATTTATATTTTAAAGAAGGATCAGGGCAAAAGTAGAAGCAGGGAGACCATTAGGAGGCTATTGCAGTGGCTTAGGTGAGAGATGATGATGGCTTGAACTCGATGGCAATGCTAGAGGAAACAGTACGTGGATATATTTGAGACATATTTTAAAGGGGAGCAACTGGGGCTTGCTGAAGAATTGGATGTAGCAAACAAGAGAAAAACTCAAAGGTTTTTGGGCTGAGCAACTTGGTTTCCTGAAATGGGGAACACTTGAGGAGAGGTAAATTTAGATTGGGAGAATCAAAAGTTTGGTTTAAGATGTCTATGAACATATAAGTAGAGATATCGAATACTCTGAAGTCTAGGGTGAAGTGGGGGCTGGAGATTATATCTGGGAGTCATCAACAATGTATGGTAGTGTTTGAAGTCTTGGAACAGAATAGTGAAAGTCGCTCAGTCGTGTCTGACTCTTTGCAACCCCATGGACTATAAAGTCCATAGTATTCTCCAGGCCAGAATACTGGAGTGAGTAGCCTTTCCCTTCTCCATGGGATCTTCCCAACCCAGGGATCGAACCCAGGTGTCCCCACATTGCAGGTGGATTCTTTACCAGCTGAGCCTCAAGAGAAGCCCAAGAATACTGGACCGGGTAGCCTACCCCCTCTCCAGTGGATCTTCCCAACCCAGGAATCGAACCGGGGTCTCCTGCATTGCAGGTGGATTCTTTACCAACTGAGCTAAAAAGAGTGAAGAGGTCATAAGGGTGGAGCTCTAATCTAATTAACCTGGTGTCCTAACAAAGAAGAAGACACACCAGTGGGCTCTCTTTCCATGTGCACACATAAGGAAAAGGCCAAACGGCAACAAAGAAGACAGTTGTTTATGAATCAGGAAGAGAGGTCTCTCCAGAGATCAGCCCTCACAGCAACCTGGTCTTGGACTTCTAGCTTCTAGAACTGTGAGAAAATAAATTTGTTATTTAAGAAAAAAAAAAAAAAAGGAGAGAAAGAGGCCTAACAACTGAGCTCTGGGACATCTCAATCTTTAGCTGGGTTAAAAGATCAGGTTAACCCTCTTATTGACACCTAGTTGGGGTACTTATTAGGATTAAGGTATGTCTATCATTTCTGATTTCCAAATGTCATATGTTCTAGAAGTAGCCCTAACACCAGATTTTGGAATAAGAGGGTATAAGCAAATTAATAAGTTAATTAATACATTTTTATAAAAACAATCTATGGGAAAGCATAAGTTTCCAAGTACTGGTGTCAAAGACATTAATAACCAGAATTAGGGGGAAACAATAGTATGAGTCTCAGGTAAAGAATATGCTAGCCCAGACAGGAAAGTATCTCTCCCTGTTTCCCCAAAAAGTTAGTTCTTAAGCCCTCCAAACTGGAAAAGCCTATTTTAAGATTTGGCAGGACAAGAAGGAAAAAGGGCACCAAGATACCCAATTTCAAGGAATCAGAGAATCCAACAGTTCAAAAAATTAAAAAAGAGCAGACAAAGAAGCAAAGGGAGATACCTCCGGAGCAGATCTGAGCTTGAGAAGAGATCAACAGGATGAATAAATAAGAGGGCCTATGGGATTTCCAAACACTCTGCCAATTTTAATGTAGTTCCCTGTGCATGAAACAAATTGCCAGTCCAGGTTCGATGCATAATACTGGATGCTTGGGGCTGGTGCACTGAGACAACCCAGAGGGATGGTGCGGGGAGGGAGGGGGGCAGTTCAGGATGGGGCACACGTGTATGCCTGTGGCGGATTCATGTTGATGTACAGCAAAACCAATATAATGTTGTAAAGTAATTAGCCTCCAATTAAAATAAATAAATTTATACTTGGGGTGGGGGGAAAAGATGACGAAGGCAAAATAGGAACTGAAACTTTCCCTTTCCCCTGATACCCTTCCAGACAGGAAGTATCTTCCTTGCTAGTTATGCTCTTTATTATTTCTTTTTTTTTTTTAAGGTAACATATTGTTTTTATTTTTTTTTAATTTTTTTATATTTCTTTCTTTAATGTGGTTTTTTTTTAATTTTTATTTTTACTTTATTTTACTTTACAATACTGTATTGGTTTTGCCATACATCGACACGAATCCACCACGGGTGTACATGCGATCCCAAACATGAACCCCCCTCCCACCTCCCACCCCACACCATCTCTCTGGATCATCCCCATGCACCAGCCCCAAGCATCCTGTATCCTGCATCAAACATAGACTGGTGATTCGTTTCTTACATGATAGTATACATGTTTCAATGCCATTCTCCCAAACCATCTTATGTTTTTGTTTTGCTTAATGATGTCAGCTGGTAAAAATTTCTTTCTTCTCCCAGTGCCATTTCACTTCTAATTAAGTATTCAAAATAAGGTTAAGAGAAACCAATTTGAGGAATCATCTGAAGATCATGGGGATCATTTCCTAGTTTCTTAAAAAAAGACAGACCTCTCTGGTATGAGCTTATTTTAAAAACATGAGAAGGAAAAAGTTATTTATAAGCTCATACCAGAGAGGTCTGTCTTTTTTTAAGAAACTAGGAAATGATCCCCATGATCTTCAGATGATTCCTCAAATTGGTTTCTCTTAACCTTATTTTGAATACTTAATTAGAAGTGAAATGGTACTGGGAGAAGAAAGAAATTTTTACCAGCTGACATCATTAAGCAAAACAAAAACATAAGCAGAAACAAGAATCCAAGTTTCATTCACTCAGTAGATCAAAAATATGTGAGTGCCGCCTATATATGCCAAGTATATAGACAGGGATATAATGATGAATGATCCAGGCAAGTATTGGTAAAATGTGTGTAGAATATAGCAGATCTCATCTCAGAGAAGTGGAGGTTTTGGTTAAGATAGATGACTGCTTCCTAGAAGAGGTAGTTTAGTAGCCATAAAGAGAAGTACATCATACATCATATATTGACCAATGCATCATAGTCTCAAGGACTGAAGAAGCAAGTAAGTAAGTAACTGTGAATGAGCTCTTTCAGAACAGTGATCACAAACAATTCAACTGAATTCAGTATTCTCACTGGCTAAGGAAACTCCTCCCAAATCCATGTGATTATTGTCATATCTGAGAGAAGTGAAAAGTAAATAAAGGCATACAGGATCAGTACTAAAAATCAATCCTGGGTTAGAGGTTTAATCCACCATTTGAGAGGAAAGTCATGGACAGGTAGCCAAGACTGATCCCATGAAATCATCAGGTGACATGTGGGAGACAACAGGTGCTAAAGACTACAATCCAGAGAGGTAACAAAGTATTATGACCATTGGAGTAAATTCTAGGGTTGAAGTAAATACTTAAAGTATTATAAACCACTCCTCAGGAGGCCCAGTGAGTCTGCATCAGGATGGTACCCAACGCCTCCCTCAACCTTGACCCCCTATCCAATCCATGGGATAACTTCTAGAGAAATTCAGAACTATAGACAGGCAAACAATTTTACATTGAGGAAATCTATAATGAAGGGTAGAGTCACCGATCATTTTAACAGATAACCTGCTGGAAGAGAGATAACATGTTTTCTGTAATTTATTCCTTCATTCAGCAAACATTTACTGTGTATAGAGAGAAATCGTGCCTGACTAATCCATTAAAGTAGAGAGACATAAGTCACTGCAGTTAAGACAAGGATAAGAAAAAAATTTTAATTGACTCACTATAGGGAACTGACTAAAGCACAAGAAACAAAAGGACAAGAAACATGTATTCTTCTGGATAGAGAAGTGCTAACAATGGGGCTTCCCAAAGATTTGTGTGATGTTATACAATACAGGGAACAGATACATTCCTGGAAATTTGCCTGCTAAATCTATTGCAAATTACAAAATCTCATTTTTGTCACTTATTCTCATAAAATGAGCGATGCTACACTTTAATCCCTAACGTAATTTTAAATCCAACTCTTACATATGTACATATACACACATACATAAAATAATTACATACAATAAAAGTGAGAAAATATTTATAATATTTTATGAAATTCACAAAAGAACATGATTCAAAGGTAAATCTTGTATTTGCCCATAGTTTTAAAGATCTCAAGGATAAAAGCAGTGGTAAGAAGTGAGTAGGATAGCACAATACTTTTGTACAAAATTTTACACTTTACAGGGGACTTTAATACACACTCTCTCTCTAATTCATATAAAATGTCAGTACAACTCTGGTACACTGTAAATATGTAAATTAAAAAACAGTAATAACAACATTAATCCTCATACTAATTCACAATCAGGAGGGTAAAGCAACTAACCAAAGTGAAAGTGTTAATCACTCAGTCATGTCCAATTCTTTGCAGCCCATGGACTATAGCCCACCAGGCTCCTCTATCCATGGAATTCTCCAAGCAAGAATACTGGAGTTAGTATCCATTTCCTCCTCCAGGGGATCTTCCCCACCATAGATCGAACCTGGGTCTCCTGCATTGCAAGCAGATTCTTTACCATCTGAGCCGCCTAATCAAAGGTCTCATAATTTGTGGAGAAATAGAGATCAAGACATAGGACAAATCCTATGTTCTTTCTGCCACTGTTTAGGAACTAACATCCTTTCACTTTCAGTCAGTTGATTTCCATGTAGTAGCCTATCTGGTTTTCTTCTCTTTATCTCCTTCTCAGTCTAAACCAGCGGTTCTCGAGTGGGGGTGATTTTGACCCCCAGGGGACATTTGGCAATGTCTGGAGACACTGTGGTTGTCACACCTCTATGTGTTAGCCACATCCATGGAAGCTCACCTGAACAAAGTGCTTGTAAATGAACTGCTGTGGAGACTAAGGTGTTTTCCTTGTCTTCCAACAAACAGATGATTTGGGAGATCCTCAAAGTCTAATCAACACTTTTCTCACGGAAAGAAAAGGTAATGAACGAGGACCAGGTCAGAGATCTTAAATTAAATAGTGGGCAGTGCACAGTTCAGATCAGAGCCTGGAGGAAACCTTACCAAATATCTGTAACACCATTCAGGGCTATGACTCTGATGACTAGCACCAGCTGTCAGGAAAGAAAAAGCCCAAGGCCAAGTTAGAGCTCTAGCCACAGCCTGATAGAAATATCCTGTAAGAACACCTCGGCTCACCAATCATCCTTATCTGTAATTTAGTCTCTTGAGTAATTCATCCATCACGTGGGAATGCCCCAAGCAAATGAACAAAGTCTATGATGTCAGATATATTTCATATTGTAAGTAAATAAATTACCATGCCAGTTGATACATCAGTCCCTTTTTAGTTTGGTTATTGTGAATGTTGTTACTATAAGAAAATAAATGGAGATAATATAAAAAATAGACAGGTTTAATTAATCAGAAATTTGTTGCCCTAGCCTGTGATATAGTGAAGTGGGGTGAAATTTTTTAAAAGTTGCAGACCTACATGAATACCACCATTCCATTTTATTAGAAAAAAATAGGTGTGGTATATGCATATACATGCATAAAGAAATTGTCTGTGTAAACACAAGAAAACGCAAGAAAGAATTTGACCAAAACGTCTCAGTAAGTCCCTCGAAGATGTGAAATTGGGAGTTGAAGGCATAAACTTTAACTTCTAGACAAAAAGTTGTTTTAAAATTGGAATTGTGGGTAATTTTTAAACTTTTGAATATGCTGTTATTTTTCTAAAAAACGTTTCAAAAACAAAGAAGCAGATCTTAAAGTATTCTGGTCACAAATAGTTTAGAGTTTTAAAGAATGCTTTTATGTCATAAAATGTGTTTCTGAGAAGCCTGGTAGGCTGCAGTCCATGGGGTCGCTAAGAGTTGGATACAACTGAGCAACTTCACTTTCACTTTTCACTTTCATGCATTGGAGAAGGAAATGGCAACCCACTCCAGTGTTCTTGCCTGGAGAATCCCAGGGACGGGGGAGCCTGGTAGGCTGCCCTCTATGGGGTCGCACAGAGTCGGACACGACTGAAGTGACTTAGCAGCAGTAGTAACAGCAACAGCTAAAAGGATCGAGTAGGAAACTGAACTAAGACCCTCTCCTCTGCATTTTCACTTATTAAAAAATAACAACACTTTTTTATTATATTGTCTTATTAGATTCTTCACCTATTTCTAATTTCTTTATTCACTAAAAAGATTATAAGTAACAATTAGAAAGTATGGTATATTCAAACTATGGATTACTCTGCACCTACTAAAAATAAGGGGAGATGTAGATCATTAATAGGTATGTTATATGTTGTTATGTGAAGTTACAGAAAAATATTTACAGAAAATAATATATGTAATACCTAAAATATATTTACATACTACTTATATATATGAGCGTTTGTAAATGCATGCAGGAAGGACATAAACAACTGTTGACTGTGCTTACCATGGTGAGGGTAGTACTTTGAATGTTTATCTGCTTGTATTGCATGCCATTTAACAATGCTAAGGAATCATTTTATTGACCATAGCAAAAATCAACAAAGCCAAAAGCTGGTTCTTTGAAAGGATAAATAAAATTTACAAACCATTAGCCAGACTCATCAAGAAGCAAAGAGAGAAAAATCAAATCAATAAAATTAGAAATGAAAATGGAGAGATCACAACAGACAACACAGAAATACAAAGGATCATAAGAGACTACTATCAGCAATTATATGCCAATAAAATGGACAACGTGGAAGAAATGGACAAACTCTTAGAAAAGTACAATATCCCAAAACTGAACCAGGAAGAAATAGAAAACCTTAACAGACCCATCACAAGCATGGAAATTGAAACTGTAATCAGAAATCTTCCAGCAAACAAAAGCCCAGGTCCAGACGGCTTCACAGCTGAATTCTACCAAAAATTTCGAGAAGAGCTAACACCTATCCGACTCAAACTCTTCCAGAAAATTGCAGAGGAAGGTAAACTTCCAAACTCATTCTATGAGGCCACCATCACCCTAATACCAAAACTTGACAAAGATGCCACAAAAAAAGAAAACTACAGGCCAATATCACTGATGAACATAGATGCAAAAATCCTCAACAAAATTCTAGCAATCAGAATTCAACAACACATTAAAAAGCTCATACACCATGACCAAGTGGGCTTTATCCCAGGGATGCAAGGATTCTTCAATATCTGCAAATCAATCAATGTAATTCACCACATTAACAAATTGAAAAATAAAAGCCATATGATTATCTCAATAGATGCAGAGAAAGCCTTTGACAAAATTCAACATCCATTTATGATAAAAACTCTCCAGAAAGCAGGAATAGAAGGAACATACCTCAACATAATAAAAGCTATATATGACAAACCCACAGCAAACATTATCCTCAATGATGAAAAATTGAAAGCATTTCCCCTAAAGTCAGGAACAAGACAAGGGTGCCCCCTTTCACCACTACTATTCAACATAGTTCTGGAAGTTTTGGCCACAGCAATCAGAGCAGAAAAAGAAATAAAAGGAATCCAAACTGGAAAAGAAGTAAAACTCTCACTGTTTGCAGATGACATAATCCTCTACATAGAAAACCCTAAAGACTCCACCAGAAAATTACTAGAGCTAATCAATGAATATAGTAAAGTTGCAGGATATAAAATCAACACACAGAAATCCCTTGCATTCCTATACACTAATAATGAGAAAGTAGAAAAAGAAATTAAGGAAACAACTCCATTCACCATTGCAACAAAAAGAATAAAATACTTAGGAATATATCTACCTAAAGAAACTAAAGACCTATATATAGAAAACTATAAAACACTGATGAAAGAAATCAAAGAGGACACTAACAGATGGAGAAATATACCATGTTCATGGATCAGAAGAATCAATATAGTGAAAATGAGTATACTACCCAAAGCAATTTACAAATTCAATGCAATCCCTATCAAGCTACCAGCCATATTTTTCACAGAACTAGAACAAATAATTTCAAGATGTGTATGGAAATACAAAAAACCTCGAATAGCTAAAGCAATCTTGAGAAAGAAGAATGGAACTGGAGGAATCAACTTGCCTGACTTCAGGCTCTACTACAAAGCCAGTCATCAAGACAGTACGGTACTGGCACTAAGACAGAAATATAGATCAATGGAACAAAATAGAAAGCCCAGAGATAAATCCACACACATATGGACACCTTATCTTTGACAAAGGAGGCAAGAATATACAATGGAGTAAAGACAATCTCTTTAACAAGTGGTGCTGGGAAAACTGGTCAACCACTTGTAAAAGAATGAAACTAGATCACTTTCTAACACCACACACAAAAATAATCTCAAAATGGATTAAAGATCTAAATGTAAGACCAGAAACTATAAAACGCCTAGTGGAGAACATAGGCAAAACACTCTCCGACATAAATCACAGCAGGATCCTCTATGATCCACATCCCAGAATACTGGAAATAAAAGCAAAAATAAACAAATGGGATCTAATTAAAATTAAAAGCTTCTGCACAACAAAGGAAAATATAAGCAAGGTGAAAAGACAGCCTTCAGAATGGGAGAAAATAATAGCAAATGAAGCAACTGACAAACAACTAATCTCAAAAATATACAAGCAACTTATGCAGCTCAATTCCAGAAAAATAAACGACCCAATCAAAAAATGGGCCAAAGAACTAAATAGACATTTCTCCAAAGAAGACATACGGATGGCTAACAAACACATGAAAAGATGCTCAACATCACTCATTATTAGAGAAATGCAAATCAAGACCACAATGAGGTACCACTTCACACCAATCAGAATGTCTGCGATCCAAAAATCTGCAAGCAATAAATGGAGAGGGTGTGGAGAAAAGGGAAGCCTCCTACACTGTTGGTGGGAATGCAAACTAGTACAACCACTATGGAAAACAGTGTGGAGATTCCTTAAAAAATTGCAAATAGAACTGCCTTATGACCCAGCAATCCCACTGCTGGGCATACACACCGAGGAAACCAGAATTGAAAGAGACACATTTACCCCAATGTTCATCGCAGCCCTGTTTATAATAGCCAGGACATGGAAGCAACCTAGATGTCCATCAGCAGATGAATGGATAAGAAAGCTGTGGTACATATACACAATGGAGTATTACTCAGCCATTAAAAAGAATACTTTTGAATCAGTTCTGATGAGATGGATGAAACTGGAGCCGATTATACAGAGTGAAGTCAGCCAGAAAGAAAAACACCAATACAATATACTAACACATATATATGGAATTTAGAAAGATGGCAATGATGACCCTGTATGCAAGACAGCAAAAAAGACACAGATGTGTATAGCGGACTTTTGGACTCAGAGGGAGAGGGAGAGGGTGGGATGATTTGGGAGAATGGCATTGAAACATGTATACTATCATGTAAGAATCGAATCACCAGTCTGTATCCAATGCAGGATACAGCATGCTTGGGGCTGGTGCACGGGGATGACCCAGAGGGATGTTGTGGGGAGGGAGGTGGGAGGGGGGTTCATGTTTGGGATCGCATGTACACCCATGGTGGATTCATGTCAATGTATGGCAAAACCAATACAGTATTGTAAAGTAAAATAAAGTAAAAATAAAAATTCTTTTAAAAAATTAAAACCTTAAAAGTGGGAATAAAGATCACCACTAAATTCTTTTAAAATTCCTTTGGTCTGAGAATACTATTTTTAATTTTCATCTTTACCCAGCAGATTTCAAATTCACAGGTAAATTGTGCCAATACTCCTTCAATTTCTCTCAGATCTACCATTTTTAATATAACTCCTTGTCCACCCTCTTTTTACCAGGACAACACTTAACAGATGCCCTTGACACCTTCCACTTCTCCTTCCCCGTAGTACATACTAATACAGCATAAACGTAAAAGAGTATTTCCCAAAGCTTCCTCTACAAAATAGTGATCTTTGAAGATATTCCAAAGTAAGCTTGGAAACATTATATACGACAGTCTCCTCTTGGGACTGATTATAGCACTTCCTAAGTAAATTTAAACACACACATACACACACACAGTCACACTTAATGTACAACAGAATATTATGATAGCTTTAAGGATAGCAGGATTTTTTTAGGATTAGTATTGTTAAATTGTTACTACAATGGAACTTTCATTCAAATTGGTTAGGTAGATAGTAATTAGATGGTCACACAGTAAGTGTAAAACTGCAGTGAGTATCAAGAAATCCATGGTATAACAGCACATAATAGGGAATAGAGCTCATCAGGGAAGGCTTCCTGAGAAAGTGGTAACTCATTGTCAGAGACCTAAGGATAAGAATGTGTTTCCTCAGTGAAAGGAGGAGCAAAGGACATTCAAGGCAGAGCTAAGAACAGTTTGTGCAAGAGCCTCAAAGCAGTAGAAAGCATACAGAGCATAAGCAATGGACAGAAGCCTGGTATGGCTGTGGCACTGAAATTAGAAAGAATTTGGTAATAGATGTTAATTAAAAAGACAGGTTGGGACCAGTTCAGTTTAGCCTTCAAGAACAGTGTCATGCTATAATTTTTTAAACTGACTTTACTAATTTAATTTTTGGAAGAGGTAACACATCCTTGTAGCTCCAAAAGAAAATGACAACAAATTATACAGAGGTATACAATTTCCTACCTTTGTATCCCTCCTACCTCTTCTCCCCTACCCTGCCCTAGTTCACCAGTTTCCAGTTTCTGTCTATTTTCCAAAGTTACAGAAGGGTTTGAAGCTGGGAAGTAACAGATTTGCTTTTTAAAAATCAATTTGGCTACAGGGTGGAGGACAGACTGGTGGGAGCAGGTAGAACAGTGAAGATGAAGAGGTGCTGAAGTAGTCAAGAGGGAGATGGAGAGAGGTGGGTAGAGTTATGAGGGAAAGGATAGAGGCCCTCTTGCAGAGGAGAGTGACTTAGGAGATAAAATACAGTAGAATCAGAGATTAGCTGAATATGTGGCAAGGGGAGGAAAGAGAGATGGGTAAAGAAGAAGTTAATTTCAACGACAAACAGGTGGCTTCCAGGTTTCTGGTTTCTATAAATAAATGGAAGACAGGCTGTTTACTGAAATTGAAGTGGTAGAAGAGGAACAGGTAGAGGGCTCTGAATTTCATTTTAGAGATACTGTGTTGGAAACATCTTCGAGGCATCAAAGGAGAGAGATCAAGTAGGCAACTGGATTAATGACTCTGGAGCACAGGGGCGAGGCCTGAGCTCTAGAGAGAAGAGGCAATGAAGCTATAAGTTGGATATGCCAGGAGTTCAGAGTAAAGAGGAGAGGACATTCAAAGGCAGGAGAAAGAAGCACAGGCCTGAAAAGAACACAGAGAAGAATGCTGGAGAGGTAGGAAGACTATTAGAAAAGTGTCATGGAGAATTAATACAAAAAAGTATTTCAAGAAAACTGGTGTGGCAGGTAGTATTGAATCCCCTTGTGTATTTAAGATGATGCCTTTTTTTAAAAGAAAAGTCACTAAATTGGATTTAGTGATAACACAGGATTTTTTGTAACCTCAGTGTAAAAGGTTTTCAGTGTAATCAGGAGAAAAGTATGGCCAAAGTTGGTTAAATGCTGAGTGAACAATAGAGAAATGGAGACTTCAAACAGAAATTCTTTTGAGAAACTTGATTCTGAAGAAAAGGGATAAGACATGGTGGTATCTGAGATGAATGTTGTTATTATTATTATTATTTTGCTTAAATAGAAAAGAGTATTTAAGTTGATCAGGAATCTCAACAGATTTCATATGGTCAAAAAAATTTTGAAAAAGAAGAACAAAGTTCTCATACTTCCTGATTTCAAGACACAGCACAAAGACACAATAATCAAAACAGTGTGGTACTGTCAAAAGACAGATTATAGACCAATGGAACAGAATACAGGGCCTAGAAATACACTCTTACAAATATGGTCAAATGATCTTCAACAAGAGTGCTGAGACCACTCAATGTGGAAAGAACAGTCTCTTCAACAAATGGTGATGGGAAAACTGGATATCCACATTCACAAGAGTGAAAAGGGACCCTTATCCTACAGCATAGAGAAAAATTAATTCAAAATGGATTAAAGACCTAGACTCAGACCCAAAATGATAAAACTTCTTGAAGACACTATAAGGGAAAAGCTTCATGACATTGGATTTGAAAATGATTTCTTAGAGCAAAACCAGAGAAAAGTTTAAAACTTTTGTGCATCAGAGTACACAAGTAAGAGTGAAAAGGCAACCTACAGAGTGGGAGAGCATATTTGCAAATCATATATTTGACAAGGAGTTAATATCCAAAATACAGTCTTAAAACTCAACAACAAAAAATTAACTCAATTAACAAATGGGCAAAAGACTTGACTAGACATTCCTCCAAAAATGATATACAAATGGCCAACAAGCATATGAAAAGATGTTCAACATCACTAATCTTTAGAAAAATGCATATCAAAATGCATTTTTCTATAATGAATATCATAGAAATGAGATATTATCTCATACCTACAGAATAGCAACTATCAGATAAAAAACAAAAAATAAAGTGTTGGTGAAGCTATGGAGAAACTAGGACCCTTGTGCACTGCTGGAGGCACTGTAAGATGGTGTACCTGTGGAAAACAGCATAGAGATTCCTCAAAAAGTTAAAAATAGAATGACCATCTAATCAGCAATCCCATTCATGGGTATATAGCTAAAATAAAGCACTGTCTCAAGAGTATCTGTACACCCATGCTCACTGCAGTATTCACAATAGCCAAGAGAAGGAAGCAACACACACGTTCATCAATGGATGAACAGATAAGCAAAATGTGGGACATCCATCCAGTGGAATATTATTGAGATTTAAAAAGGAAGACAATCCTGTCACGTGCTACAACATGGATGAACTGTGAGGACATTATGCTGAGTAAAGTAGGAGGACAGAAGGACAGAAACTGCATGGCTCCATTTTTAAAGAAGTCAAGCTCACAGAAGCAGAGAGTACAATAGTGGTTGCCAGTGGCTGGGGACAGAGGTAGGGGAGATGCTGTTTAAGTGTATAGAGTTTCAGTTTTGCAAAATGAAAAAGTTCTGAAGATATTTCACAACAATGTGAATATACTTAATGCTACCAAACTGTACAGTTAAAAATGTGTTAAAATGGTAAATTTTGAGTTTTTTTGTTACAATAAAAATTGTCTAATTTAAAATTTTAAACTTTATTGGAGAAATCCATTTGACAGAAAGGATAAATTTAATTATTTCTAAAAAGCAGGTATCTGTGCCAAAAACTGTTTCTAAGCATTTTACATATATTAATTCTTATAATAAACATATGAGTTAGATATTTTTATCTCCTTTTTATAGTTACATGAACTCTGGCACAGACAGGTGAAGTAACTTCCCTAAAGTCACACAGCTGATAAAGCCAAGACTCGATACCGAGAAAAATGGAACAGCTTGTGCTTTCCACCAGTATGCTGCACCTAAGAGAAGGAATAAAATCATGTGGGATTCTGAGAAGGCCAGAGGGGATGGGATCCAAATCTATGCCAGAGGATTCAAAACTTTTCCAAATCATGTCATCTTTTGTGTCTGCAAAATTTTCTTTTAATTTTGGCTTAAAAAAAATTTTTTTTATTGAAGTTATATTTATATACTGAATTTTGTTGTTTTCTGTCAAACCTCAACATGAATCAGCCATAGGTATACATATATCCCCTCCCTTTGGAACCTCCCTCCCAATCCCACGCCTCTAGGTTGATACAGGGCCCCTGTTTGAGTTTCCTGAGCCATACAGCAAACTCCTGTTGGCTACCTATTTTACATATGGTAATGTAACTTTCCACGTTACTCTTTCCATACATCTCACCCTCTCCTCCCCTCTCCATATGTCCATAAGTCTCTTCTCTATGTCTGTTTCTCCACTGCTGCCATGTAAATAAATTCTTCAGTACCATTTTTCTAGATTCCATATATGTGTTACAATTCAATATTTATCTTTCTCTTTCTGACTCACTTCACTCTGTGTAATAGGTACTAGGTTCATCCACCTTATCAGAACTGACTCAAATGTGTTCCTTGTTATGGCTGAATAATATTCCAGTGTGTTTACATACCACAACTTCTTTATCCATTCATCTGTTGACGGACATCTAGGTTGCTTCCATGTTCTAGCTATTGTAAATAGTGCTGCATTGAACAATGAGATACATGTGTCTTTTCCAATTTTTGTTTTTTCAGGGTATGTGCCTAGGAGTAGGATTACTGGGTCATACTGGTAGTTTATTCCTAGTTTTTTAAGGAATCTCCATATCATCTCCCATAGTGGCTGTATCAATCTACATTCCCACCAGCAGTGCAAGAGTGTTTTGTCCACACCCTCTCCAGCATTTATTGTTTGTAGACTTTTTGATGAGGGCCATTCTGACCGGTGTGAGGTGATATTTCATTGTGGTTTTGATTTCCATTTCTCTAATAATGAGTGATGTTGAGCATCTTTTCATGTGTTTGTTAGCCATCTGTATGTCTTCTTTGGAGAAATGTCTATTTAGGTCTTTTCCTCACTTTTTTTATTGGGCTGTTTGTTTTTCTGGCATTGAGTTGTATGAGCTGCTTGTATATTTTGTAAATTTATCCTTTGTCAGTTGTCTCATTTGTTATTTTATCTCCCAATCTGAGGACTGTCTTTTCCCCTTGCTTATAGTTTCCTTTGCTGTGCAAAAGCTTTTAAGTTTAATCTGGTCCCACTTGTTTACTTCTATTTTTATTCCCGTTAATCTAGGGGGTGGGTCATAGAGGATCTTGCTTCGATTTATGTCATCGAGTGTTCTACCTATGTTTTCCTCTAAGAGTTTTATGGTTTCTGGTCTTACACTGAGGTCTTTAATCCACTTTGAGCTTATCTTTGTGTACGGTGTTAAAGTTTTCTAATTTCATTCTTTTACATGTAGCTGTCCAGTTTTCCCAGCACCATTCATTGAAGAGGCTTCAGAAATTTTTATGGTGCCCTTGGTCCGAAAGAAATACCAGAATTTAAACAACTAAGTAAGAATTTATGTCCCAACAACTTGGTAGTCTTTTGAAAATGTAACACACGAAGAATCAAAGAAAAATACCTTTACTTAATCACTAGGAGGTGTGCACTATTAGAACTTGGGCACCACACAAATTCTCAAACCCTGGAATCAGATTGGATACTCTTAATCTTGTGTTCTATGCTAACTGTTGTGTGGTACTTGCTTTTTATTACAGTTCAGTTAAGTCACTCAGTTGTGTCTGAATCTGTGCAACCCCATGAACAGCAGCACGCCAGGCCTCCCTGTCCATCACCAGCTCCCGAAGTTTACCCAAACTCATATCCATTGAGTCAGTAATGGCATCTAACTATCTCATCCTCTGTTGTCCCCTTCTCCTCCTGCCATCAATCTCTCCCAAAATCAGGGTCTTTTCAAATGAGTCAGCTCTTCACATCAGGTGGTCAAAATATTGGAGATTCAGCTTCAACATCAGTCCATCCAATGAACACCCAGGACTGATTTCCTTCAGGATGGACTAGTTGGATCTCCTTGCAGTCCACGGAACTCTCAAGACTCTTCTCCAACACCACAGTTCAAAACCATCAATTCTTCCGTGCTCAGCTTTCTTTATAGTCCACTCTCAACATCCCTGGTGGCTCAGACGGAAAAGCGTCGGCCTGAAATGTGGGAGACCCGGGATCGATTCCTGTGTTGGGAAGATCCCCTGGAGAAGGAAATGGCAATCCACTCCAGCACTCTTGCCTGGAAAATCCCATGGATGGAGGAGCCTGATAGGCTACAGTCCATGGTGTCACAAAGAGTCGAACACAAATGAGCGACTTCACTTTCACTTTCACTCACATCCATACATAAATACTGGAAAAACCATAGCCTTGACTAGAGAGACCTTTGTTGAAAAAGTAATGCCTCTGCTTTTTAATATGCCATTTCAGTTGGGCATAACTTCCTTCCAAGGACTAAGTGTCTTTTAATTATATGGCTGTAGTCATCATCTGCAGTGATTTTGGAGCACCAAAACAAAGTCAGCCACTGTTTCCACATCTATTTGCCATGAAGTGATGGGACCGGATGCCATGATCTTAGTTTTCTGAATGTTGAGCTTTAAGCCAGCTTTTTCACTCTCCTCTTTCACTTTCACCAAGAGGCTCTTCAGTTCTTCACTTTCTGCCATAAGGTGGTGTTATCTGCATATCTGTTATTGTTATTTCTCCCGGCAATCTTGATTCCAGCCTGTGCTTCCTCCAGCCCAGCATTTCTCATGATGTACTATGCATATACGTTACACAGGGTGACAATATACAGCCTTGACTTCCTCCTTTTCCTATTTGGAGCCAGTCTTGTTCCTTGTCCAGTTCTAACTTGCTTCCTGACCTCCATACAAGTTTCTCAAGAGGCAGGTTAGGTAGTCTGGTATTCTCAACTCTTTCAGAATTTTCCACAGTTCGTTGTGATCCACACAAAGGCTCTGGCATAGCCAATAAAGCAAAAATAGATGTTTTTCTGAAACTCTCTTGCTTTTTCCATGATACAGCGGATGTTGGCAATTTGACCTCTGGTTCCTCTGCCTTTTCTATAACCAGCTTGAACGTCAGGAAGATCACCATTCACATATTGCTGAACCCTGACTTGGAGAATTTTGAGCATTACTTTACTAGCATGTGAGATGAGTGCAATTGTGTGGTAGTTTGAGCATTCTTTGGCATCGCTTTTCTTTGGAATTGGAATGAAAACTGACCTTTTCCAGTCCTGTGGCCACTGCTGAGTTTTCCAAAAGTGCTGGCATACTGAGTGCAGCACTTTCACAGCACCATATTTTAGGATTTGAAAGAGCTCAACTGGAATTGCATCACCTCCACTAGCTTTGTTCATAATGATACTTTCTAAGGCCCAGTTGACTTCACATTCCAGGGTGTCTGGCTGTAGGTGAGTGAGCACACCATCGTGATTATCTGGGTTGTGAAGATCTTTTTTGTGTAGTTCTTCTGTGTATTCTTGCCACCTCTTCCTAATATCTTCTGTTTCTGTTATGTCCAGACCATTTCTGTCTTTTATTGAGCCCATCTTTGCATGAAATGTTCCCTTGGTATCTGTAATTTTCTTGAAGAGACCTCTAGTCTTTCCCATTCTATTGTATTCCTCTATTTCTTTGCACTGATCGCTGAGGAAGGCTTTCATATCTCTCCTTGCAGTTCTTTGGAAGTCTGCATTCAAATGGGTATATCTTTCCCTTTCTCCTTTGCTTTGGCTTCTCTTCTTTTCACAGCTATTTGTAAAGCCTCCTCAGACAAGCATTTTGCTTTTTTGCATTTCTTTTTCTTGAGGATGGTCTTGCTCCCTGTCTCCTGTCACAAACCTCTTTCCATAGTTCATCAGGTACTCTATCACAGCTAGTCCCTTAAATCTATTTCTCACTTCCACTGCATAATCATAAGGGATTTGATTTAGGCCATACCTGAATGGTCTAGTGGTTTTCCCTACTTTCTTCAATTTAAGTCTGAATTTGGCAAGAAGGAGTTCATGATCTGAGCCACAGTCAGCTCCTGGTCTTATTTTTGTTGACTGTATAGTGTCTCCATCTTTGGTTGCAAAGAATATAATCAATCTGGTTTTGGTGTTGACCATCTGGTGATGTCCATGTGTAGAGTCTTCTCCTGTGTTGCTGGAAGAGGGTGTTTACTATGACCCATGCGTTCTCTTGGCAAAACTCTATTATCCTTTGCCGTGCTTCATTCTGTACTCCAAGGGCAAATTTGCCTGTTACTCCAGGTGTTTCTTCACTTCCTACTTTTGCATTCCAGTCCCCTATAATGAAAAGGACATCTTTTTTGGGTGTTAGTTCTAAAAGGTCTGGTAGGTCTCCATAGAACCATTCGACTTCAGCTTCTTCAGCGTTACTGGTTGGGGCATAGACTTGGATTACCGTGATACTGAATGGTTTGCCTTGGAAACAAACAGAGATCATTCTGTCGTTTTCGAGAGTGCATCCAAGTACTGCATTTTGCTCTCTTTTGTTGACTATGATGGCCACTCTATTTCTTCTACGGATTCCTGCCCACAGTAGTAGATATAACGGTTATCTGAGTTATATTCACAGCAAGCTCTAAAAATCCAGCTTCACACATATATGACATCCTCAAAAGGAATGTATTGTGTTCTAACATTGAAAATCTGCTCTACCTGGAGCTACTTATCTGTGCAGTATCCAACAGAAGTCTTGTGTTTTTCTTGAAATTTTAAAATATCCTGCAGGATTCCTGTGAATTCACTATAAACCCCAGGGTGCCTCAGTGTACATATTGAGAACTGTGGGTCTAGGTGGAATGCTTGGCTTCAGGCAAGACCAGGGATTGTTCTCCTATTATGGCAGAAGGAGGGATACACGTACAGAGAGATTTACATGTGTTTGGCACACAGTGGTAACTGGGATCTCACAATTTAACCTAGGATTCTACTTAGACCAAGGAGAATACCAAATGATAGGTACTTCATTGTGAAGAGCTGCTGTGAATGCCTTATATACAACACTATTTTATGAGAAGTATAGTTACAGCTGCTTTTAATTTCATAGTCACTTAAGTATATTGTATAAATACTACCTAGTAGTTTTATTTTTTTAACTTTATTTTGAAAAATAACGGGTATAAATCACTATTTGGGAAAAGCACTTGAGGTGTTTTCTCTATCAGTTATTTTGGCATATATATAACATAATATTCTCAAATATCATGAATGTAAAGTTTTTTTTTTCTTCTTTTTTATGAATGTAAAGTTGATGGGTTCTCACACTCAATGTTAAATACTTAGTTTATATGTATATTTCTAATTCATACATTCCAAATTGTGCATCTAACACAAAGTTCTAAATCTGAAGTCATATTTAAGTTTCTGTATAAAAACTAAGTACATGTACTCAAATATAATACATTAAAAGTCTTCTCATTAGCTAGCTATTGATACAAAATGTCACTCTCCTTATACGAGAGGCATTAGATTATTCAGATTTTGAACTCATTTAGATTTACATATTTTCTATTAACTGTAAGTGGACGTAAGTTAAAGTGCTAGCTGCTTAGTCATGTCCAACTGTGACTGCATGGACAGTAGCCTGCCAGGCTCCTATGTCCATGGGATTCTCCAGGCAAAAGTACTTCCCCTTCTCCAGGAGATCTCTTCCAGACCCAGGGATGGAACCCAAATCTTTTGCATTGCAGGCAGATTCTTTACCATCTGAGCCACCACGGAAGCCCATAACTGGATATATGAAGGGAATTCATAGTCCTGAACTGGCTTTTCCTCTCTGGCAAAATACCTTGGAGCTTCCAAAAACATTATTATACTCAAATGCCAAAGGCGGAGGCAGGGAATTATTACTTTCTTTAAAAGAAATGTTTTTAAATGAAAACAATTAATAAAAGAGAAGAAAAAGACCATTTATGAAAAGAATAGGAAGGAAATATTGATTGATAATACAAAGACAAATTATTAAGAAGATCAAAATTTTCTTTGTGTCATAATCAGGTTACAAAACTGAGCTCATATATTACTATTTAAGAGTAAATAGTTAATGTAAACGGGAATTATCATAGGTCATTAAACTTTGGATTGAATCAGTCAAGATACACTGTAAATTTTCTATTTATTGTGGAAAGGAATAATTTTTCTTTTGCCTAAGAAAGTAATTATTAGGGCATGATATTAAGATTACTGAGGTATAGTATTGTGTATATACAAAAATACAGGTATACACTCTTGATGGCCATGGACATGCATCACTAAGAGCTCCTGAAGGATGAACGAAGGCTGGGAGCACAGCTGACTGACAAAACTAAAGTCATTGGCTGGTAGCCAATGACTGAGCATATTGTGGTACTAGTCCAACCAAGGACTCCTCTAATGAGCAGGTTTGGTTAAGGAACTCTCCTGTGGCTGAAGCTTTCTGAGCAACATGCTGCAGTCTGAAGCTCTTTATAATCCAGTCCCTCCTTCTCCTTGCTTAGGGTTCAGACCAGCACCACAGTCAAAAGGATCTCCCACCTGATTCCTTCCCCTTTATCTTTCCCATCTCCCCATCAATCACTTGCAGTTCTAGTACTATCCTGACATCTGTTTCACAGAAGCACACTGGGCCTGTTTTAAAACTATTTCAATTGAAAAAATACACACATAAATTGTTAAAATGTCAAAGAATACTTGGAATTAAAGCAGCTGTTGACTGTCTTTATTCTACCACAGCCTCTCATCCCACGCTCAAAAATAACCAGTCAACTCTTGGTCATTTCTCCTGATTCTACCATTTTATTTCCAAATGTGTATGTCACTTAGAGTTGCATTCAGAAACCTTAAAAAAAAAAGTAACAAATCTTCTAAAAAGTCATTACTTAACCAAACAGAAGTTTGCTTTTCCTCATGGAACAAGAAAAATGGTGTTAGGCTATTCACGGGCAAAAAGACAGTTCCATGACATCTACAGGTACCAGGCACCTACTTTTCATCCCTTCTCCCTTTATTAAGTGGCTTTTGGTCAACATTACTCCAGTGATTAATTTCTCCCTTTTCAGGACCAATTTTCCTACTCCTATTAGCTTACCAACAGAAAGAGAAGTTATTTCTTACATCTAAAAGAGAAACAAAAACCTCTTTTAACCCCAACTCTCTCACAAGTGCTGTCCTATTTCCCCATTTTCCTTTATGAAATTATCCTTTCTAATGTTATAAACCCTAATTTCTATCCTCCTATTTTCCTTAAATACATTCCAGTCAGGCTTGACCCATAACATCTACTGAACCTGCTCTCATCTAGGTCACCAATGACCTCCCTGCTCCTTCCAATGGTCATCTCAGCCAATCTGTTACTGGCATGTTACATACCTCAAAAGCTTTCTTCCTGAAATCTCATTTCCAGGGCACAACATTCCCTTCAGGTGCTCCACCTCTTTGGCTACTCCTTATTAGTCTCTTTTCTCCATCGCTCCTTTTCTCTCTCTCTCCAATCCCCAAAGCTGGAGGACCCCAGAACTCAGCTGTTCTGCCTCCTCTAGTTCTCTGTGTACATTCACTCCCTGGCATTCTTCACTGAATTCCTGGCTTTAATACCCACTGCATTGCTGTCTCCCAAATTTCGATCACCAGCCCAAGCATTTCTCGAAACTACAGATTCGTACACCCAATTGTCTTCTCTATTTGAATATCTAATAGGCATTTCAAACACTGATGTTCAAAACTGAACTCTTGATATTTCCCTCAAAAATGCCTCTTCTCAATCTTTACCAACTCAGTAACTGTCCATTCTTCTAATTGCTCAGGAATTTTTATTCTCATTTGACCATCAGCAGAATCTGGCCATTTCTCACCACTTAACTGCTCCATCCAGTCAAAACCACTGTATGTCTCACCTGGACTATGGCAACTGATTTGATCTTTGCTTCCTTCATTTTGTTTCCATCAAATGTGCCAGTTACCCAGTTAAAAAGTATATCAGATTGAGTCCCTTCTCTGCTCAAAACCCCTCAAGACTTTCTCATCACACTTAAGAGTAAAAGCCAAGTTCTTTCAAACGCCTGGAAAGCCCTATGTAACTACTGTCTCATTTCCTCTCCAATCTTAATTCCTACTACTCTTCTCCTTGCTCATCCCACTTCAGTCATATCGACTCTTTGTTGTTCTTCAAAACATGCCACATATATTCCCATCTCAGCGCCTCTGGAATCCTCTTCTCCAGATACATTCTGTGGCTTGCTCCTTTATGTCTTAAACACATGGTGGCTTTCTTGGTCACCAGATATCAGGCACATCTTGCCCTGCCATCTCCTACACATACTTCCTATTTTTCTTGCTTTGTTTTTCTCTAACAATTTTTATTACTTTCTTATATACTTAAAACTCTCCAAGCCAGGCTTCAGCAATACATAAACCATGAACTTCCAGATGTTCAAGCTGGTTTTAGAAAAGGCAGAGGAACCAGAGATCAAATTGCCAACATCTGCTGATCATCAAAAAAGCAAGAGAGTTCCAGAAAAACATCTCTTTCTGCTTTATTGACTATGCCAAAGCCTTTGACTGTGTGGATCACAATAAACTGGAAAATTCTGAAAGAGATGGAAATACCAGACCACCTGATCTGCCTCTTGAGAAATCTGTATGCAGGTCAGGAAGCAACTTAGAACTGGACATGGAACAATAGACTTGTTGCAAATAGGAAAAGGAGGACGTCAAGGCTGTATATTGTCACCCTGCTTATTTACCTTATATGCAGAGTACATCATGAGAAACGCTGGACTGGAGGAAGCACAGGCTGGAATCAAGACTGCCAGGAGAAATATCAATCACCTCAGATATGCAGATGACACCACCCTTATGGCAGAAAGTGAAGAACTAACAAGCCTCTTGATGAAAGTCAAAGTGGAGAGTGAAAAAGTTGGCTTAAAGCTCAATATTCAGAAAACGAAGATCATGGCATCTGGTCCCATCACTTCATGGCAAATAGATGGAGAAACAGTGGAAACAGCGGCTGACTTTATTTTTCTGGGCTCCAAAATCACTGCAGATGGTGACTACAGCCATGAAATGACAAGATGCTTACTCCTTAGGAGAGTTATGACCAACCTAGACAGCATATTAAAAAGCAGAGACATTACTTTGTCAACAAAGGTCCGTCTAGTCAAGGCTATGGTCTTTCCAGTAGTCATGTATGGATGTGACAGTTGGAGTATAAAGAAAGCTGAGTGCTGAAGAACTGATGCTTTTGAACTGAGGTATTGGAGAAGACTCTTGAGAGTCAAAGGGACTGCAAGGAGATCCAACCAGTCCATGCTTAAGGAAATCAGTCCTGAATATTCATTGGAAGGACTGATGTTAAAAGTTGAAACTCCAATACTTTGGGCACCTGATGAGAAGAACTGACTTATTTGAGAAGACCCTAATGCTGGGAAAGATTGAAGGCAAAAGGAGAAGGGGATGACAGAGGATGAGATGGTTAGATGGCATTACTGACTCAATGGACATGAGTCTGGGTAAACTCCAGGAGTTGGTGACAGACAGGGAGGTCTGGCGTGCTGCAGTTCATGGGATTGCAAAGAGTTGACACGACTGAGCAACTGAACTGAACTGATGGTCTTCCCAGTGGTTACGTACAGTTGTGAGAACTGGACCATAAAGAAGGCAGAATGCCAAAGAGTTGATGCCTGATGCCTTTAAACTGCAATAATAACAACAATAGCTAATGTTTTGAGCACTTATTCTGTGTGAAGTATATTTTTTGTATTTTATATTCATCATCCTTTTTAAATCCTCAAAACAACCCTCTGAGGTATGATTAATATCTCCATTTTTCCAAATGAAGATAATGAGGCATCGAGAGATTAAGTGGCTTATCCAAAGTCATACAACTAGTAGGTATTTGGACCCAGACAAACAGGCTCTAGGACACGTTCTCTTAAGCATGAATCTGCAGGCAAAGGGGAGCTATGGAAGGACCATGATTGGTACTAGAAAAGTTCACTCTGACAAGTATGTGAAATGGGGCAGAGGAGATGGAGGAAAGATGAAGAAAGATAGATGTGACAGTGACCAGCACAGCACCTGGCACACGCAACTAGTGATCACTGACATTTACATGACACACACTAGAGGCTGAGCGCTCTTCTCAGATCTTCATGGTCATCCTCCCACTTAATCCCGAGAGGTAACAGTACAACTGTTATCTCTAACGTACAGAGAGGAAGAGGGTGGGATGATTTGGGAGAATGGCACTGAAACATGTATACTCTCATGTAAGAAACGAATCGCTAGCCTGGGTTCGATACAGGATACACGATGCTTGGGGCTGGTGCACTGGGATGACCCAGAGAGATGATATGGGGAGGGTGGTGGGAGGGGGGTTCAGGGTTGGGAACTCATGTTCACCTGTGGTGGACTCACGTCAATGTATGGCAAAAGCAATACAGAATTGTAAAGTAAAAAAATTAAAAAAATAAATAAACAAACAACATGCATGAACCTGGGAAAAAAAAAAAAAAAGAAACAGAGGCCTGAAAGCCTAAGGAATTTGCCCAAGGTCTTGCAGGAAGAGAGCAGCAGAGGTAGGGCTTGAGTCCAGGAGGTCTGGCTCCAAAGTCTGTGCACTCAGTCTCTGGGCTAGTGTGTTTCACTATTCACTAGGTCATGACCAACCTAGACAGCATATTAAAAAGCAGAGACATTACTTTGCCAACAAAGGTCCGTCTAGTCAAGGCTATGGTTTTTCCACTGGTCATGTATGGATGTGAGAGTTGGACTATAAAGAAAATTGAGCGCCAAAGAATTGGTGCTTTTGAACTGTGATGTTGGAGAAGACTCTTGAGAGTCCCTTGGACTGCAAGGAGATACAACCAGTCCATTCTGAAGGAGATCAGTCCTGGATGTTCTTTGGAAGGACTGATGTTGAAGCTGAAACTCCAATACTTTGGCCACCTGATGCGAAGAGCTGACTCATTTGAAAGACCCTGATGCTGGGAAAGATTGAGGGCAGGAGGAAAAGGGGACGACAGAGGATGAGATGGTTGGATGGCATCACCAACTCGATGGACATGGGTTTGGGTGGACTCTGGGAGTTGGTGATAGAGATGGAGGCCTGGCGTGCTGCGGTTCATGGGGTCGCAAAGAGTCAGACATGACTGAGCAACTGAATTATATACTCAAAATGTTACTTATCCATCTTTTCTTGATTGTCTGCCCTATTAGAACTTAAGCTACAGGGGAATAGGAATAATGGCCATTTTCATCTGTTTCATTATTCACTGGCATCCCCAGCAATGAGAATTCTATCTGGCATACAGCAGGCACTAAATATATATATGCCTTGAGTGAAAGAATGGTTAAAAAGCTGGCCCCTTCAGGCATATTTCAGATCTAGACTCCAAGAGCAAACGTTGAAGAGGCACATCCCTGTTGAGTCTAGCATAATACATACGTATAGTAAGTACATGTATTTTATATGTAGAAATACATTTAAAGAATGCAATATTTGTACAATATTTTGCTTTTCTGTAAGCTGTTAGTGGGTCAGTGGGTGGACATTTTATTGTTAACATCTTAAAGACTAACTTCTGAGCATGTTCCATAGCACACGAGAACTTCTCATACCAAAAATGAGCAGTAGAGGAATTTCAAATGTCTCAGCCTGCTGAAGACACATCTTTGGATGGGGCAGTGGTCTGTGGAAAATGATACCTCTAATTTGAATGTCCTACTCCTCCCTCATAGGAGGTAGTGAATGGCAGTGTTCTGTGGAGCCTGGAAGTCCCCGACAATAGAAAAAGTTGGTAAAACGTGCAATCTTTCATTAAAATTCTGACATTTTGCTCATTGTAAGTCTTTAGGGGGAGCATTAATTCTGATTTTAAAACACTGAAATGTTACTTTTAAAAAAGAAAGCTTTCTTGTAAAACCTACCAGTGACCTCTGCTTACTCTGGCCAAAAGTGCCTCCTTGGGTCACCTCTAGTTTCAAAAGCAACAGGGAAGCTAAGTACTTTAAGTTGGTCATTTTGCCACTCTGAACAATAGGGTCGGTTCATAAGACAAATGGATATTGGACAAGCAGCTAGCAATGTCTTCCACGTATGTTATTTCTTGCATTAATCATTACTTACTGATTTTTATCAGTAATATTTAATTATCCTATATATTTTATCTTTTATTAAATTTTACTATTATTAATTCTCCTAGATCACATCAGTTATCAGACCTATCAGTTCCTTTTCTTCCCTCCCTCCAACATGGCTATGAGAACCTTCTGTATCCTGCCCTAATTTGGACCAGCTGCTTTCTAGGCCTAAGGCACAGTCATCCTAAGATTTCTCTTCACTTCTCTTCTGTGTAACTTTCTCTATTTCCTGGATCCTAAGAATCTTGTTTCTTGGTTCATTCTGTTGCTTTAGAAAAGCATATTCTTCCAATAACTTCCTGAGAAAAAAATGCATGGCAGGTAGGCAAGATTTTTTGAGCACTAACTAGCCTGAAAATGTCCTTGCTTGAATGTCAATTTGGAATTCTAGAAATAGAATTCTAGGCTAAAGATCACTTCACTTCAGAATTTTGATTCCACAGTCTTCTAACTCCTTGTGCTGCTATTGAGTAGTCATGTCTGATTCCCATTCTTTTGTATGTACTTTGTTTTACTCTTTTTACTGTGAAAACTTCTTGGATCTTCTCTTTAACTTTGGTTTTCTAAAATTCACAAAATAGACCTTGATATTAATCTTTTTCAACCACTAGGTCCGTTCAAACTGGAAACAAACATCCTCCAGTTCTGGGAAATTTTCTTTTATCACTTTGGGTGTTCGTTTCTTCCCTATTTTCTATCATGAGTAAGATATTGGACCTTCTGACCTGCTACTCTAATTTTTCTATTTTATATTGCCTACTGTTCACTACTATGTTCTTTTGTCACTGTTTTGCATTATAGGGATATTTTACTAATAATTTTATCTTTCAGTGCTTCTATTAGTTTTTCTATCTATGCTGTCATATTTTTCATTTGCAACAGCTCCTTTCCTTTTCCTTGAGTATTCATTTTTCAAATAACAACCAATTCTTGTTTCAAAAATTCAAGAACTTCTCTTATTTCTCTGTGGGAATTAACTTTAATTCCCTGAATTTAGTTCTGTCTATAGAACCATAATGGAACTGACTGGTTCAAAATTGGGAAAGAAATACAAAAAGGCTGAATACTGTCACCCTGTTTATTTAACTTATATTTGGAGTACATCATGAGAAAGGCCGGGATAAATTACAAGCTGGAATCAAGATTGCCAGAAGAAACATCAACAACCTCAGATATACAGATGATTCCACTCAAATGACAGAAAGTAAAGAGGAACTAAAAGCCTCTTAATGAGGGTGAAAGAGGACAGTGAAAAACTTGGCTTAAAACTCAACATTCAGAAAACTAAGATCATGGCATCTGGTCCCATTACTTCATGGTAAATAGATGGGGAAACAATGGAAACAGTGACAGACTTTTATTTTGGGGGGCTCCAAAATGACTGCAGATTGTGACTGTAGCCATGAAATTAAATGACACTTGCTCCTTTGCAACAAGATTATGACCAACCTAGACAACATATTAAAAAGCAGAGACAGTACTATGCCTACAAAGGTCCGTCTAGTCAGAGTTATGGTTTTTCCAGTAGTCATGTATGGATGTGAGAGTTGGAGTATAAAGAAAGCTGAGTGCCGAAGAACTGATGCTTTTGAATTGTGGTACTGGAGGAGGCTCTTGAGAGTCCCTTGGACAGCAAGGAGATCCACCCAGTCTATCCTAAAGGAAATCAGTCCTGAATATTCAATGGAAAGGACTGATGTTGAAGCTGAAACTCCAATACTTTGGCCACCTGATGCAAAGAACTGACTCCTTGGAAAACACCCTGATGCTGGGAAAGACTGAAGTCAGGAGGAGAAGGGGACAACAGAAGATGAGATGGCTGGATGGCATCACCGACTCAATGGACATGAGTTTGAGAAAGCTCCAGAGTTGGTGATGGACAGGGAAGCCTGGTGTGCTGCAGTCCATGGGGTCACAAAGAGTAGGACAAGACTGAGCAACTGAACTGAACTGAACTGGGTGGGAGTAATAATCTATTTTGTTAGAGAAGGATCCTCTAAGTTACAGTGATATATAAGCCTCAGTGCTGGAGGAGGGAAGGAGCTGGGGAAGATCTCACCATTCCAGATACAGACTCTTAAGTTAATCTCTCTTATTTTCAGCCTGGGCATCTTGCTTCTACTCTCTGCTTGGCATCTTCAAGTCCAGAAACCCCCTAGTTTGTTGTTTTCAGAAAATAATTATCTCATTTCATTTGCCCTTTGTACAAACCACCTCTGGGTTTCATGTTTTAGCCTACATCCCAACTGTCAGGTTAATCTTTGTGCTTTCTCTAAATTCTTACTTTTTAAAAAAAGTATTTATTTTTCATTGAAGGATAATTGCTTTACAGTATTGTGTTGATTTCTACCAAACATCAACATGTAAATTCTTACTATCTTTTTGACTTAGTATCATACAACTCAGCACTCACTAGCATCCAAGTGATTTTATGTATCTCTTTTCCTTGACTAGATTATGCTGGGGACTCAGCTTACACTTTATACACATTTTTATTGCCTCCCACAATGGTGGCACTAAAGTGCCTGTCAGTAAATACTGTGTGATGGGTTTTGTTATAAATAAAATGCTATTACTAATAATTGTAACTTAAAACCATGGTTTGTCAATTATTATATTATGACAAAACAAAAATTGGTTTTCATACAAGTTGTTGAAATGAAAGAGCAGGTAATGATACTATACATTCTACAACTGAGGAAGTCATGATTAAATGAGCTCCATAAGGTCACAGTTCATCTGTGATAGGCTTGGAAAATAATTTCTACTTTTACATAGCCTGTCAAGTAATTCATTATAAGAATTTAAAAAGAAAACTATCTTGGCATTTTAAAATTGTATCTGGAAATGTCAAATAAATATAGAAACAAATCAGGGTAAAGATGACTATATCATACTTTCATAGTCAAATGTATATATATGATTTAAACAATTAAATCTAAAATCAATATACATGAAGCTACATCTATCTTAATGATTATATTGCTTTTAACTACTTATATAGTAATCTGAATACATGAATGTGACTTAAAGAACAATTTAAGGAATTAAAAATTTCACCTCAGCGGTGTACAATAGTATATTACTGCTGAAACTAGTATTCCCTAAGAATAGTTTGGAAGCAGCACTGTTTATAATAGCCAGGACATGGAAACAACCTAGATGTCCATCAGCAGATGAATGGATAAGAAAGCTGTGGTACATATACACAATGGAGTATTACTCAGCCATTAAAAAGAATACATTTGAATCAGTTCTAATGAGATGGATGAAACTGGAGCCGATTATACAGAGTGAAGTAAGCCAGAAAGAAAAACACCAATACAGTATACTGACACATATATACGGAATTTAGAAAGATGGTAATGATGACCCCGGATGCGAGACAGCAAAAGAGACACAGATGTATAGAACGGACTTTTGGACTCTGAGGGAGAGGGAGAGGGTGGGGTGATTTGGGAGAATGGCATTGAAACATGTATACTATCATGTAAGAAATGAAGTGCCAGTCTGTGTTTGATACAGGATACAGGATGCTTGGGGCTGGTGCATGGGGATGATCCAAAGAGATGATATGGAGTGGGAGGTGGGAGGGGGATTCAGGATTGGGAGCTTGTATACACCCGTGGTGGATTCATGTCAATGTATGGCAAAACCAATACAGTATTGTAAAGTAAAATAAAGTAAAAAAAAAAAAAAAAGAAAGAAAGAAAAAGAAATTCAAAGCAGGAAATTATTAAGCATTTTCTCAAAATAATTTTAGGAGACCATAAAAACAATGAGAAATTTATGTGATAGCTAGTAAAACTACAACTCTAAATTATGTCTCACTTTTTATTCATTTCAAACTAGGATTAGGTACAGTCTGAAAAACCAACTTCAAAAGACAATTTCATGAAGAACGTATGTATAAGTAAGTCTAGATTTATAAACTGTTCTGAATTTACAAGTAGAAGAAATTAGTTTTAAATAGTATAATTTATGTGTCACTGAATCAACAACATTAACTTAGCTTTGATAATAATGATAACCTATTAAAAAAGAGAAAAACATTCATCAGAGGGGAAAATCCAGGCTCAGATTGCATCTTTTGAAATTGTTGTTGTAGATGCCTTGCTAAATCCCGAACAATTGAACCGTTTGAAGAAACAGGGATCCCTTGAAAAGAAGATAACCATGAGAAACCCTATACAGCCTAAAGTTGTCCCTTTCCTGGGGAAAAGGGGCAGGTGGGGCTAAAAGATTTACATTCGTTAAGGAGTGGCTGCAGTCAGAAACTGGAGAGTCCAACTGCGTTTAGCACCATGACCCTGAGGAACTTTTTCCCACTTCTTTTAGACAATACTATGTTGTGGTCAACTGCTGCCATTTTAGGGTTAAATACATGGAGAAATTATTAATAAAAATTAAAGCTCAGGTTATCTTTAGAGTCACCACGCTGGATGATGCACAAAAAAGGGGACCCCCCTGGGGAGTCTGTAGAGATGGATTGCTTATTTTCCAACTAACAAAAGGTTAAGGGGATCCTTCTGAAAATTTAGCTTGAACACCAAATTTTTAATTTACTGTCCTACTAGAGATCTTTAAGAATAAGACAAACATATTTTCAGAAGACCTAGCCAATAGTCCTGTCTAGAAACTGAGGAAGTGGGTGGATAATGTTAGGAGGTCCTTCAAAGGCCCTAAAAGGAGAGGATGGCATGATTTGAAACATACACATTACCATATGTAAAACAGATAACCAGTGTGAGCTTGATGGATGAGGCAGGGCACCCAAATCTGGTGCTCTGTGACAATCTGAAGGGATAGGATGTGGAGGAGGGTGGGAGGGAGTTCAGGATGGAAGGGACACATGAATACCTATGGCCGATTCTACTGATGTATGGCAAAAACCATCACGATATTGTAAAGTAATTATCCTCCAATTAAAATAAATAAATAAAATTTAAAAAATAGGCCTTAATGATGTGGAGACTAAGCTGGAGTTGTGGGCAGAGTAAAGATCAAGTTATCTTGTTGAAATATATCACACCAAAGATGTGCTGATATTAAAAGGTTTATTTAAAGAATATCTTATCAATCATAGAAAGAAATTGCAAAATATGACAGAACATAAAGATAAGTTCCATTGGAAGTGTTAAAAGCAGACTCATTGGTACAATGGCCTAAGAAATCAGTATTATCAGGTTGCTGTAAATTACGATGGTAATTTTATATATATTCTATCATGTAAATTCATTTTCTGAATTGAATTAATTCAACAATGAGGGATATCCCTCTTCCTATTCTCCCATACAAATGTACACACAAACCCGTTTATTAAATTAAAATACATTAAAGTCTATTTAAAAAGTATTGCCTACTGGGATGCTCCGCTGCATATTTTAAGATGCCTGACAAGTTCCAACTTACCTGTGCAATGGTAAGGGTGGAAGCCATGAGACACACCTCTTGCTATAGGTGGTAGGCTTGCCCTCCAGTCAAAGAATTTTGAACCAGCTTTTAAAGTAAGTAACAACATTGAGAAGTACGATTTGAACTATACTAAGTTTACAACTTTCTGGTACATATTTTGTATTCAAGTTTTAAAGTTTGATTAAAACTTTTCTGAAAACAAATCATGAATTTTTAAATAATTTCATCCTTTTCAACAATATCCTAAGTTTATTTTAAGAAGTATTATGATTCTAAAATATTAATTCAGCTTTTTAAAAAGTCTCTGGAGAGTAGTAATTGTGATGGTTGAGGAGGTAACTAAAGTCACTTTTGTGAGTAAAAGGAGACTGACAGTTAGTGAAAGTGAAGTCGCTCAGTCCTGTCCAACTCTTTGTGACCCCATGGACTGTAGCCCACCAGGCTCCTCCGTCCGTGGGATTCTCCAGACAAGAACACTGGAGTGGGTTGCCATTTCCTTCTCCAGGGGATCTTCCCGACCCAGGGATCGAACCCATGTCTCCCGCATTGCGGGCAGAGGCTTTAACCTCTGAGCCACCAGGGAAGCCCCTAAAGGAGACTAGTTTAAACAAAAAATAAGGAAACATTAGAGTCCGCTAAAATGAAGTCTATACTCACTTAAATAGTAGATTAAGATAAGTTTGTAATTACTACAAATTCAATGTTGTAGATTTATGGATAGAGCCACAGGTCTAAACTTCAAACAAGAGTAGTCAGACCTAAAATATGTAAATCACATTGTAAACAAGTAAGAATTTGAGCTGATACAGGATATTTAATTCCATTAAGTAGCTATAATTACACGTAGTACTGATGTAACTTCAAATACATGTATGTGTAGAATATGACTAATGACTTTTTATCATAAGCAAGTAACATTTTTCCAGGCAGGTAGAATTTTTTAAGCCTATTGATATAGCTGAGACATTTGTCCATTATTTTGTGATCAATGGACAAGTGATTATTATGTCCTGAATCTAGACCCATTCAACATGTGCCTCACCTTGTCCAGGCTCTAAGTGCTATCCCAAAGAACATTACATGATGGAAATGCTCTGTAGTTATATCACGTGGTGACTGAGCACTTAAAATGTGGGTAGTGCAACTGAGGAACTGAATTTTTAATTATAATTAGTTTAAATTTACATTTAAATAGCCACAGGTGACTACTGGCTACCATATTAAATAGTGCAGCTTAGAGGATTCGAAAAGTAACAGCAAATGTCTTAGGTTAGGTCTAATGCTAGTTTGCTTGTCAATTTCCACAAGCATGCTGTGCACAAATGCTTACAAGAGTGGTCAAAAAACTTTTTGTCCCTCGGTGTCACCTTCATTCAAAAATATGATTAAATCTATGACAAAAAATACCATCTGAAAAGATGGTTATTCGTGCTTATAGTGTCAGTACAACTATACTCATTAATGAGGCAGCCTGAGTCAATCAAATGTTAGTTCCAGAATGACTAGAATTCAAACTATGAAATACCTGCTCCTGAAAAGTTTATGTCCATTACCTATCATAACACAAGAATACCAATTACTGCATAGTTTTCAGCTCCACTGGTTAAACACTGCGAAAGCATGTCAAGCCTTTTTACCTGACAGACATATTTGTTCTTCCATTTGCTCAGCACACACTGACTGTTTTGCATCAGCTCCTGAAGAAAACAGAAAAAGGGAGACTGCAGTTGGCTATACACATTGTCGTTATCAGTTAAAGTGCTTCTGATTCGCAAGCAAAAAAAAAAAAAAATATATATATATATATATATATCAGCATGCCACACAAAGATGCAACTGTTTTGGAACTCCTCACTGGACAAAAGCAACACTATCATCACCAGGAGAGTTGATCCTTTATGAAAATTAAAGCTGTTGAAAGATGTTTTAAAACAAATTTGTTCATTGCCATTTTGAAACTTTTGGAAAGATACCTCCAACTCCTTAAGTGAGTCTCGAAGTTTTTCTGGGCGTCTGTTTTTGAGCGTCCATGGAAAATCTCGTGCTGGAAAACAAAACATGTACTACAGTTAGCTGAACAAGATTTAAAAAGGAAACTCTGCTGAGCAGTATGCCTTAGGAAGATTAAAATAAAACATTTCCTTAATTGAAAGGAAGTAGCCTTCATTTCCATCATCAAATGATAGTCTTCTGAAAGGCTTTGTCACAGAAATAGGATTTTTACCACAAAACAATCTCCAAGATCATAATTTTATGATGACAACTAACAATGCTCAGAGAATCCCTGGGAAAGTTTCTGAAGCTCGTGAACCTAGTACATAACAGTTAATGACTCACTCTTTACCATAGAAGCAAATTTATTTTCATATAATTAATTTAAAAATTCAATACAAAAGAAATTCTAAACTCAGCAAATAATCTATCAGATCTGAAAACTCCTATGAGTAAATGAATATAGTGAGGAAAGAAACAAAATTTTAAAAATAATATACAGAAAATGAATTTAAAATTAAGCATCACACATTAAGGATAAAATTGAGGGAAATCTAAATTTTAATAAATTAGACACTAATAGTGCTCTTTTCTATATAAAATTATTCTTTCTAAAATCTACACCACAATTCAATAATGATAAGCCTTTGCTTTATTTAAAAGTTAATGTTATTTAGTAGAATCTCAATGATAGCCTAAAATAAACTAAAAAGTTCTATTTAAAAGAATTAAAAAATAATAAATTTATTACAGTGATATGACACCTATTTCATCACAAAAATGAATTCATCTCTGAATTTTCCTAAACAATTTTAAATGTGTGCACATGTGTTTTATGTGTATATATATGTAGTATAAAATACATACAGACATTAAAATATTTATAGGAGAATGCTGTTTTAAGTAAATTAATGATTTCTATAAACATAATTTACAATGTGCAAAGCATATGTAAAAAGTTTCAAATCTCTGCCACAGGTACTAATATAGTATTTTTAAAAACTAAATGTTAGCTTGACCATTTAAAATGAGAACAAGTAGAATATTTAGCCCCGCTTATATTCTAAATAAAACAGTCATATTTTAGCCATATTATACTGTAGCCATATTACATATATAACATGTTTATATATTTGAAATTAATGAAGACTAGAGAGAATAAAATGTTAATACTAATAATTACAAATCTTATTTTCTTACAATGGTTAGAACAAAATAATAATTTAGGTATAATATGGATAATAAAATGTTAACAGAACCATGGTACACTTAGTTTAAGTATATTAACTAAGATAAAGGCAGTTCATTAAGAAATACATAAGCATATATCTTATGCATAAGCATATACCATAAGCTTATGCTGTTTACATAAGCACATATCTCACCAAAAGTTGAGAGAGATTTCAATGATCTAAATCAGAAATTTCTAACAATATAATCCTTACTTATATGTTTATGCACCTAAACAAGAGAAATTTATAAGAAATACAAAAAGGATAACATTTCCTATTTGTATAGACAGCTTAAAATATGTTTTAAGACAAAATCTTCAGGGATATTAAAATTCCAGTTTTATAATAATTCCAAAAAAATATAAAGTAAACTTACATTCTGCCAGCCTCTGCTTTTCTTCTAAGTTACCATGATCTGTTGCTCATTTTGCAGCAGATGAGAGATTAGAAAAAAGATAAAAAAGTGGAAATTACTTTTATTATACTTAATTTTATATATGCATATGCACATTATTGAGATTAATAAATTATGCTAAACTTTTAAAAAGGCAGTTGGAAAATGCCATAATTTGGATGTTTTCATTTCATGGAAGATTTCCTAAATTTGAAGTGAAAAGGCTTACACAACACAACGGGTGGGCCAATATCCTGAGTTTGCAATCTTATCAGATAGGGAAGGGAACTGCAACTGAGCCCAGAACAGAAGCTACTTCAGTCTGTCATCAGAACCATGAAGTCAGCCTATTAAGTACCAAGCTAAGTACATGGGATGCCCACACAAGCTCCACTTCAACAGAGACCAAACAGGAAGTAACTCTAGCTGGGAAGACCTTTTGGCCCATCAAGAAACTTCTGGGATTAACAGGATTAATCAGATAAAGAAAATTGATCATTCACTCAGAAATGCCTATTCCAGATATCAGTTAAGGATCCGGGAGACCAGCATGAGTGGGACCCATGCATTAACAATGCCCTCTACTGGGACAGTGATAAAAAAACAAGAACATACTGTCCAGTTATCAGTTTAATCAGAAGTAAAATGAAAATTTTCATGTTCTGCTATAGCATTTTCTCAATACTGCTTTATTTTATATAAAACAGATACTAACTTTAGCATTTTTCTAAAGAATTGGAGTAAACTTTCTCAAAATTCTAGAATTTAAAGTGCATAAAAACAGTTTTTAAGTCAGTATTTTATAATTTAGAATAGTAAGTTTATAAAAATCTGTTTAGTAGAACAGACGCTTTACCTGATGGCTCTTTCTTGTCATAATACTGGTAGATCCCAATGTCTCTATCTATAGAAAGGAAGAAATAACATCAGATTATAGTAAAAAGTTATGGAGAACGAGACGCCAACCCACACTGTAAGGCAGGGGTGGGGGGTGGATAGGGAGGAGGACAGAAACAACCTGTATGTTACTGGAAATAAAATACTTCTAAATTATCCAGACATGGGCTCGTCTATTCTAGGGATACGCACAAAATGCAAGTTTACCAGTCCACTTAGAAAAGAAATATACAAAACTAGAATGGCATGAGGAAAGGAAGGGTAAAGAACTGATGTCAAGGATGACCAACTTTTTTCTCTCAAGCTTCCTCTGATATTTTTCACAGGGCACTACCAAAAGGAACTACCACTAAGCAATACCAAATGAAACTGGCTAGAAGAATTCTGAGTTGTGGCTTTTTTTTTTTTCCTCTGACTTAACTTGAATCCAGGAGGGTATTTGGGGGAAATCTGCAGAAAAGGAAGGGTTAAAGGAAGGTATGGATAAATTATCTGAAGCTTATTTAGACTCAAAAACCCTCCCGAACCCATTCAAGTTCGGATGCTCTGCTGGGGTTACAAAAGCAAAGATAGATGCTGAGAGAGATTTAACCATGGAATCTGTCCTTGTAGTTGATTTACAGGAGAATAAAATAACTGTCCATTTTCTTCCTATCTCTGAACACTGAAATACTTCTTTCTTTGAGGTAACATTTGTTTCCTTCCATGCAAAATAACTCTAGTTACTAACAAAAGGATACAGCTATTTCTAAAGTGGAAGCAGTACAGGCTGCCCCCTAGTGACTGACTGCTCTGAACTTTCTCAAACTGAAGGATAAAACTTCCCCCAAAAAGGTATAATTAACTACTTCAATATAGTTTTTCAAAATAATCAATCGTGTATACTTACTGAAGTTCCATTTTTTTCATTATGCCACTAACTGAGACATATAATTTAAAGAGTGCAGTTTATTTCTATTGGTTATATTGACAGTATCTAATAAGGAGTGCCAGGGAAAGGTGATGAGTCAGGCTCCTATGATACTGATATTTTATTGCTTGACCTAGGTGAAGATTTTATGGGTATGTTCACTTTTTGATAGTTTAAAACATATCTTTGTAATCTTTACACTTTTCAGTACACATATAATACTTTAATAAAGTAAGTGAAAATCGCTCAGTTGTGTTCATCTCTTTGTGACCCCATGGACTATACAGTCCATGGAATTCTCCAAGCCAGAATACTGCGGTGGGTAGCCTTTTCATTCTCCAAGGGATCTTTCCAACCCAGTGATTGAACCCATGTCTCTCGCACTCCAGGAGGATTCTTTTACCAGCTGAGCCACCAGGGAAGCCCAAGAACATTAGAGTAGGTAGCCTATCCCTTCTCCAGGGGATCTTCCCAACCCAGGAATAATAAAAAGATTCTTGAAAAAAAATCTAAGAACCATATGCATTATTGTACATAGGCAATATACTCCAATATTCCATCATTCCATGCATCTAAATATTACAACTCTAGAATAGAACTATGAAGATAACAAGTGGCCATGAATTCTGTGCACAAGTCTGAACTACTGCATTTGGACCAGCATATGGCTCTTAAAATTGGAGCAGGAAATGGCAACCCACTCCAGTATTCTTGCCTGAAGAATCCCAGGGATGGAGGAGCCTGGTGGGCTGTCATCTGTGGGGTCGTACAGAGTGGGACACGACTGACACGACTTAGCATGGCTCTTAAAACAAAAGCAGGACAAGATGGGGATACGGAGAGTGAGTCTGACATGGTATGTCAGAGTACTAGCAGGGTGAGAGGGACATTCATAGGAGCAATGGCCTCATGTTGGCTGTCAGAGGCTGAATAAAGTGTGGAGGACACCCACATACATGGGGACCCCAACAAATGGTGTCAGAACCTACAAAGTTATCCATGCAGGGAAGAGAGTTGCCAAAGAGATAGAAGACTGTCTGCATACAGGGTGGTTTTAAATAAATAAAATAAAGATACTTCCCACTGTGTGAGAAGTACAAATATAAAAAAGAGAGAACATTAGAATGAACCCTGTGGTGACAGACTAGAATTTAAGGTACTGGTGTGAACTCATGGTTTTCGGTATACAAAGGTACAGTTATGAATGTGGATGCAAGTAAGTGTGTAGGCATACATACGTACATACCCTAAGCTCTGGCCACTGACAGTGCCTGGGAGCAACAATACTCCAAGAGCAATGAGTGTACCTGAAGCACACCTTGGCTTCTAGAAACCATTTTCCTCTAAAAGGAACCAAGCTCCTTAGAGAACTGGCTGATTCTAGCACTGAGGAAGGGAAGGTATCAATATAATAACTGTCTGATAGATCAGATCAGTTGTGCCAGAAAGAATGGAAATACCCAAGTATTGACAGGGATGTGACACAATGATAAGAGAAGTCAGCTTGCAAGGTGTCCCACTGACCACTCAGGGACAACTTAAACATCAGAATAAATAATGGTACTAATGGATTAAAATCACTGAATAAAATGGTACCTGAGCCCATAGGGACAAATTAAGTTAAAAATATATTTAGGATACCTCAACATAATAAAAGCTATATGACAAGCCTACAGCAAACATCATCCTCAATGGTGAAAAATTGAAAGCATTTCCCATAAAGTCAGCAACAAGACAAGGGTGCCCACTTTCACTGCTACTATTCAACATAGTTCTGGAAGCTTTGGCCACAGCAATCAGAGCAGAAAAAGAAATAAAAGGAATCCAGACTGGAAAAGAAGAAGTAAAACTCTCACTGTTTGCAGATGACATGATCCTCTACATAGAAAACTCTAAAGACTCCACCAGAAAATTACTAGAGCTCATCAATGAATATAGTAAAGTTGCAGGATATAAAATCAACACACAGAAATCTCTTGCATTCTTATACACTAATGATGAGAAAGTAGAAAAAGAAATTAAGGACACAATTCCATTCACCATTGCAACAAAAAGAATAAAATACTTAGGAATATATCTACCTAAAGAAACTAAAGACCGATATATAGAAAACTATAAAACACTGGTGAAAGAAATCAAAGAGGACACTAATAGATGGAGAAATAGACCATGTTCATGGATTGGAAGAATCAATATAGTGAAAATGAGTATACTACCCAAAGCAATCTACAGATTCAACGCAATCCCTATCAAGCTACCAGTGGTATTTTTCACAGAACTAGAACAAATAATTTCAAGATTTGTATGGAAATACAAAAATCCTTGAATACCCAAAGCAATCTTGAGAAAGAAGAATGGAACTGGAGGAATCAACCTGGCTGACTTCAGGCTCTACTACAAAGCCACAGTCATCAAAACAGTATTGTACTGGCACAAAGACAGAAATATAGATCAATGGAACAAAATAGAAAGCCCAGAGATAAATCCACACACCTATGGACACCTTATCTTCAACAAACGAGGCAAGAATATGAAATGGATTAAAGACAATCTCTTTTAACAAGTGGTGCGGGGAAAACTGGTCAACCACTTGTAAAAGAATGAAACTAGATCACTTTCTAACACCACACACAAAAATAAACTCAAAATGGATGAAAGATCTAAATGTTTAAGACCAGAAACTATAAAACTCCTAGAGGAGAACATAGGCAAACACTCTCCGACATAAATCACAGCAGGATCCTCTATGACACACCTTCCAGAATACTGGAAATAAAAGCAAAAATAAACAAATGGGATCTAATTAAAATTAAAAGCTTCTGCTCAACAAAGGAAACGATAAACAAGGTGAAAAGACAGCCTTCAGAATGGGAGAAAATAATAGCAAATGAAGCAACTGACAAAGAATTAATCTCAAAAATATACAGGCAACTCATGCAGCTCAATTCCAGAAAAATAAACGACCCAATCAAAAAATGGGCCAAAGAACTAAATAGACATTTCTCCAAAGAAGACATATGGATGGCTAACACATGAAAAGATGCTCAACATCACTCATTATCAGAGAAATGCAAATCAAGACCACAATGAGGTACCATTTCACACCCATCAGAATGGCTGCGATCCGAAACTCTACAAGCAATAAATGCTGGAGAGGGTGTGGAGAGAAGGGAATCCTCTTACACTGCTGGTGGGAATGCAAACTAGTACAGCCACTATGGAGAACAGTGTGGAGATTCCTTAAAAAACTGGGACTAGAACTTCCTTACGACCCAGCAATCCCACTGCTGGGCATACACACCGAGGAAACCAGAATTGAAAGACACACTTGTACCCCAGTGTTCATCGCAGCACTCTTTATAACAGCCAGGACATGGAAGCAACCTAGATGTCCATCAGCAGATGAATGGGTAAGAAAGCTGTGGTACATATACACAATGGAGTATTACTCAGCCATTAAAAAGAATACATTTGAATCAGTTCTAATGAGGTGGATGAAACTGGAGCCTATTATACAGAGTGAAGTAAGCCAGAAAGAAAAACACTAATACAGTATACTAACACATATATATGGAATTTAGAAAGATTGCAATGATAACCCTGCATGCGAGACAGCAAAAGAGACACAGATGTATAGAACAGACTTTTGGACTCTGTGGGAGAGGGAGAGGGTGGGATGATTTGGGAGAATGGCATTGAAACATGTATAATATCATATAAGAAACGAATCACCAGTCTACGTTCAACACAGGATACAGGATGCTTGGGGCTGGTGCACTGGGATGACCCAGAGAGATGGTACAGAGAGGGAGGTGGGAGGGGGGTTCAGGATTGGGAACTCATGTACACCCGTGGCAGATTCATGTTGATGTATGGCAAAACCAATACAGTATTGTAAAGTAAAAGAAAAAAAAAAGATATCCAGAAGGTAGCAAGATATATGTGTGCAGAGTCAAATGAGACTTACTTAGAGATGGAGTCAAAACCTAAGAGTAGAGGAGATAATCTAGAGGTTTTAAATGTTGAGGAAAGTTTAAGTATAAAATCCTGGAAACTTTGGGCTTCCCTGGGGGGAGGGAAAAAAAAAAAAAAAATATATATATATATATGGACTTCCCTCGGAGAAGGCAATGGCACCCCACTCCAGTACTCTTGCTTGGAAAATCCCATGAACGGAGGAGCCTGGTAGGCTGCAGTCCATGGGGTCGCAAAGAGTCGGACACGACTGAGCGACTTCACTTTCACTCTTCACTTTCATGTATCGGAGAGGGAAATGGCAACCCACTCCAGTGTTCTTGCCTGGAGAATCCCAGGGACAGGGGAGCCTGATAGGCTGCCATCTATGGGATCGCACAGAGTCAGACACAACTGAAGCGACTTAGCAGCAGCAGCAGCAGGGACTTCCCTGGCAGTCCAGTGGTTATCACTCTGTGCTTCGAGTACAAGGGGAACGGTTTCAACCCCTGGTCAGGGAACTAAGAGCCCACATGGCAAAACAAATAAAAGATCATCACAGATCACTCATGTTTTTTAAAAATACATACACCTATTAAAAAATATTTAAAGTTTAATGAAGAATAAGATATTCACATATTTTCATGGTAACACCTTACAAAATATTAACTCTAAAGGAGAAAGTAACTTTGCAGTGGAGCAGCCTAGCAGACACCCCCTTAACCAAGTGATCATGAACACCATCAATAAAGACATGGATTGAAATTGTGCACTGCATGTTAGGATGCATTGAGAATACAGCATTATTCTTCTGTATACTTCCCACCAAACAAGCATAATCTGAACCTACTTATGAGGAAACTTCATATGTATCTAAATTTAGGGATATACTACAAAGTAAGTGGTATAAAATCTTCATAAGTGTTGAAGTCACAGAAGTTAAAAAATAAATTTTTAAAAATTAAAAAGCTGAAGGATTTGTTCCAGAATTAGAGACTAAAGAGACATGATAACTAAATGTAACATAATTCTGAACAACAACCATTTGCTATAAAAAGGACAATTGGGGCTTCCCTGGTGACTCAATGGTGAAGAATCTGCCTACCAATGCAGGAGGCATGGGTTTTATTCCTGATCCAGGAACCCACATGTCATTGAGTGACTAAGCCCATGTGCCACAACTACTGAGCCTGTGTTCTAGAGCCTGGGAGCCACAACTACTAAGCCCATGTGCCCTAGAGTCTGTGCTCTGCAACAAGAGAAGCCACAACAATGAGAAGCCGCATAGTGCAGCTATACAATAGCCCTCTCTTGTCACAACGAGAGAAAGCCCGCACAGCAATGAAGACCCTACACAACCAAAAAGTAAATTAATTTTTTTAAGAAAGGACAATGGGTGAAACTCTTTGCGTGTTAGATGGGAGCACTATTATTACCATTAATTTCTTGATTCTGATGGTTATATACATGACACTGGACTATACCTTTTCTTTAGGAAACACACACTAAAGTATTTGGGAGTGGTGAGGCATCAGGTTGGTAACTTACTCTCAAATGGTTCAAGATACAAAATTCTCTATACTAGCAAGTTTCCAATAAAACTTTGTGATTATTTCAGATTATTTAGAATAACATTTATAAAAAAGATAAGAAATAACAAATGTTGGTGAGGGATGTGGAGAACAGGGGACACTTCAGCGCTGCTGGTGGAAATGTGTATCGGTGCATTCACTATGGAAAACAGTATTCAGGATTCTCAAAAAATTAACAGTAGAACTATCATGTGATCCAGCAACTTCCCCTCTGGGTATTTATCCAAAGAACATAAAAACACTAACTCAAAAAGATATAGGTACCATTATATCATGATCATTGCAGCATTATTTACAATAGCCAAGACCTAGGTACCCATCAACGAATGAATGGATAAAGAAGACGTGGTATATATTCAGAATGGAATTAAGCCATCAAAAGAATGAAATCCTACCATTTGTGACAACTTGAATGGACCTTGAGGGCACTATGCTAAGTGAAACAAGTCAGAGAGAGACAAATGCCAGAGAACTCCACTTACATGCAGAATCTTAAAAACAAATAAACCACAAGCTCACAGACACAGGGAACAGACTGGTTGCCAAAGTCAGGAGGGTGAAGGGGAGGGTAGATGAAATGGGTGAACGGGATCAAAAGGCACAAACTTCAGTTATAAAATAAACAAGTCATGGGGATATCATGTACAGCATGGTAACTCCAGTTAATAATGATGTATTGCATATTTGAAAATTGCAAAGAGATAAATATTAAAAGTTTTTATCACAGGAAAAAACTATGTATAGTGGTAGATATTAATCAGACTTACCAAATCATTATGCTGCACGCTGGAAACTAACTTAATGTTATAACTCAACTATACCTCAATTCAAAAAATACTTTAAATGTTAAACATAATGAGAATATGTAAGAGGGTTACAAACTTAGTCTCAATGGCAGTGAAGGCTTCTCTAGGTGACTTAGTAAAGCTGAGCCCTAAAGAAGTAGGATTGCACATGGGTTCAAAAGAATGTTCCCAGGAAGGAGAACAGATAAGCCCTGCTGAACATCCAGTTGGGGCAGATCTTACTGCCTCCTGGGACCTGTGTGCACCACAGTCTTTGGTCATAGCCTTCATTTCCTTTTTTTCTATCATTCTTATGCCAATGTCAATATAATTTGGCTTCTTGATTACAGAAGTAACGTGTTCACTGTATAAAATCTAGAAAAGAACAAAAAAGTTTAATTTCCTGTATTTCCACTCTTCAGAGACAGCTATTCATAACACTGTGTTTTTCTCTTTTTTCTCAATGCATTTGTTGTTGTTGTTGTCGTTCAGTGGCTCAGTGTCCGACTCTTTCCAACCCCATGAACTGCAGCACACCAGGCTTCCCTATCCTCTTATTTCCTGCAGTTTTCTGAATGTGTATTTATTACTAAATAAAAGTTATGCCAAAGAATTGATGCTTTCAAATTGTGGTGCTGGAGGACTCTTGAGAGCAAGGAGATCAAACCAGTCAATCCTAAAGGAAATCAGTCCTGAATATTCATTGGAAGGACTGATGCTGAAGCTGAAGCTCCAATACTTTGGCCACCTGATGTGAAGAGCCAACTCAGTGGAAAATACCCTGATGATGGGAAAGACTGAGTGCAGCAGAAGGGGGTGACAGAAGATGAGTGGTTGGATGGCATCACCGACTCAATGGACATGAGTTTGAGCAAACTCCTGGAGATAGTGAAGGACAGAAAAGCCTGGCATGCTGAAGTCCATTGGGTTACAAAGAGTTGAAGAGTAGTTAGCAACTGAGTAACACTAACAATTCATAAATACACAGCAATATTAAAATTAAGCCAATTGATAACCCTACAGAGGTCTCTAAGTGTCCAAGTGAAAGGAAGAATTGCACTTTAAATCAAAAGTTAGAAATGATTAAGCTTACTGAGGAATGTGAGAGACCCATAAGCTTACTGACTACAATGTGGGAGACCCAGGTTCAACCCCTGGGTTGGGAGGATCCCCTGGAGAAGAGCATGGCAAACTACTCCAGCTTTCTGGCCTGGAGAATTCCATGGACATAGGAGTCTGGTGTGCTACAGTTCATGGGGTCACAAAGAGTTGGACATGACTAACATATACACTGAAGAATGCATGTTGAAAGTCACGACAGGCTAAGAGCTAGGCCTCCTGAGTCAAACAGATAAGTTGTGACTGTACAGGAAAGGTTCTTAAAGGAAAAAGTGTTTCTCCACTGGACACACAAATGATAAGAAATGATAAGAAACAACTTTATTGGTGATAATGGAGAAAGAGTTGGCGACCTGGACAGATCAGCCACAACATTCCATAAGCCAAAGCCTAATGCAAAGCAAGGTCCTAACTCTTCAATTTTATGAAGACTAAGAGAGGTGAAGAAGCTGCAGAAGAAATGTCTAAAGCTAACAGAGGTTGGTTTACAATGTTTAAGGTAAGAAACCATATTCAGAACATAAAAATACAAGGGGAAGTAACAAGTGTAGATGTAGAACCTGCACCAAGTGATCTAGAAGATCTAGCTGAAATAATTAGTGAAGTGCTTGTGCTCAGTCACTCAGTTGGGTCCAACTCATTTGCAGCCCCATGGACTGTAGCCTGCCAGGCTCTGTTGTCCATGGAATTTCCCAGGCAATACTGGGGTCAATTGCCATTTCCTCCTCCAAGATCTTCCTAATCCAGGGATCAAAACTGCGTCTCCTGCATTTCCTGCATTGACAGGTGGATTCTTTATCACTGAGCCACCTGGTAAGTCCCAATTAATGAAGGTGGCTACAATAAACAACAAATTTTCAATGTAGATAAACGACCTTCTATTGAGAGCAGATGCCATCTAGAAATTACACAGTTGGAAAGGAAAAGTCAATGACTGTTATCAAAGTTTTGAAGGACAGGCTAACTCTCTTCTTAGGGGCTAATGTAGCTGGTGACTTCAAGCAGAAGTCAATGCACAACCAATCCTAGGGCCCTTAAGATTCTGCAAAATCTACTCTGCCTGTGCTCTATAAATGGAACTACAAAGCCTGGATGATAGCACATCTGTTGACAACAGGGCTTACTGAATAATTTAAGCCTACCATTGCGAACTACAGCTCAGAAACTAAGACTGCTTTCAAAATATTACTGTTCATTGACAATTCATCTGGTCACTCAAGAACACTGACAGAAGATGTACAATTAGATTAATGTTGTTTTTATGACTGCTAGAACAACACTCATTCTGTAGTCCATGGATCAAGGAGTAATTTTGACATTCAGGTCTTATGGCTTACGAAAAACAATTCTTAAGGCTATAGCTGCCGTAAACAGTGATCCATATAATAGATCTGGGCAAATTCAACTGAAAACCTTCTGGGAATTCCCTGGTGGCCCAACAGTTAGGACTCATCACTTTCACTGCTGGGGCATGGTTTCAATCTCTGGTATAGGAACTAAGATCCTGTAAGCCATGTGGCATGGCACAAAAAAAGAAAGAAAGAAACCTTGTGGAATGGATTCATCATTCTAGTTGTTCAGTTGTAAAGCTGTGTCCAACTTTGCAACTCCATTCTGGGTGCCATTAAGAATATTCATGTTTCATGGGAAGAGATAAAAATATCAACATTAACACGGGTTTGGAAAAACTTGATTCCAACCCTCATGGACAACATTGAAGAGGTCAAGACTTCAGTGAAGGAAGTAACGTTGTGAAAATAGCAAGAGACCTATAATTAGATGTGGAGTCTGAAGATGAGACTGAATTTCATTGTAATCTCTAGAGAATACTTTAACACTTAAGGAGATGCTTCTTATGTATCATTAAAGAAAGAGGTTTCCTGAGATGAAATAAGCCTACTCCTAGTATGGATGCTATGAAGATTACTGAAATGACAGCAACGATTTAGAATATTATGTAAACTGAGTTCATAAAACAGCAGCAGGATTCGAGAGGATTGACTCCAGTTTTGAAAGTATTACTTCAGGTAAAAATGCTAAGAAACACCGTTGCATACTATAGAGAAATCATTTGTGAAAAGTCCATCAATGTGGTGAACTTCACTGTCGTCTTATTTTAAGAAATTACCATAGGCTCTCCAACCTTTAGCAACCAAACTTATAAACATTAAGGCAGGGCCCTTCCCCAGCTCAAAGATTAAGACTTCCTTAAAGTTCCTATGATGTTCAGCATTTTTAGCAATAAAATACTTTTTAATTAAGGTATGTAAAATGTTTTTAAAGACATAATGCTCAGTTGAGTCGCTCCGTTGTGTCCGACTCTTTGCAACCCCATGAATCGCAGCACACCAGGCCACCCTGTCCATCATCAACTCCCGGAGTTCACTCAGACTCACGTCCATCGAGTCAGTGAGGACATCCAGCCATCTCATCCTCTGTCATCCCCTTCTTCTCCTGCCCTCAATCCCTCTCAGCATCACAGTCTTTTCCAATGAGTCAACTCTTCGCATGAGGTGGCCAAAGTATTGGAGTTTCAGCTTTAGCATCATTCCTTCCAAAGAACACTCAGGGCTGACTTCCTACAGAATGGGCTGGATGGATCTCCTTGCAGTCCAAGGGATGCTCAAGAGTCTTCTCCAACACCACAGTTCAAAAGCATCAATTCTTCGGCACTCAGCTTTCTTCACAGTCTAACTCTCACATCCATACATGACCACTGGAAAAATCATAGCCTTGACCAGATGGACCTTTGGTGGCACAGTAATGTCTCTGCTTTTGAATATGCTATCTAGCTTGGTCATAACGTTCCATCCAAGGAGTAAGCGTCTTTTAATTCCATGGCTGCAGTCACCATGTGCAGTGATTTTGGAGCCCAAAAAAATAAAGTCTGACACTGTTTCCACTGTTTCCCCATCTATTTGCCATGAAGTGATGGGACCAGATGCCATGATCTTCGTTTTCTGAATGTTGAGCTTTAAGCCAACTCTTTCACTCTCCACTTTCACTTTCATCAAGAGGCTTTTTAGTTCCTCTTCACTTTCTGCCATAAGGGTGGTGTCATCTGCATATCTGAGGTTACTGATATTCCTCCCAGCAATCTTAATTCCAGCTTGTGATTCTTCCAGCCGAGTGTTTCTCATGATGTACTCTGCATATAAATTAAATAAGCAGGGTGAATATACAGCCTTGACATACTCCTTTTCCTATCTGGAACCAGTCTGTTATTCCATGTCCAGTTCTAACTGTTGCTTCCTGACCTGCATATATGTTTCTCAAGAGGCAGGTCAGATGGTCTGGTATTCCCATTTCTTTCAGAATTTTCCACAGTTTATTGTGATCCACACAGTCAAAGGCTTTGGCATAGTCAATAAAGCAGAAAGAGATGTTTTTCGGAAACTGTCTTGCTTTTTCCATGTACCAGTGGATGTTGGCAATTTGATCTCTGGTTCCTCTGCCTTTTCTAAAACCAGCTTGAACATCTGGAAGTTCACAGTTCACGTATTGCAGAAGCCTGGCTTGCAGAGTTTTGAGCATTACTTTACTAGCATGTGAGATGAGTGCAATTGTGTGGTAGTTTGAGCATTCTTTTGCATTGACTTTCTTTGGGATTGGAATGAAAACTGACCTTTTCCAGTCCTGTGGCCACTGCTGAGTTTTCCAAATGTGCTGGCATATTGAGTGCAGCACTTTCACAGCAGCATCTTTCAGGATTTGAAATAGCTCTACTGGAATTCCATCACCTCCACTTGCTTTGTTTGTAGTGATGCTTTCTAAGGCCCATTTGACTTCACATTCCAGGATGTCTGGCTCTAGGTGAGTGATCACACCATCATGATTATGTGGGTCATGAAGATCTTTTTTGTACAGTTCTTCTGTGTATTCTTGTCACCTCTTCTTTATATCTTCTGCTTCTGTTAGGTCCATACCATTTCTGTCCTTTATCGAGCCCATCTTTGCATGAAATGTTCCCTTGGTATCTCTAGTTTTCTTGAAGAGATCTCTAGTCTTTCCCATTCTGTTGTTTTCCTCTATTTCTTTGCATTGATCGCTGAGGAAGGCTTTCTTATCTCTTCTTGCTATTCTTTGGAACTCTGCATTCAGATGCTTATATCTTTCCTTTTCTCCTTTGCTTTTAGCTTCTCTTCTTTTCACAGCTATTTGTAAGGCCTCCCAGACAGCCCTTTTGCTTTTTTGCATTTCTTTTCCATGGGGATGGTCTTGATCCCTGTCTCCTGTACAATGTCATAAACCTCATTCCATAGTTCATCAGGCACTCTACCTGTCAGATCTAGTCCCTTAAATCTATTTCTCACTTCCACTGTATAGTCAAAAGCGATTTGATTAAGGTCATACCTGAATGGTCTACTAGTTTTCCCTACTTTCTTCAATTTAAGTCTGAATTTGGTAATAAGGAGTTCATGATCTGAGCCACACTCAGCTCCTGGTCTTGTTTTTGTTGCTGTATTATAGAGCTTCTCCATTTTGGGTGCAAAGAATATAATCAATCTGATTTCGGTGTTGACCATCTGGTGATGTCCATGTGTAGACTCTTCTCTTGTGTTGTTGGAAGAGGATGTTTGCTATGACCAGTGCATTTTCTTGGCAAAACTATAGTAGTCTTTGCCCTGGTTCATTCCGCATTCCAAGGCCAAATTTGCCTGTACTCCAGGTGTTTCTTCACTTCCTACTTTTGCATTCCAGTCCCCTATAATGAAAAGGACATCTTTTTTGGGTATTAGTTCTAAAGGGTCTTGTAGGTCTTCACAGAACTGTTCAACTTCAGCTTCTTCAGCGTTACTGGTTGGGGCATAGACTTGGATTACCATGATATTGAATGGTTTGCCCTGGAAACGAACAGAGATCATTCTGTCGTTTTTGAGATTGCATCCAAGTACTGCATTTGGACTCTCTTGTTGACCATGATGGCTACTCCATTTCTTCTAAGGGATTCCTGTCCGCAGTAGTAGATGTAACGATCATCTGAATTAAATTCACCCATTCCAGTCCATTTTAGTTCGCTGATTCCTAGAATGTCGACGTTCACTCTTGCCATCTCTTGTCTGACCACTTCCAATTTGCCTTGATTCAGGGACCTGACATTCCACGATCCTATGCAATATTGCTCTTTACAGCATCGGACCTTGCTTCTATCACCAGTCACATCCACAGATGGGTACTGTTTTTGCTTTGGCTCCATCCTTTCATTCTTTCTGGAGTTGTTACTTCACACTAAATAGATGATTATTATTGTTATTGCTGTTCAGCTGCTAAATCATGTCCAACTCTTTGCAACCCCATAGACTGCAGCATGCCAGATTTCCCTGGCGTTCACTATCTCTAAGAGTTTGCTCCAATGTGTGTCCATTGAGTTGATGATGCTATTTAACCACCTTGTCCTCTGCTACCCTCTTTTCTTTGTATCTTCAAATTTTCCCAGCATCAGGGTCTTTTTCAATGAGTCCGTTCCTCACATCAGGTAGCCAAGGCATTAGAGCTTCAGCTTCAGCATCATTCCTTCCAATGGGTATTCAGGGTTGATTTCTTATAGGATTCATTGGTTTCATCTCCACACTGCCCAAGGGACTCTCAAAAGTCTTCTCCAACAACACAGTTCAAAAGCAACAAGTCTTCAGCACTAAGCCTTCCTTTCTGATCCAACTCTCACATCCATACATGACTACTGGAAAAACCATAGCTTTGACCATATGGACCTTTGTCAGCAAAGTGATGTCTCTGCTTTTTAACATGCTATCCAGGTTTGTCATAGCTTTTCTTCCAAAGAGCAATAACCTTTTAATTTCATGGCTGTAGTCACCATTCACAGTGATTTTGGAGCCCGAGAAAACAAAATGTGTCACTGTTTCCATTGTTTCCCCATCTACTTGCCATGAAGTGACGGGACCCGATGCCATGATCTTAGTTTTTGGAATGTTGAGTTTTAAGCCAGCTTTTTCACTCTCCTCTTTCATCTTCATCAAGAGGATCTTTAAGCCTTCTGTCATTAGCTTGGTGTTATCTGCATATCTGAGCTTACTGATATTTCTCCCAGCAATCTTGATTCCAGCTTGTGCTGCATTCAGCCTGGCATTTTGCATGATGTGTTCTGCACAGAATTTAAATAAGCAAGGTGACAACATACAGCTTTGACATAGCTCTGAAGTTTTTGCTGTATATTTCTGAGTGGCCTTCATAAGAAATGTCCTGTGATGTCTCTGGCAGTCCATTGGCTGACTCCACACCTCCACTGCAGAGGGCAAGAGTTAACCATTGGTTGGGGAACTCCAATCCTGCATGCTGTAGTCCTGCATGAAGACATATTTTTTTTTTTTTTTGTCTTTAGCCAGTATCTCAGTTCCCAGGGAATGTCCCCGTTGGTTCCTGAGTCTCTGGCAGATGCTTAAAGATTAGTAACTGGGTCCCCTTTACCTACAGTCCATATGCTTCTCAATCTTGTGTTTCTGTGATGATTTTAAAATCAACTGAGTTTTCATGCACACCATTCAGGAGTGGCCTTTCTGTTTCCTGCAGTTGTATACTTTTCCTGGATATATTTCCCATTGGTTTTCAAAGTCAGGTATTTTAGGGGCTTGTCTCTCCTGCATAGGATCTAGGGGTTGCGATGGCTGACATGGAACCTGAACCCCTCACAACTGAGAGAGAAGATCTGTACCTTTGTTATCTCTCCCAGTTGTGGATTGCTGTGGCTGGGATGTGGTTTTTCCCCTTGGCAATACTGTTTGTCTTTCCTACCCAGCTCAGTGCTGTCCTTTTACCTTTTGTTGTGGAGGCTTTATTCATCCATGTTCCATATGTACTTAATTAAATTTATTGTGCCTATAGCTCGATAAAGGACAGAAATGGTATGGACCTAACAGAAGCAGAAGATATTAAGAAGAGATGGCAAGAATACACAGAAGAACTGTACAAAAAGGATCTTCATGACCCGGATAATCACGATGGTGTGATCACTCATCTAGAACCAGACATCTTGGAATGTGAAGTGAAGTGGGCCTTAGAAAGCATCACTACAAACAAAGCTAGTGGAGGTGATGGAATTCCAGTAGAGCTATTTCAAATCCTGAAAGATGCTGCTGTGAAAGTGCTGCACTCAATATGCCAGCACATTTGGAAAACTCAGCAGTGGCCACAGGACTGGAAAAGGTCAGTTTTCATTCCAATCCCAAAGAAAGGCAATGCAAAAGAATGCTCAAACTACCACACAATGGCACTCATCTCACATGCTAGTAAAGTAATGCTCAAAACTCTGCAAGCCAGGCTTCTGCAATACGTGAACCGTGAACTTCCTGATGTTCAAGCTGGTTTTAGAAAAGGCAGAGGAACCAGAGATCAAATTGCCAACATCCGCTGGATGGTGGGAAAAGGAAGAGAGTTCCAGAAAAACATCTCTTTCTGCTTTATTGACTATGCCAAAGCCTTTGACTGTGTGGATCACAATAAACTGTGGAAAATTCTGAAAGAAATGGGAATACCAGACCACCTGACCTGCCTCTTGAGAAATCTGTAACCAGGCCAGGAAGCAACAGTTAGAACTGGACATGGAACAACAGACTGGTTCCAAATAGGAAAAGGAGGACGTCAAGGCCGTATATTGTCACCTTGCTTATTTAACTTATATACAGAGTACATCATGAGAAACACTGGACTGAAAGAAACACAAGCTGGAATCAAGATTGCCGGGAGAAATATCAATAACCTCAGATATGCAGACGACACCACCCTTATGGCAGAAAGTGAAGAGGAACTAAAAAGCCTCTTGATGAAATTAAAAGAGGAGAGTGAAAAAGTTGGCTTAAAGCTCAACATTCAGAAAATGAAGATCATGGCATCCAGTCCCATCACTCCATGGCAAATACATGGGGAAACAGTGGAAAGAGTCAGACTTTATTTTTTTGGGCTCCAAAATCACTGTATGGTGTCCTTTTACCATGCAGATGGTGACTGCAGCCATGAAATTAAAAGATACTTACTCCTTGGAAGAAAAGTTATGACCAACCTAGATAGTATATTCAAAAGCAGAAACATTACTTTGCCGATTAAGGTCCGTCTAGTCAAGGCTATGGTTTTTCCAGTAGTCATGTATGGATGTGAGAGTTGGACTGTGAAGAAGGCTGAGCGCTGAAGAATTGATGCTTTTGAACTGTGGTGGTAGAGAAGACTTTTGAGAGTCCCTTGGACTGCAAGGAGATCCAACCAGTCCATTCTGAAAGAGATCAACCCTGAGATTTCTTTGGAAGGAATGATGCTAAAGCTGAAGCTCCAGTACTTTGGACACCTCATGCGAAGAGTTGATTCATTGGAAATGACTTTGATGCTGGGAGGGATTGGTGGCAGGAGAAGAAGGCGACGACCAAGGATGAGATGGCTGGATGACATCACGGACATGATGGACTCGAGTCTGAGTGAACTCTGGGAGTTGGTGATGGACAGCGAGGCCGAGCATGCTGCGATTCATGGGGTCACAAAGAGTCGTACACGACTGAGCGACTGAACTGAACTGAATAGGGAGAGGTGAGTTCAGGATCTTCCTATGCTAACATCTTGAACCCTCTCCCAAGAACACTATCTTTAAACTTGCTGTGTGCCCTTTACTATTTCACTTCCACTCCCTTCCTTGTCAGAGCTATACTAAATTCTGTGTTTATAATATAATGTTCTTTATAGTTTTTCCACATATACTTGTCTCCTGAAACAAAACATTATTTAATTTAGCCACTGTTTTTGAACTTAAAGTGCAAATATAGTGTATGTATGCTGCAGCTTACTTTTTAAACTTTTTCCCTATAACATATGCCTGACATTCATCCATGTTGTTGCATACAGTTTCAATTCATTCACTTTCTCTGTTGCATAAATATATTTGTCCATTCTCCTGCTGATTGACATTTGTATGGTTTCTAGTTAAGGATAAGTACTATTAAGAACATTTTTGTACATGTTTCCTGGTGCACACAAGGTATCAAGGCTTTCACTATGGTATGTATCTAGGAGTTGAATTACTGGTCAGTAGGCTTTCTCTACTGTACGAAACTCCAATACTTTGGCCACCTGATGTGAAGTGCCAACTCATTAGAAAAGACTCTGACGCTGGGAAAGACTGAAAGCAGGAGGAGAAGGGGACAACAGAGGCCAACACGGTTGGATGGCATCATTGACTCAATGGACATGAGTTTGAGCAAGCTCTGAGAGATGGTGAAGGACAGGGAAGCCTGGCAAGCTGCAATCCGTGGGGCTGCAAAGAGTCAGACATGACTGAGCAACTGAACAATAGCAGCAAGGCAAAATACATCTTCAGCTAAAGAAGGTAATGCCAAATTATTTCCTAAAATGGTTGGACCAACTCATACTTTCATCAGCAGTGAAATAAGTTTCTTCCCCTGTTTTTTTTTCCCCCCAATTTCTTTTACTCATTTGAAATAAAAAAAATTTTCTGCTACATGTTTTTACTTACCAAAAGATTAACTTTCAACTGTTTCCTGAAACACCTATATTTCATTTCTTGCTGTTCGTATTTCAAAGTGAGGCACTAGAAAGCTGATTAAAAGCTCAATATACACAAATAGGGCTTGCCAACAGTGGGTTTCACTGACCGCTCAGGAACCTGGATGTTTCCCTGGAAGACCACGTTAAATATCAATGTAAACAGGCCTTCCCTCTGGGGCCAAGCAGTCTCTCCAGAGAGGACTCCTTCAGTTTCTTCCTTCTGTGACATTCTGAGATTAAGATTAATTTGATTATAAAGGGATTAAGAATATTCCTATGTAGGCTTTCACTTCAGTTTTCCTTGTTTTCAGTTTAGCACCTCTCCCCTATCTTTTTCCACTGCAGCTAGTTTTGAACTTCCCAAAATCAAGTATTTCCAGTGTCTCACTACCTCTTACAGAGATTTTCTAGTCTCTTTCTGATTACCTCATGCCACAATCTCATCCTTCTGCATTATCTGACTCCTCAAATTTCTGTACCTCTCAAGACTTTTGAAACCCAAGTTTGCTGTCAGTGGAATTTTCTGTAGACATCTAATATTCAGATTTTTGAGCTTTGGTAACTTCTCTACGCCTTCCAAAAACAACTCAACAGCAATTGTCTCCTTTCCTAGTCGCTTAGTCCTTGTGGGTTTACAGGTTTATTAAAGTAATTCATTGATTCTCATTTTAGAAGAATCTTGGGAGGAAGCAAATGTGTGTTAAGTCCACTTTAACTGTAAATTCTTTCCTTACATACTTTAAGCACATTAAATGCAATGAAATTATAATGACATCATCTGTAGTTGTATATTTGTTATAAATAAACATGCTTTGCAAGGTAAACCGTTTTCTTAGAAATGATGCTGAAGACATTTAAATACATATGTCCTCCTAAATACAAGAGTTGCTTTAGATTTTCAAAAGGAAAAGATTTTTTAAAAGATGTTTCCTAATGATACGCAGTTCATCCTCAAATACTAATAAACATTGTTAAAACAGATTCATATTACTCCCTTCCCCAAAAAATGTGAAATGCAAAAAACAAGGATACAATTGTACATATGAGCTGTGTGTTTGAAACACTCCTTTTAAATAGAAATGCATTTATCATTTGCAAGCCTATAAATATTTATGAATATAAACATGTTATTATGAACAATTTCAGGGGAAAAAGCTGGAAAATCTTTGATATATCTTAAGAGGAAATAGATATTAGATGGATAAAATTAATGTTTTAAACAGAAAATGTAACTCAAGTTGAAAAAAATAAGTTAATCAGAGTTAACAAAAACAAATTCCTTTCCACCAGTCGATTTTTCATTAAGTATAAAGAAAATGATGCAGTTTCACTGGAGAACTAGGCTCTAACCTTTGCTATTAGGTATTTATATTGTTGTAACTTATATTTGAAAAATATTGAAATTAATCCAGTTTATTTACCGCCAATGTGTAAGGTATTCTTCAAAGACCACAGGTGCAGTTCAGTCAAGCAGAATGACATCTGATGGCAGAAGGAATCTCTATGCTGTTTAAAAAATAATTAAGAAGAGGTGTCAATTAATTATCTTCTATTGCCAATAAAATCAAGATCCCTTAGAAATAATTTAAAAAAAAGAAAGAAAGAATAAAAAGAATCATTTGTCACTACTGATATTTGAGATACGGTTCATTAGAATAAACACAATTTAATATATCCTTAGTTAACCACCCAGAAATAAATGAAAAAAAAATCACTTTTCCTAGATTTAGTACATCATTGCATTGAGAAACATAGTAAGAAGGATATATATATATATATATATATATATATATATATATTTGGGTTTCCAATAATATATGATTTTTAAAACTGAGTTTATTTAGAATTACTTAGTATTTTAAGATTTTTAAGGAAAAGAAATATCTGCTAGGTAGTTATTAAGTACAAAAACATTTTGAGGTGCATTTTTAATATAAAAAGCAAGTATTTGCAATCTTTCACATGCAAACAGGCTAATTAAAATGGAATTCCCAAGATGAATGGTATATAGTTACTATTATAGGAAACATATTTACTTAGAAGTAAACTGTGTGAAACCACATTAGCATTCAAATTAATTTGTTCATCTGCATGTCATGATAGATCCAGATATTCTACACTACATTCATTTTTTAAAAAAGATAGCCAAGTTTTACATCTTATATTTCCTCCCAGTTCTAACAGTAGGGCCTAGTGATGGATATTCAATTCAGTTCAGTTCAGTTGCTCAGTCGTGTCCAACTCTTTGCGACCCCATGAATCGCAGCATCCCAGGACTCCCTGTCCATCACCATCTCCCGGAGTTCACTCAGACTCACATCCATCGAGTCAGTGATGCCATCCAGCCATCTCATCCTCTGTCGTCTCCTTTTCCTCCTGCCCCCAATCCCTCCCAGCATCAAAGTCTTTTCCAATGAGTCAACACGAGGTGGCCAAAGTACTGGAGTTTCAGTTTTAGCATCAATCCTTCCAAAGAAATCCCAGGGTTGATCTTCAGAATGGACTGGTTGGATCTCCCTGCAGTCCAAGGGACTCTCAAGAGTCTTCTCCAACACCACACTTCAAAAGCATCAATTCTTTGGCACTCAGCCTTCTTCACAGTCCCACTCTCACATCCATACATGACTACTGGAAAAACCATAGCCTTGACTAGATGGACCTTAGTTGGCAAAGTAATGTTTCTGCTTTTGAATATGCTATCTAGGTTGGTCATAACTTTTCTTCCAAGGAGTAAGCGTCTTTTAATTTCATGGCTGCAGTCACCATCTGCAGTGATTTTGGAGCCCAAAAAAATAAAGTCTGATACTGTTTCCATGATGGATATTATTTATACTTAAAAAAAATTAATTAGAACTTCATTAATTTTGACTAATTGGACAAAGGCCAATCTGAAAAAAAAGTAACATTTTACAAATATTTTAAAGGAATTTAAATAACTTTCAAATGTTTGCTTGGAAATACATGTAAGTATTATACTACATGTAAATTTTCCTGTATATTAGAAATACATAAACTATTGACATTTTCTTTATACAGATCATAAAAAGAACTGCTATTTCCAACAAACTTCTGAATATTTTATGACATCTACTATATGAAAATAATACCTTGAAAAATATTTTATGACATTTATTATATGGAAAAAAAAGTTCTCAGCTTCTTTAACATTGCTGCTGCTGCTGCTAAGTCGCTTCAGTCGTGTCCGACTCTGTGCGACCCCATAGATGGCAGCCCACCAGGCTCCCCCGTCCCTGGGATTCTCCAGGCAAGAACACTGGAGTGGGTTGCCATTTCTTTCTCCAATGCATGAAAGTGAAAAGTGAAAGTGAAGTCGCTCAGTCGTGTCCGACTCTTCGCGACCCCATGGGCTGCAGCCTAGCAGGCTCCTCCGCCCATGGGATTTTCCAGGCAAGAGTACCAGAGTGGGGTGCCATTGCCTTCTCCGTCTTTAACATTAGGAGTGACTAAAAATATTTCCCCATACTATTTATGAATGATAATCCAAAATACTTTTAGACATAATACAGACTTTGTTAGTCCTTACCTCACCTTTACTTTTGACCTCAATGTACTTATAATCATCAAGATTCAGAGGCATGTTCAACTAATGAGACACAGTTACTAATTGTTGAAATGGCAGAGTAATCAATTTCACAGTATAACAGAAGGGCTTAAGCCTGCTTGGAACAGCAGGGCACTGAGAAAGCTACTGAGAAATTATAAAATGTTCACAGGACCTCAGCGAAGCAAAGGATTTCACCAGTTAAATGATGATGATAGCAGCATATAATACTATGGACCTACCTGTGACAAGCATTCTTCTAAAATTTTACACATATTAACTCAAATATGTAACTCTTTGAAGTAGTATCACTATTACTCCTATAATGAGGAAACTAAGACATAGAAAAGTCATATAGCCACCAGGTAGTAGAGGTGGGCTTTGAATCTAAACAGACAGGTTTTCAGACTCTGTGCCGGCAACACAGGACACTTACTGTACTGGGGTATACAGAATTGATGCTTTTGAACTATGGTGATGGAGAAGACTCTTGAGAATCCCTTGGGCTGCAAGGAGATCCAACCAGTCCATCCTAAAGGAGATCAGTCCTGGGTGTTCATAAGAAGGACTGATGCTGAAGCTGAAACTCCAATACTTTGGCCACCTCATGCGAAGAGACCCTGATGCTGGGAGGGATTGGGGGCAGGAGGAGAAGGAGACGACAGAGGATGAGATGGCTGGATGGCATCACTGACTCAATGGACATGAGCTTGAGTGAACTCCGGGAGTTGGTGATGGACAGGGAGGCCTGGCGTGCTGTGGTTCATGGGGTCGCAAAGAGTCAGACACGACTGAGCGACTGAACTGGACTGAGGGAGTGTATACACAGTAGTTTTTGAGTAAAACAATAGTGTTAGATCAAGATGCATGGTAGAAAAGCATAGAAAAATGAAGTTGAAAAGAGTAGCAAAAAACAGGCTATAATAAATAGTAAATTTTGGATTGATCTGAATTCACTTTCTTCCTTGTACTAAAGTGCTTTAAAAGTTTAGAGATGAAACAAAAGAGCCTTTGACCTCCAGATATGGTATTCTAAACAGAAGATGGCTGCCACATATATAGATATGGGGTAAGAGAGCTAGTGGGCTCATTACCATGAAGGATTCTCTAGCAGGCAATAGAGAAAAAGGGATATTAAAACTCACCTGTATTTTTCAATTCAACTATTATCTTTCTGAGTTGTCACCTGGGAGTTACTAGTGAGGCTGCCATTATTCAAAATATTTCCAAAGCTGTGTTCTTTGAAATTGCATGGCTCAGAGGTTAAAGCATCTGCCCACAATGCAGGAGACCCGGGTTCGATCCCTGGGTCGGGAAGATCCCCCAGAGAAGGAAATGGCAACCCACTCCAGTACTCTTGCCTGGAGAATCCCATGGAGGGAGGAGCCTCGTAGGCTACTATTCCATGGGGTCGGAAAGAGTTGGACAGGACTGAGCGACTTCACTTTCTTTTCAGTCAGTTTCATGAGACTTATTCGGAATTGTTACTTTACAGTTGTACTTTTTTAAGACTAAAATACTTATTATATTAGAATATGTAAACTGCATCTTTGTCATTCAGATAGGTGAGGCCTGGAATATCGGTTTGAAGAATCAATTAATGGGACTTTCTGGCAGTTCAATATTTAAGAATCCGAGTTCCCAGTATAAGGGACACGGGTTCAATCTCTGGTCAGGGAACTAAGATTCTGCATGCCTCGTGGCACTGCCTAAGAATCAATTAATAAATTAAATAAACTTCATATTTATTAAACTTAATATGTGGACTCTAGACTCTTAACTACCTGGCTTCTTATTCTCTCACACTCACGTACAGATGTGCTCAGTGCTCAGTCATGTCCGACTCTTTGCAATCCTATAGACTGTAGCCTGCCAGGCTCCTCTGTCCATGGAATTTTCCAGACAAGAATACTGGAGTGGGTTGCCATTTCCTACTCCAGGGAATCTTCCTGACCCAGGGATCAAACTCAAGTCTCCTGAATTGCAGGTGGATTCTTTTACCACTGAGCTACTAGGGAAATTCTCTAACTTCTCAGGTTACTCACTAATTTGCATAAATTACTTAACTTCTCTAAGTTTCACCAAACATAAAATGGGTATAATAAAGTACCTACCACAGGACTAGTTATCTTAATCTTGCTGCTGTAGTATTTGCTGCTATTACTCAAATGTCTAGCACCGTGTAAATTTATATGGAAAAAACAAAGAAGTATTAAACATGATCTTAAAGGTCCATATAGTCAAAGCTATGATTTTTCAGTACTCAGGTAGAGATGTGAGAGTTGGACCATGAAGAAAGCTGAGTGCCAAAGAACTGATGTTTTTAAACTGATGTTGGAGAAGACTCTTGAGAGTCCCTTGGACTGCAAGGAGATCAAACCAGTTAATCGTAAAGGAAATCAGTCCTGAATATTCACTAGAAGGACTGATGCTAAAGCTAAAGCTCCAACACTTTGGCCACCTGATGCAAAGAACTGACTCCTTAGAAAACACCCTGATGCTGGGAAAGATTGACAGCAGGAGGAGAAGGGGACGACAAAGGATGAGATGGTTGGATAGCATCACCAACTCGAGTTTGAGCAAGCTCCAGGAATTGGTGATAGACAGGGAAGCCTGGCATGCTGCAGTCCATGGCGTTGGAAAGAGTCGGATACGACTGAGCGACTGAACTGAACTACCTTACATAGGGAGAAATGAATGAACGACTTAGTACAAGAGGGATTTTATAATGGAAAAGTACCTAATTGTGGAGAAGCTTCTACACCAGAGGAAGTATTGAATTAGCCCATGCAAATGGATTAATATTTCACTAGGAACAGCAAAGAAAAGATATGATGAAACAGGCATGTACTTTCTTTGACACTGAGCACTAAAGTCGTAACTTGTAGACTATATTAGAAAATAGAAACACTCTTCAATTTAGTGTTTCTTTAGATACCAATAATGAGAATTTATGAATTCTAACAAAGGCTGAAGTTTAGCTGTTAGTAGCTACATAATAAGGTTTCATCATGCAAATTAGAGATAAAATTTTAGCCAAAAACAGAAGGCCACACTTTTACTTACATATCAAAAGAAGACTACACTTGTAAGTCTACTTTTCAGTTTAAGTCAATCAGTAATAAAGATTTTGTCAAAACATTCCCATGAGACTTCCCTTGTGGTCCAGTGGTTAAGAGTCTGCATGCCAAAGGAGAGGACATGGGTTCAATCCCCGGGTCTGAGAGGATCCCACTTGCCATGGAGTGGCTGGACCCACCTGCATCACAACTCCTGAGCCTTTGCACCTAGTTGTGATCTGCAAAAGAGAAGCCACTGTAAAGAGGAGACTACACACCCCAACAAAGAGTAGCCCCTGCTCACTGCAACTGGAGAGGCCTGAGCAGCAACAAAGACCCAGATGAGCCATAAATAAATAAGAAACACTCCCCTGGTGACAGAAATGAAGAGTCAATCACAGCTTCTTTTTAATCCATACTACCTATTCTTTATAAGAGGTAGAGAAGCTTTTAACTTGAAAACCCATAGGTCCACTGTGTGCTGCTGCTGATGCTGCTGCTGCTGCTGCTAAGTCGCTTCAGTCATGTCGGACTCTGTGCAACCCCATAGACAGCAGCCCACCAGGCTCTGCCGTCCCTGGGATTCTCCAGGCAGGAACACTGGAGTGGGTTGCCATTTCCTTCTCCAATGCATGAAAGTGAAAAGTGAAAGTGAAGTCACTCAGTCGTTCCGACTCTTTGCAACCCCATGGACTGCAGCCTATCACGCTCCTCTGTCCATGGGATTTTTCCAGGCAAGAGTACTGGAGTGGGTGGTCCACTGCGTATCTTTACTAAATTTGAAAATCCTAAACTACTCGGAAATTATGGAAGAGAATAAGCAAAACAATGTCTGTAGACAGCACAAAATGTCAAGTACAAAGCTTTGACTCTTTGCATTTGGACATAAGGGGAAATCCTGAGACTAGCACGGTGGAAAGTCTATGATCTGGACTTGAAAACAGGATTCATTTGTAGTTTCATTGGGGGTGGGAGGACTGAGAAAAATGTACACGTTGTTTCTAAAAATGCTCCAATGTATAAACAATATTGCTCCAGTTTCCCACCGAAAAAGACTAGGACAAAGGGGATAGAGACATTCTACTTAGAACCACCCCTGGAATATTTGGTTTAACGGTTATGAAGCGGCCACAGGGGTTGGTGCTCAGTAGAACATAAGTAGGTCTGGTAGCCCTTTGCATTACTGTACTCAGAGTGGTGATATCCAGACAAAGCAGGATCCACACCCAGCAAAAGTAGACATGGTGGCAGCAATAATGTGTTGATGGAGCAGGTGTGGCAGGTAAGGTGAGAAGAAAATGGCTAAAATGGCTAGTGTCCACTAGTAAATGACTGGACTTATTTATGAATACATGTGACAACTCTTGCAGGTTCCCCAAAATATGGGTAATTAGGGAGGAGGCTTTGCAGGGTCATGCATTAGAGGGGAGGCAAAAGATAGTCAAATGCAGCTTATTCATCCTTATTTCCCTCTGAACTTCAAATAGCTGCTAATAAGACCATATAAAATTAAAAGAATTAATACGGTAAATTTTTTAATATTTGTAAAAATCCATAATTACTAGATAGACATGGTGGGAGGGGACCAAATCAACATCCTGTCTAGTCCTCAACATGTCTTGCCATCTTTAAACTGTGTAGGTTTTTTCAAAGACTCAGACCTTTAAAGGTCTAGCATCTTACTCAAGAATGCCACCAGTTAAAAAGAATGCTGTAATTTCCATGTTTGAAAAATCTGCCTGAAGGAAGCAGTCAAGACTGAGCTCGTATCATTCAAATAGTGTATTAGTGCATAAACAGTTGTTTTTGAAGGAGGAAAGAAAAGAATTTCTAAAGAATTCTGGTTTCTGCATTCTGAGAGGGGATGTGGCCAAGGTTTTAAAAGGCAGTGAAACAGAAAGTGCCTAACAAAGTGGAGAAATATTGCCCTACTCAGTGCCCCTGTGCATTTCTCTAGGGATAAAACCCAATACACAGGACTTAGAGCAAAACCTAAAGTAGTTATACACAGAAAAATGAATAAAACAGTGAATGACTAAAAATACAGCAAATTTTCTTAATATTGACTAGGAAAAAGAATTATCCAAGTGAAAAGAATAGCAGAAGGAAAAAGATAAACAAGAAAAATTGTCTAATAATTTAATTTTCGTTTATTCTTAAATATCATTTTATTTTCTGTTTACTTTTATAAGGCAGTTGATGACAGTCTCAGAAGGCCAATCTGAATTGAAATGTCCAGTCTTCATGACAGAATAAGAAGCATGATTTCAACTGAACTTGATCTAAATCTCAACTGTTCTCTTGTAAAGGGGATAATCTAAGATAGCCAAATTTTGAGGATAAAAAAATGAGAGGATCTTAGGGAACCTTTCTCATTTTCTAGTTACATCTTCAAAAGGTTTAAAGCCTTCTTTCCAAAACAGATCACAGTATGAACGTGAAGTTGCTCAGTCGTGTCCGACTCTTTGCAACCCCATGACTATAGCCTACCAGGCTCCTCTGTCCATGGGATTTTCCAGGCAATAGTACTGGAGTGGATTGCCATTTCCTTCTCTAAGGGATCTTCCCAACCCAGGGATCGAACCTGGATCTCCCGCATCATAGACAGGCGCTTTGCCATCTGAGCCACCAGGGAAGTCACAGTATAATAAATACTTATTTGTCTTAAGATTGTGAGTGCATGCTAAGTTACCTGAGTAGTGTCCAACTCTTTGCGACCCTATGGACTGCCGCTAAGTGAATCTGCAGAATATCTGTCTTAGGTCAGATTTAGGTCTGGTTTCTTAGGTCAGCTACTTTGACTACTTTGGAAAAGAAAGGAAGCCTGAGGGTAAATAAAACCCTAATGTAAAACACGATGGAAAAGAAAAATAAACTAAGAGAAGACACTGCTGCAATTTAACAAAGACAGATGATACCTTGGGCTAACAAGACATTTAAAATGAAATGTATGTTAGCAAAATACCTTAAAGAGCCTAAGGAAATCTTTCTTAGGCATAAAGTTAGAACATGTTATTTACTATCAATAGACTTTCTGAGGATTATCTAGTCACCAAAATGTACAAAATTAAAGACAACTAAATAGCACAAGTTTAAAATAAACCACTAGTTGACTTAGGTATTCTGGTCATCATTAGGTAATTTCAAAATTATCTAAACTGTAGTGTATTCTCCCATAATCTCTTGTCTACTGCCATCTACACAGAATTATATTAACTATCTGTTAACCATACACATAAACATATTTAATCAATGTCACATTATCAGAAATAAAGATTTCTGAAATATTCAACACTGAACCAAACAATTACATAATAATAAAGTTTATGTAAAAGAGCAGAGGAGTCTCAAAGAGACTTCAAAGTTAGATTGAATTTATTCTAACAAAAGACTGGTGTATTGGGAACACTGGGTCATCTGTACCTCAGAGAGTCCTATGATATCTAGTTATTAATTAAATATCACAAAAGCTTTGAGCACCTTAGGTGTCTGACATTTTACTATGAGTCACAGATACAAGGATTTATAAAGCAGGGTCTCTACTATCAAATAGGTAAAATCTAGCATAGCAGATAAAATAATCACAGAAACAGTCATATGAAGTTTGTGATTAATGCAAATTTAACAACATAAACAAAGAGCTATAGACATTCAGTAGATGTTCTAGTTGAATAATAAAGAAATATTCCTGTAAAGTAGGAAGACATTTGAAGATCGTTGGACTTTGATAAAGAGAGAGAAAAAAAATGAAACAATATACAAAAACATAAATTAGACAAAAGATGCAAGGCATATTTAAGGAGTAGTCAGCAATTAGTTTGATGCACAAATAGAAGAGATAAATCACTTCCATACTAAGTAAGTTTTTAAATGCCAAACTTAGGAATTAGGACTTTACATTTTGGTAAATTTCTACTGAAGAATAATGAATAGTTTCTGATCTAGTGAGGTAATTTAGAAAGGAGAATCAACAGATCAGAACTGTTGTAAGATTAACTTTGTGATTGGGAATATTGGAGGGATTTTTTTATACAACTGATCCAAAATCACTGAAGATGGTGATTGCAGCCATGAAATTAAAAGACGCTTACTCCTTGGAAGAAAAGTTATGACCAACCTAGACAGCATATTCAAAAGCAGAGACATTACTTTGCCTACTAAGGTCCATCTAGTCAAGGCTATGGTTTTTCCTGTGGTCATGTATGGATGTGAGAGTTGGACTGTGAAGAAGGCTGAGCGCCGAAGAATTGATGCTTTTGAACTATGGTGTTGGAGAAGACTCTTGAGAGTCCCTTGGACTGCAAGGAGATCCAACCAGTCCATTCTGAAGGAGATCAACCCTGAGATTTCTTTGGAAGGAATGATGCTAAAGCTGAAGCTCCAGTACTTTGGACACCTCATGCGAAGAGCTGACTCACTGGAAAAGACTCTGATGCTGGGAGGGATTGGGGGCAGGAGGAGAAGGGGACGACCAAGGATGAGATGGCTGGATGGCATCATGGATTCGATGGACGTGAGTCTGAGTGAACTCCGGGAGATGGTGATGGACAGGGAGGCCTGGCATGCTGCGATTCATGGGGTCGCAAAGAGTCGGACACGACTGAGCAACTGAACTGAACTGAACTGATCTATATAAAAATAAACAGACAACACCAATATTTAGCAACAAGGGCTTGTTGGGATGCTGGCAGTTGGAATGTAAATAAAGCATCAGATTCAAGTGATCATTTGAAGAAGGTATCAAAGGTGTATGGGAACTGATGAATCATGGAAGTGAGGAAAAAGGAGGAATCCAGAGTGACCACCATGACATGGCGATCTGCTTACTTCACAGACTTGACCCTTGCCTTGAACATGACTCTACTGAGCAGAAACGCCTCCAACATCATGTGCTGGTAAAAGAGTACCAGCGCATTCTGTTCAACAACGACTGAATCAACTAATTCAACCAACAGCCTCCATTTTCCTAGCCACTGACCTGGCCATAGGCCTAAGCCACTGAATGAGAGCCCAGAAGAAAAATAAATTTGAGGATAAGTAGTTTGGTAATTCTCCAACACAGAGACAATGGGAAACACAGATTAAGGCGATATAGAGCCAGAAGGGCACGGAGGAGAAAATGGTGTGTGTGTGTTTAAGTGGTTGTATAGTGATCAAACCTGTTGCTTCTGAATTTTAATATAGAGATGACCTCATTACGGTTTCATGAGAAGTAGTTTTATCAAGGACACAAAGATTAAGTCTTCTAAAGAAGGTGTGGTTCTACTGCTCTAAATGCTGGGCTCTGAGCCCAAAATGCCTCAATTCTAATCCGGCTATAACAAACTTATCCCAAATCATTCAACCTCTCTGCCTCAATTTCTCCACCTACAAAAACAGAGATAATGATACTGACCTACATTTCTAAGAACACTGTAGAGATTAATTAATTCTGTACATTGCTTTAAGATGAAAAGCATGGAACATTATTAGCAGGTATTACATAACTAATTGCTTGTGACACTGAAAATTTCATCCTAAAATTTTACTCAAACAGTAGTTATCAAATAAATGTCCTAGCTCCCTTAGTAACATTTATCTCCAAATGTTACTAAATTATTATTTTAAATGTATCTAGTTTTTTTTACATTATATCGTGTTATCTCATAGTATATAAATAGACTTGGATCACTCCAGACATCTAGAACACTTTTTCAACCTAAACAATCAGGACATATTTATCTGAAAATCAGCATCTATTGAGAGTAGTCAATAAATGCTAAAAGGTAATACATACTTCAAGTTACAAAATTTTAATTCAATAAATAACACTAAGCAATTAAATGGCAGAAGCAACATGCAAAAGCACAAAGCAGTATGTTGAAAACAGTCTATCATGTCCTTATTTTTTTAAGTTATAGAACCTAAAAGCATACAAAAACCTATCTTTGTACAGAAAATGAAGATTGAAACTTTTAAATCCATTAGACACTTTGTGCAGTCTTTTGTGTCTTCTTGGGTTTTAAAATTATAATAATAATGCATGCTTACTGTTTTAAAAAATAGAAATACAAAAGTATTTGATGTTAAAATGCATTCCCTTCCCAGAGGCCCTCCCTACTCTGAAGGGAGCCATTACACAACATGGTAGGTGGCCCTCCAGACTCTGAAGTACTTAACAGCACATCCCTATACATACTGACTTGTTTTGTATTTTAGTAAAGACAGTATTTTACTCAACGTACAATTTGCTTTTTTTTTTCACTGAACACGACAGCATGGATATCCTCTGTTTGCATATAAAGATTTATCTCATTGTTCTTTTAAAAAGGTGCCAGATATTTCACTGCACACTGATCATAATTTACTTAATGAACATGACTGCTCATTTCAGGACTATTTTCATCTTACAAATAAAAATACTATTAAAGTAAATATGCATACCTTACATTTTAATAGGTACTGACAAACTGGCCTCCAAAATGACAGTACCAATTTACATGTCCACCAGTAACATGACTGCCTTTTTCCCCATGTCCTTCCTCAATATGCTATGAAGTGAAGTGAAATAAAGTTGCTCAGTTGTGTCCGACTCTTTGTGACCCCGTGGACTATAGCCCACCAGGATCTTCCATCCATGGGATTCTCCAGGCAAGAATACTGGAGTGGGTTGCCATTTCCTTCTCCAGGGGATCTTCCCAACCCAGGGATCGAACCCAGATCTCCCACATTGCAGGCAGACGCTTTAACCGCTGAGCTACCAGGGATTTTAATTTTTGCCAATCTGGAAGATGAAAAATGAAAAGGTGAAAAACTTGCAGTTTTAAGTTTCATTTTTCCATTCATTAAAGAGATCAAACAGCATGTCGTGTATTTTTTAACAATTGTTTCTTCTATAAACTACCATTTCCCAACTTTGCCCATCTTTCTACTGAGTTCTCCATCTCACTCTTTGTGCATTAATATTAATCCTTTGTTATATACATTAGACATATTTCTTTTTAAAATTTATCTTTATACATGAAAATAAGAGAATATAGAATTCACATTTTTTAAAATTCAGGTACGACATCACAGAAAATTCTTTGAACTCAATTTAGCTACTGTTGTGCACAGTGCCAGGGCCAGGATAGTTCTTCATAGCTGCTAATGATTGGTCAGGTGATGCTATTTCTAAATGAAGCCAAAAGCAATAGGTTCCTGTTTTAAGAGAAGTTGTGCACCATACTCTCTTAAAGAGGTTAGAAAAAATTCTACACCTAGAAAGAATAATAGCAGTCTCTTCATTTTCCCAAAATAAATCATGGCAAAAATCTTTATAAATCTCCTGTTATACTTAAATTTGGAAAATATTTCTCTAGAGCACTGTTCAAACTGTTTAATTCACTTAGGTAAATAGATCACATCAATTTAACATTTTCTTTATTGTAAGCAGTTTTGACATTTGGACAGTTCACCAATGGCTTCTTCATTGTGGCCTGCTTCCTCCTCTTCTACTACTCTTTACATGCAACAAATTAAATTTCACTAATATTTAAAGATCAGTATTGACCTTTGCATAGCCATTTTCTAGGTTCCCGTTAATACAAACATCTTGTTTGCTGATGCTCTTTTCAAATATTTTACTGCACACAATTTTCCATTATTCCAAAGAGACTTGTGTCTAGTTGAAGTGCATTTTTTTCCATGATCCTGCAAATAATCACAATGGCTTATATCAGGCATTTTAGGGGAAAAAAAAACTATGCTTGCCTAAGCAAGTAATAATAGCAACCATAAAATAAGCTTTGCTCACCACCATCTGCAACACATGTACCCACCCTTCTGATCTTTAAAAATATGGACTTAATTCTTTCTAGGATGTATCTCAACCACAACAATAGAGAGACAGGGAATATAGAAATGCTGGCAATGTGACCATGATAAGTAATTCTAGATTGTAATTCCATAAATAAAGTTTTATGCTACACTTGAATGGATAGAAAAGAAATGCAACTTTGAAGAGAAAATAAACTGAAATTCAAGAATTCCTAAAGAGATGAGTTAAAGACAAAAGAACACTGAAATGCTCTTATCTAAACCAATGCTAACTGTCGAAATAATTTGTCAGTTTAGAGTTACTATTTTAAAAAGCATATAAATCAAAGATTATTGCAAAGTGAGCAAGAATGAAAAAAGAGATCCTTTCTCTTCAAATAGGAAAGACAGTGAAAAAATCCTGAAGTTGCCCGCAGCTATATCACCTCAACCTTGTCAGATTTCACTTGTCAACACTTTGATGACAGACTGCCACCTCTTCCTCTAAAAAACAAATCCTACTAACTGATGAAAGAGATGGCTTCTTATGAAAAGTGGAATATTATCCATGCAATTTGATAGTTGTACACTTTAAAATCTTTTTTCCCCAAAGAGACTTGAAAAACATTTTTCTGTGACTTTTATCAAAACTTAGAAGCTAGAGAACTAATGTGAGGAAGTAAAGGGTGATTTAAAATACCTACTAAATGTACTTCATATTCACTATTTAATTCTCACAATAACTCCCTGAAATTATGTAGTAAAGCATGTGTGTTTGTTACTTACGTATATCTCTGAGTAAGGAAGAGCAGTTTTTCCAAGGAGTCCATTTATGCACTCCCGTCCCCCATCAACTCTGATGGACTCTAAATTTACAGCTATGGAAACTGATGCATAGGTGGTAAAATAATTTACACAAGTTCAGTCAGCTTGCTAGGGAACAGGACTAGAATTCCCATTCATGATATCTGTGTGGTGCTCATTCAACTTTACCTTTCTCTGCCTAACACTGTGCTACAGCCTTTTAGTTAAGCTTCTGCTTAAGAATCTGAGACAGGTGTCAATTTAGGCTTGTATCCATGGCGAAAGATATACATAGATGGAACCTATTTTCTGGCCAAATTTACTTTATTTTGCTTAAGAAAGCCCTTGAGGGAAACTATTCAAATGACTAAGGACTATTTTTCATTGGTGTATCAGTAGTTTGTAAATAAACTGATGTATCTAAAACATGATTATAATTGATTGGTATTTCTTAGGCACTAACGAGTATTCATACTATTTGCTTAGCAAGCTTCATAGATAATATAGAAACAAGCTCCAACATGACATATTAATGCCTTTAATGACTGTTAAATAAATGAACTTCTTTTTAAGTTACTGTATCAGAGAAGCTTTATTTCTATGTTGACTTCTCTCATTTGGTAGTGGCTCTCACTAAGTTCAGGGGTCCTCACTCTATGACAAGTTTTTTAAAAAATGTAAAGAAGCCCTAAATGCTCACAGTTTTTAAGAATTTCGTGGTGAATCTTTTTATATTGTGATCAGATCCTCCTTCACACTTTCTTCCCTGATTGGTTATTTTCACCTTTTCTAATGGTTAATCACAACATTATTACTTAGTATACTTTTCGTATTTTTGTTTAACTGGTTGAATGAAGAACCAAAGCAGTTCACTCCGGAAAGAACAGTCTTTTCCTACTGAAATGAAGGCCTGTGAATAACCATCAAGGTCCCCAGAGAAGGGATCTATTTCACCTTAGGACTTAAAATGTTAATAATTCTTTAATACAGTAGGAAATTATCACCTGATATTTAAAAATCAGTAGAGTAAAAATAACACAAAGACGATTCAAAATTATGATCATGTTTTGCCGTAAAACCCAAACAAATACTGCATTAATAAATAATTTGCTGTTTTTACAGGGCATATTTTATGTAAAAAGCTACTGAGAAGTAACTGGGATAATTATTTGAAAATACGTGGAAAACAATAATTATTCAATTATTCAACATCAATTGCCTTTTCCTAAATATTCACTATCCATAGATTCTATTTTCAATAATATCTAAGGAAAATTATTTTAGAATTTATCATTCTGTTTCAGCTTCTAATTATTTTCAGTTTGGTTCAACCCACATTTGTGAAGCATCTACTAAGTGGCAACCAAGGGGCCAGGCATTGTGCTAGGCATTCAGAATAAAATAAAAACAAAAACAAGTACTTGCACTTGAGGAGGGAACAGCTTAGTAAGGGATGGGATGATGGGAGGATAAAAAACAGTGAATACAATTATTGCTATATCAGAGTATGGCAAATAAAGTGGAACCGTGTCAAAGGAAGAGAGTACAGAAAAAAAAGAAAATAGTTAATTATATCATCTAATGTATTCTCAACCACAAAAATAGAAATTATATGTCCATTTTCAGAACCTGAGACCTCTTCAGAGAAAATGAATAACTAGCATATAACCCAATGGAAACAGTGACAGACTTTATTTTCTTAGGTTACAAAATCACTGCAGATGGTGACTGCAGCCATGAAATTAAAAGACGCTTGCTCCTTGGAAGAAAATCTATGACCAACCTAGACAGCATATTCAAAAGCAGAGACATTACTTTGCCAACAAAGGTCCATCTAGTCAGAGCTATAGTTTTTCTAGTAGTCATGTATGGATGTGAGAGTTGAACCATAAAGAAAACTGAGCGCCAAAGAATTGGTGCTTTTGAACTGTGGTGTTGGAGAAGACTCTTGAGAGTCCCTTGGACTGCAAGGAGATCCAACCAGTCCATCCTAAAGGAAATCAGTCCTGACTATTCATTGGAAGGACTGATGTTCAAGCTGAAACTCCAATACTTTGGCCACCTGATGCAAAGAGCTGACTATTCGGAAAAAACTCTGATGCCAGGAAAGATTGAAGGCAGGAAGAGAAGGGGACAACAGAGGGTGAGATGGTTGGATGGCATCACCGACTCAATGGACATGAGTTTGGGTAAACTCTGGGAGCTGGTGATAGACAGGGAGGCCTGGCATGCTGCAGTCCATGGGGTCACAAAGAATCGCACATGACTGAGTGACTGAACTGAACTGAACCCAGTCACATGAATATATTGTATTTTCTTAATTCCAGCATCACCATATTTCACATTTGATGGTTACTGAAATGGTATGTATCTTGTAGTCATTGTGTATATTTAATATAGTATGGCTTTGGTAGTTCTCTATTATAACATTCTTGCTGGGAGGAGAGATCAAGATGGCAGAGCAGGAGGACATGGAACTCACCTCCCACCACAAACACATTAAAAAAAAAATACATCTGTGTGTGAAGTAATATTCACTGAAAACCAGAGATAGGAAGAAAGACTTCTGTACAGCCAAGGCTATAAGAAAGAGTCACACAGAATCAGGAAGCAGGGGAAAAAGAAAGATCAGGTTGGGACATATGACCCTGGGAGGAAACACAGAAGAGGGTGGAATACAACGGCAGAGATCCTCCTGAGGAGTGAACGGTTTCAGTCACATACTGAGCACCTCAGCTATGGATGTGACAACCAGGAAGATGAATTCCTTTGGCTGGAGGTTGGAGGGCTGGTGGGGCTAACTAGGATCTCCTAGTAAAGAATGTGAACACACTTGCTTACTCCCAAAACAATGTGAGAAAAAAAAAAACACGGATTAAAACCACATGAGATTCTGGCCAGTTTCCCATAACCACTCCAGTGAGCACCCCTGCCTAAGTCCAATGCCCACTCCATCCTGTGTGCTTGGCTACACAGCTCCACATTGCAGAATGAGGGCTGCCACAACAAAGAAGAGTGCTCAGTTGTGCAGGATGGTACCAGCTCAGACTGCAACATTTGAACTGGGTAAGAGCAGCAGAGCAGCCACTAACTGGCTTTCAGAGACATCAGAAGTAGTCCCAGACTCCAGCTGCAGCCAAAGCTGTCATAACACATGACCAGACCTACACTGAGCACTCATAACTATTTTGCTTGCTCTGAGATGCAGCTCCACACTAGGGAGAGGGTGCTGGTGCTGGAAGCAGGGAGAGCACACACTCCCCACTCTCAGGGCTTCTACTCCAGCAACCTGGGACCTGACCCTGTCCCCAGTAGGGTGGTGTGGGCCAGTAAACAGAGAAGGAAGCCTCAGGTCACACCTAGCTCAGGCTCTAACACTTTCATCCCTAGCACCATTTCCTTCAAGGTGATAACAGCCAGTACACCCTGGGGAAAGACAAAACTTGTGCACACATCAAACCTAGTTCTCTCACCATAGCCACTGGGCACACACAGGGTATTTAGGGATGCTCCCACATAATGACATGCCTTCAAGACCTCAATTAAGTAACTGCTTCACCTAAATTCAGAGAGACAAAGAAAATTAAGCAAAATGAGAAGACAGAGGAACCAGTTTAACTGAAAGAACAAGAAAAAACACATGAAAAAATAATGAAAAAGAAATAAACCATCTATCAGATAAAGAATCCAAATCATTAGTAATAAGAATGTTACCTGAATTAGGGAAAAGAACAGATGAACACAGTGAGAATTTTAATGAGGAAATAGAAAATATTTTTTAAAATAGAACTGAAAACACAGTCGCTAAAATGAAAACCACACTAGACAGACTAAACAACACACCCCCATGATACAGAAGAATAGATAAGTGATCTGGAAGGCAGAATAATGAAAATCACCCAGTTGGATCAGCAAAAAGAAAAATAAAAAACAGAACAGTTTAAGAGACTTCTGAAAATCATCAATCACAAGGGAAGAAACAAAAAGAAGAAAAGAATAGAGAAGAATTACAAAAATTAAGAAATAAAATGGTAATAAGTATATAGCTATTTATAATCACTTTAAATGTCAATGGACTTAAATGTTCCAATCGAAAGACAGTGTAGCTGACTGGATTAAAAAACAAGGCCAGGGACTACCTTGGTTATCCCATGGTTAAGATTCCAGGCTCTCAATGCAGAGGGCACAGGTTCAACCCCTAGTCAGGGAACCAAGATCCACATGTAGCATGGGACAACCAAAACAAAAAGCAAGGCCCATTGGTATGCTACTTACAAGAAACTCACATCAGAGCTAAAGACACACACAGAGACTGAAAGTTAAAGGTTTTGAAAAGATATTTCATACAAATGTAAATGACCAGAAACCAGGGACACAATACTTGTATCAGACAAAATAGGCACCTGATACAGGAGCACCTAAATATGTAACAGTCATTCAAGACAGAAAACCAATATGGAAACAGTGCCTTTAAATGGCACAACAGACCAGCTGGACTTAATGGATAGCTACAGGACGTTCCATACCCAAATAGTAGAATACACGTGCTTTTCAAGTACACACGGAGTGCTCTCCACAGTAGATCATATGCTAGGCCACAAGACAAGTCTCAGCAAATTCAAGAGGACAGAAATCATATCAAGTATTTTTTCTGACTACAACTGTGTGATACTAGAAATCAATTACAGGAAGAAAAGTGGGAAAAACATGCAGCTATGGTCAATTAATTTATAGCAAAGGAAGAAATAATTCAAAAAAAATTTTTCCCATAACTGAAGTATATGAATTTGCCAGGTTGAAAAAAAATCACCAAGTACAATGAATTTATAAAAGACACAAACTCTAGGCACATCATTACAAAAATCACAAAACACAGAGGATAAATAAAAATCCTAAAAGTTTCCAGAGAAGGAAAAAAGAGCAAAAACTGGTCACTGAAACAGGATGAAAGGAATCCAAATTTTCAATAGCAACATTAGAAGTTAGAAGACAAGGGAGTAACATTTTGAATTTTTGAAGGAAACTAATTTTCTATCTATAATTCTATATGTATCCAACTGTCACTTCACTGTGAGGTTAGGACAAAGACATACAAGAGGCAACATCATAAAATTTAACTATCATGCATTGTTCTTCAGGCAGTTACTAGAAGATCTGTCCCACCAAATGATGGAATAACCAAGAGAGATGGTGAGATCCAGCAAATAAAGGATCTAACATAAGAACAAGGGGGGAAAAAAGTTCTAGAATAAAAATAAAGAGAAATCCTACAAGGATAACTGTATCTCATGCAGACTGAAGCAGGAGAGCAGAGAACTCTAGGAAGGATATTGCCAACAAAAAACTAATATTGAAAGTAATAGATTACCTGGTCATTTAAACTTACTGGAAGAAGATTTACACTTCTGCTAAAGGTGGTAATAAAGAAATAGGTCAATAAAAAAACAAATAAAAGGCAAGGCAACTATTGATTACACAGACAACAAAGTTATAAAAGAAGAAAAATATAATCATAGTAAGCGACATGGCTGATTATTTACATACTTAGAATATATAAACACACAATATTAACAAAAAATATGGTATACTACGTTAGAAAGGAGACAGGAAGTGTGCGTGGGAGGGGATAAGTGTTGTAAAAATGTGTGTTAGTCGCTCAGTTAAATCTGACTCTTTGTGACCCCATGGACTGTAGCCCACCAGGCTCCTCTGTCCATGAGATTCTCCAGGCAAGAATATTCAAATGGGTTGCCATGTCCACCTCCAAGAGATCCTCCCGACCCAGGGATCGAACCGTTCCAGAGGAAATAAGGCCAGGGCTGCAAAGAGCACAGCATCAATTGGTTTTGGGGCCAACTCAGGCTGCAGCTGTCTGTCTGTAAACAGTACAGTTCAAGATTCATCACAGATGGTGCCAGTCAATGAGAAGGTACCTAAGCATTCAAAGCAGAGTTTGCTATTTTTTCAGGAATTAATAAATACTATGTGTCAGTTATCTTCTAATAAAGGAAATGTGGATGACATACTTTAACTGCAAATAATTTCTTTATTTATAAAGCAGCACAGATAATAGAAATAAATGGTGGATTTGACATGAAACACTGGTAACTATGCATCCTCTTTTCATGAGCATTCCAATTTACACTCATGTAAGTTACCTAATTTATGAAAGTGATGTTTAGACATGATTTAGTTATTTCAAATCTAAGCTTTATGGTGTGACTTTGTTACAAATTATTCAATATGTGGCTCACTCAAAAGTACTTTCCATTAAAGATGCCCAATAAAAGGTTTAACACTGTTACAGTGCAATTGGTCCATTCCTGAAAACCACATTTGTGTTGTGTGTTGTTAACCACCCACATCTAAATCACTGATTATGCCAATAAGGATATATATGTGTAATTTGCCTTTAGAAATTACATTGTTCCTCACCAAGTGTGGAAAATCTCCAAGGTTTTAGTATTATTCATTTTATATTTGATCGAGAAAAGAGAAGAAAGTTCTCATCTAATTAGAGCCACCTACCGTATGCTAAATGCTTTATATTCATTTTCTCATTTAGACTTTACAACCACCATATGAAGAAGTATTACTCTATTTTACAAAGTACAGCAGTGACGGAGACATACTTTTAACACAAATGTGCCTAATTTCAAAACCCATCATTTTGTCACTATGTGCCACTTTCATTGTGGGGTATTTATTTATTTATTTTTTTTTTATTTATTTTTTAATTTTAAAATCTTTAATTCTTACATGTGTTCCCAAACAACTTTTTTTTTCTAAGTTCTGACTCCTCTACCTAGTGTTCCAGCTGCTCTAGCCCTCCAACAGCTCAAGTCTTCCTTCATAGGCACCCATCATCCCAGGCCAGAGGAGAGGGTATGACTGGCCACCATGTTGCGAAGACACTCAAACAACCTGTGAAAACTAAGTTATGGGAGGAACAGCCAGCCTCTCACAAACACCCAGCAATCCCTTGCCAGCCATGTGTACAAGCCACCTGAGACTTAGGTCCACCAGCTCCAGGCCAGCCTTCAGAAGGCTCCAACCTCCTGAAAGATCCTGAGCCATGACAGCTCAGCTATGCCACTCTAGAATATCTGATGTGCAGAAACTATAAGGACACCAAATGTCTGTTTTTTAAGGTCTGCTAGTCCTTTATCCCATGGATGGAGGAGCCTGGTGGGCTACAGTCCATGGGGTCGCTAAGAGTCGGAGACGACTGAGTGACTTCACTTTGACTTTTCACGTTCCTGCATTGGAGAAGGAAATGGCAACCCACTCCAGTGTTCTTGCCTGGAGAATCCCAGGGACGGTGGAGCCTGGTGGGCTGCCATCTATGGGGTCGCACAGAGTCGGACACGACTGAAGCGACTTAGTAGTAGTAGTAGTAGTCCTTTATTAAACATATGAGTAATAAATTTGAATGAGGGCAACTTTTCCAATCTTCTTATCACCAACTCTTCTCCCTTTCTCAACAACATGAAGTACACTCTAGCTACACAGAAATGCTCAGTTTTACTGAAAGAGACAGGGAAATAGGGGTGAGCACCCGGAGTGTGGGAAGGAAAGAAGCAGGGAGAGAGAAAGAAAAGAAAAAAAGAAAAACAAAAAATTCATTCTTTAAATTTTCCTATCAGTCACCACTGTCATGTATTCTTTTCCCTTTTTGGCTCCGTCTCAAACATATCCCAAGCTTTCTACTTCTTTCCGTCTTGGTTATCACTATTCTAGTTTAAACTACCACCTTATCTTGGCTGGGGCATTCCAATAGCTTTCTTGACTGGTCTCTCTTTTGAACTTCTGAGCCTCTATAATACATATCTAATAGAAATATTAGAATATTTTAATAATACACACAAGATATGAATATATTTAATAAAAATATTTTAAAATATATAAATTAGATTATTTTATTTATTTGTCTGAAAGTGAACTGTTAGTCACTTAGTCATATCCGACTCTTTGCAACCCCACAAATTGTATGTAGCCTGCCAGGCTCCTCTGTCCATGGGATTCTCCAGGCAAGCATATGGAGGTGGGTTGCCATTCCCTTTTCCAAGGAATCTTTCTGACTCAGGGGTTGAACACAGGTCTCCCACATTGTAGGCAGATTCTTTACCATCTGAGCCATAAGCTTCTCACTGCATGTTTTAAAGTCTTTATATTAATTACATACCCTGTGTGCGTTGCCCCTACTTTTTCTACATAAGCTCTCTTCACTCCCCTCAGAAAAACAAGTTAGGGAAAACTGTAAAGAGCCTTGAATAAAACTGTAAAGAGTCTTGAATAAGACACAATAGGCCTGAACTTTATCCCATGTATCAATAGTTTTTCAAACCTTTTTTTCCTGGCGAAACTTTTTCCTTGAAGAAAATATTGCATATAACTCCAAAATAAAACTTGTAAAAGTAGAGATGTTCTGGTTAAAGGTCTAGGATTCCATTCCCACCACTAATACCAACAGTTCCTCAAGACCAAACGGTTACATGTCGGCGGGAGGCAGAAGGGGGAACATCCTGTAGTTCTCAATTTCTACCTGTATTGCATTGCCTGGATTGACTTTCCATGCCTCAACTTCTTTTTCACATTCTGTTCTTTAACTAAGAATATTTCTTTAATTTTCCCTTCAGATTACTATTTCATTCTATAGTTAATTTGCTACATTGTTTTATTTCTCAAAAATATAAATACATATTGTAATTTTAGCAATCACACTTTTAATTTCAAAGACCTCTTTCTCTCATTGCTTCTTTTAGATAGTAGTCTGTTCTTGTTTCTTTATCTTCTGGAATCTACAAAAGTTACAGATTAAAACATTTTATATGCTTTTTTGCTCCTTGAATTGTTTCACCAATCAGTTGTCTGTTCATCTCTTTTCCTGCTGTGGATCTTATTAAGTGTCTGAGGATCCTTGGCTCCTTCTTCATATTTGTAGATGAAGACCTAAGTTGATGAGTACATGTAGCTGACCCAGGTTTTCTCTACAGTTATAGAGCTCTGTTTCCCCCATCCGGTATCTTTCTTGTATAGGAGGGCTGACTGTCAGTTTGACAGTGGCCTTGGGCACATTAAGATGTGCAGGCTAACCCACAGAAGAAAGCTGAAGAGGCCCCAACTGGCAAAATCAGAGAAGAGTTTTAACTGTGATGTCAGAGTACTCTAATGTATTTCCCTTCTGGGCAAGACTGCCTTGCTTTTATTTTTCCTTCTGTCTATGTCTGTAATATAGGTAAGTTCTCCCAAGTCATTTCGTTTTCTACTCTTTTCTCACGCCCCCACAGCCACACTGGAAGCCTTTCTGAGATAGACTGTTTACCTTACATACAGCTTTTGAATTGCAACAACTGGTAAATGACACTGCTGACCCCCACCACCACACACAGGGGAGAGGGAGGAATAGGGGGCAGACAGAGCGTATGTGTGTGTATGGTCAAGATACAGACTCTTAAATAATTGCCCCTACCACCAAGAACTTGGAAGTTTTGAAGCTCTCCTTTCATGCAGTTATTTTCTTCTTCTGTGCCATTCTGGATACTCATTTTTCAGTCTTCTGCTTTCTATCTGAGAATTTCCTCACAATTTTAATGATAAAATTAAATTCCTCACATTTTTATTTAATAGATATGATTCTTTCCCTATTTTAAAGAATTAGGAAAAGAAAAGGAAGTAGTGGCATCTATAGAAAAGTGATTAAGAAAGTAACAAGGCCCTAGAATATCTAGGAAATTAAGAAGAAAGATGTAGTAGAGTAACACAGGTTAAAGATATCAATCTTGCCATGATCCACCTCTTCAAATTCATCATTTACCACTTTCCTCAACTTCATATACTCCAAGAAATATGAACTTTCTGTTACTCAAAAAATGTCAAGCTTATTCCTACTTCAAGCTTTTGTATTTGCTGTTCTTTTAATGTGAAAATCTGATGTTTTTCATGATTCAGATCTCTGTGCAAATGTCATTTCTTCCTAAATATCCTCTTCAATGACTACCTATAAAATAGCCCCCTCCCAGTTTCTGTCACATCATCCTGTTTTGGTTTTAACTGTATTGAGCTTATTGTATTCTAATATTATCTTATTTTTTTGCTTACTTGTCTGAGTTCCTCAGCAAGCATAAATGCTACATAAAGTTGTTTTGTAGTATTCCCCTCTGTACCATGAATATTCAGTAAATATTTGATGAATGAAGATTTGGGAAAGAAGACATAGCCAATGACACAATGTCTCAAGGAAGGCAAGAGAAACAGCATCAACAGCAAAGTCGGGGCACTAGACATGAAAAGAAATAACTTCTTTGTTATTTGTATTTGTAAGTTATTTGTACAAATAACCTATTTGTATCTGAGGTACATGGAAATGAAAGAAAGATAATTAAGTTATATTTTGAGATGTTAGGAGACAATTTTCCATAGGTGTCCCATGTTTCCTTGAGAGGCACAGAATGCCTTTTGTTCTAGACTGTCTTTTCAAAGATAGTAAATAATCCTGGAAAATGTGATAATGTCTCTCATGGGCAAAGAGCAGGCGTAAGAGATTGGGCTCTGTAGGCTCAGGGCTCCTTTCCTCTGATGTAACCCACTGCACACACAGGTGTCACCTGACTTGCTTCATCTCACCTAAGGGAAATGGGGCTCAGGGAAAGTGAGTGGAAGTCACTCAGTCTTGTCTGACTCTTTGCAACCCCATGGACTGTACGGTCCATGAAATTCTCCAGTCCAGAATACTGGAGTGGGTAGCCTTTCCTTTCTCCAGGGGATCTTCCCAACTCAGGGACTAAACCCAGGTCTCCTTCATCGCAGGCAGATTCTTGTACTACAAGGGAAGCCCAAGAACACTGGAGTGGGTAGCCTATCCCTTCTCCAGGGGATCTTCCCAAACCAGGAATCAAACCAAGGTCTCAAGCATTGCAGGCGGATTCTTTACCAACTGAGCTATGAGGGAAGCCCTGGGGCTCAGGGAACCAGCCCCAAAATGTTGATACATCAACTACTCTTATTACTATGAGTAAACTGTACTTCATCTCTGACCCAGGAGTTGTATATTTTCTATCAGCATATATGAAGTTAGCAGGCTAACATTTGAATTTGCAAGTAAGGTAAAATCTCAGACTCTTCATAGTTCTTGATGTGAAGCAGGAAGTGGAAAAGTGAGACATTAAAGCTTACTGTCTTATTTTTTTCTAATGAAAACTGAAACGATGTCTGCTGAGTGAGGCAGGGAAAACTGTGGGAGATTTAACAAAAGTGGTTTTGAATATAGTCACTCTGAGGAAAAGGGAAAAAAAGCAAACTAGAAATGAACACCTCCTTTTTACCCTATCCCTTTCATCAGCTGGGAAACACTGTTGATTTTGGGGGGCTCATTTATATTAATTTTATGCCCTCTCCCACACTACAGTTTGATTTGGCTCAGGCCCTCCACTTCTTTCCTGGGTTATTTCAATAACCTCCCCAAAGAATGTCTCTTTGCCCTAACACAGTCTACTGACAGATTTGTTGTTGTTCAGTCGCTAAGTCATGTCCAACTCTTTAAGACCCCGTGGATTGCAACATGCCACGTTTCCCTGTCTTTCACTGTCAGAGTTTGCTCAAACTCATGTTCCTTGAGTCAGCGATGCCATCCAACCATCTCATCCTCTGTCATCCCCTTCCCTTCCTTCCCTCAATCTTCCCCAGCATCATGGTATTTTCCAATGAGTGAGCTCTTTGCTTCAGGTGACCAAAGTATTGAAGCTTCAGCATCAGTCCTTCCAATAAATATCCAGGGTTGATTTCCCTTGGGATTGACTGATTTGACTTCCTTGCTGTCCAAGGGACTCTCAAGAATCTTCTCTAGCACCATGGTTTGAAAGCATTAATTCTTCAGTGCTCAGCCTTCTTTATGGTACAACTCTCACATCCAGACATGACTACTGGACAAATCATAGCTTTCAATACATGGACCTTTGCTGGCAAAGTGATGTCTCTGCTTTTAATATGCTGTCTAGGTTTGTCAAAACTTTCCCTCCAAGCAGCAAGTGTCTTTTAATTTCACTGCTGCAGCCACTGTCTGCAGACCGACCATCACTTAAATGTTGGGTCCCTCAGTGTCCTTCCAGGAGCCTGCTCTCTTCTCTTTATATCCTCCCTTCAAAACACCGTATCAACTCTAATTATTACCTACATGCTGATGACTCTTAGTTACTAGTTCCCATTTCTCCTCTGAGCATCTGGTTATATAATATTCACCTTTTTTACTAGCCATCCCCATGCAATATTTCACATTAACTTTAAGTTCACCATTTCTCTAACTGAATTCATTTTCTTCCCTTTCAGACTTCTTCTATGGATCCAATCACATTGAGTGGAAGCACTATCCACCTAGTTACCTAAGTCAGAAATTTAGGTGTCACTTTTATTGCTATTTCTTCCACAAGCCTTCACATGCCATCAATCACCAACCCTACTCCTATTAAATATTTCATAAATTCATCTATTCTCTCCAGCTCTATTGCTACCAAAAAGGTTTATGTTTCCAATGTGACTCAAACAGTTACTCAGAAAATCCTCACATTATGTCCTTGCTTCTAATCTCACTCCTTCCAATTCATTCTCCATAGTGCTGCCAGTGCAATCCTTCCAAACAGTAATAATAACCATGTTACTTCTTTGAAATGCCTTAATGACTTCCCATTGCATCAAGGATGAAATTTCAACAATACAAAGACCATGAAATGGTCCTTGCTCAAAATTTAAGCTTTGTCTCTGAACACTGAAGTCTTAGAGTTCCATAAGTCTTACCAAGTTCTTCTACTCCTCCTTGCCTTGCCACACACAGTGATCTCATACGAAACACACTTAACTATCCCCACTTCTCTCTCTCTTGCAATACTTCATCTGGTTAACTCGTACACACGCTCGGCCTCAGACTAGCCAAAACTTTCTCCAGGAAGCTTCCCCCAACACCAGGCTCCACTAAGAGTTGGTTCATTGGTTAAACCTAATGCCATTACATGTACTTTCAGAGTGCTTTGTACCTTCCCCAGTCATGGCATTGATCAACCTATATGTTTAAATTTTAATTACTTATTTACTTTTCCACCACCAGAATGTAAGCAATTTACTTACTCATATAGAACATACCGGATGTTTTATAAATATGTGCTGTCAAGTGAATGACTGAAGGAATGCCTTATCTTAGCTAAAAAAGAACACTCCCAGGGCTTCCCTGGTGGTCCAGTGGTTAAGAATCCCCCCTGCAGTGCACAGGACACCAGTCTGATCCCTGGTCCACGAAGATCCCATATGCTGCAGAGCAACTAAACCAGCATGCCACAACTATTGCGCTTGCGCTCTACAGACCAGAAGCCACAACTACTGAAGCCCATGTGCCCTAGAGCCCACGCTCCACCACAAAAGAAGTTACCACGCATGAGAAGCCCACATATCACAACTAGAGAACAGCTCTAGGTCACTGCAACCAGAGAAAAGCCTGGGCAGCAACAAACACCCAGCACTGTCAAAAGTAAATAAAATTTTAAAACAGATAAATGAGAAGAAGTCTCCCAATGCCAAAATCTGGGCCTAATAAATTTGTAATCACCATATACTAGGCTCAGAAAAACAAGAATTTTTGAAAAACTTTCAGATACATTAAAATAAGGCTTAAATTTCAAAGACCATCATCTGAATTATAAACATACACCTCAAAATACTAGAAAAGAACCTCAAGAGTCATGCAGTCCAGGACTCTGCCTTTAAACAAGTAAAATATTATCAGTCCCTCAGTTACATATGACCAAGTATTTGTAAATTAGTGTTAACAGTATTATTTAAAATAATGTAAAATTATAAAATTAGATCTACAGAATTCCAACTAAGATATTAAAACAAATATTGACTCATTGCATACAAAATGATTAATTAATACGATAGTATAGAAAAACAAGAGAAACGTGACTATTACAGAATCATTTTCTGTTGTTTAGTCGCTAGGTTGTGTCTGACTCTTCTGTGGGTCCACGGACTGTAGCACGCCAGGCTCCTCTGTTCATGGAATTTTACAGGCAAGAATACTGGAGTGGGTTGCCATTTTCCTTCTCTAGGGAATCTTCTCGACCCAGGGATTGAACCTGTGTCTTCTGCATTGGCAGGCAGATTTTTTACCACTGAGCCATGAGGGGATTAGGATGCTGTAATCCATTTGAGTTTAGAACTTTTTATCATTTTAAAACATTTTAAACTATCACTTCAAAAGAAAAAATTTTCTTTTGACAAATTGTTTTGAGTATTCAAATGGAAAGAAATTTATACAGGCAAGGTTGTCCAGCTACTGAAGATGATTTCTATAGCCCAACAATTTTAGCACATATTACTAATATAAGTCTGTTTTAAATGTACTATATCCATATTTTCTTTGTAGCTTAACATGAGTAAGTATCACTGGTGTCAACACCTCCTTTAAAAACATTCATTCACATATCATTCAAGGAAAACATTTTGAAAGTATATATTATTTTGACTGTATTTCCAAACTGACAAGAACTCAACAATTATAAGGGTTTATGTTTTTTTAATGTTATAAAGCTAAAAGAAAAGATGGAATTAGCCTGATAGAATTTCACCATCCAATGGTTCTCAGAGTCAGAATCCTGTCATTTCTATTGAAGAAATATTTAAGAAAAATAAATTATTTACAGAAATTTGTTACTTTTATTTTATTCTGAAAATCACATGAGATGTGATACAACCACTATCTGTGATTAGTGCAGATATTTTCAAAGCAATATAGTGTTACTGATTTGAATTCATGGGCTGCTGTCTTTCTCAGACTTTTCTCAATTTTTCCCTTTGCAGTTCTTGAACCCAATCCTCCTAGAGCTTTCAATAAACTGTTAAAGAATATTGTTTCAACATCTGTTGCGAAAGTATTTCAAAGAAACCTAAAACGTGAAACTTTTCCCAAATATATGCAATTATTATTTTTTTTAAAAATCAACGTGTATTTTCTTCTAAGACAGTAAACTCACAATTTATATCTATCTAGAAAACTGTATTATCTCACTGCAATCTAGCTAATTTTTTGACACAGAAAGGAGCTCTTTACATTTGCAGTAAAAACTGTATAGACATTATAAGGTGAAAGTAGATAGAATTCTTTCACATTGCCAAAGCTTTTGTAATACAGAATAATCTGAGTGTGCTAAGGTCTGTTCCATAAACAGTAGTTTAAAAAAATTCTAGTAAAATGAATTACTCCAACTACTGTCATATTAACTTTTTATTAATATATTTCTTTCTAGTAGTATCTACAGGCAATTGCAGAATTTGAAATAATAATTCTATTAAGTATTGTAATTAACTTATAGCTAAATGGACAAATAGATAAAAAATAAATAATTTCTTGAGTAACTCAGGAAATGTTCTGTATTCTTAATTTCTTAAACAGTTTAACAATTTCATCATATTTATTGGTATCCTAAATAGAAGCAAGATATTCTATTAAAAGTTTATGTTCTAGGAGCTTTGTAATACGTATTACTTTGAAAAGCAATTACATTTTAAAAAACAGCTAGACTTTGAAAAACTATACAAAAATTGTGTTTTGTATGATGTAAAGGCGGCTTGAAGATGGTCTACACAATTCTATTCAAGGAAAAAATTAGTTTTCTATATTAAGAAGTAGTATTTAATTTACCAATTATTTTTCATATGGGAGACATAAATATTTTGGCCTCTGTAAAAACTCTTCCAAAACATCAAAATGTTTTTCTTTTACAATCAGGTTATTTAAACTCTTATAAAGTCAGTATTAACAGCTAGTATAAACAAATTAATCTGATGAATTAAAAGAAAGTAAGGAATTTAGAAAACTCATTATATAAAATGTTCACTGTCAGAGCAGGCCATTATGTACACCATTCAAGTAAAGAGAGTAGAGACAGCAGCTTGTTGATACAGAAACCCCTCTCACAGCTGGTTAAAGAATGAACTTGGTGCTCGCAAGAGACACTGCTAGCCCTTCACACATGAAGAACTGCTAACAGTGAACCAGAAAACAGGTAAGAGTATGTTCCATATTATATATTCTAATAATTATATCTCTATACATGATTGCTTACGGTAAATATGAAGTGCAGAAAAGCCGGATGCCAGAACTACGTATTTTTCTTGTTAAAACATGATTTCATTCTGTATTTCAGTTTTTAATTGATCCCATTTTGATTTAATAAGCTTTTAACTCAAACGGACATCAGTAACACTTTGATTTTTAAAAACTGTATGCCAACAGTGCTCAGTCAGAATTTATAATTCAATACAGTGTGTAATAAAGTAAGTTACAATCATACATTTTTTTACTTCATGTTATTCTTAATTATACTAATATTAAAAACTCATTTCTTTCGTATGAAAGATTACTTTCATAAATTTTGCTTTCTACCACAATATTCGCTCTTGCTTTTTCGAAATCATTTAACATTATAAGAATAGAGGAATAAGTATTAAAATACATAGCATGTGTTTCATTTTTGCCTCAGTGGGTGTTAAGCAGCAATTGCTGGGTTTCTGCTCTTTTCCCCCTCATTCTCTTAATGACAAATGTATTATTCACTGTTTAAAATAAGCATAGAAGAGTTGAGTAAAAGCCACTACTTAATAATTTCAAACTAATGAAAGCACAGACTAACTTGATTTTGTTTTCATCATCACTTTCAAATCTCTTTCAGCCAAATTTTCATCAGCCGAAAACTGAGAATCAGTCACAGCAATCCCACTACCATAATGCGTATTCCGTATATAACTCCCTGCACATCAAATATAAAGCTTGCACAGTTTATCTTTCAAATATCTAAATAAATATGTACATATATAATACAAAATCCACATTACTTATAAAGCCTTAACAAATTTATATGTGTATGCACACACACATATTTATACTTCAATAATATATATACATATCCCCCACACACACCCCACATGTATATATCTCCATAGTCTACCAGTCTTCTACATAGCTGAGAAGCTGGGTTACAGTCATTAAAAGGATTATCCAAAATAACTGGCTGAATAACAATACCTTGGATAGGGTCTGAATGAGCTATATATTTAACAGAGCGTGTCAAATGTGAGGATTCCCATTCTGAAGATTATACGTGTATGACCTAAATGAAACTGTTTGAAGCCTGAATGCTGCATTCAATAATACAGACCTGGGAAGGAAGTATTTTTTTTCCTTCCTGAAGTGAATTTGATGCTTCTGACTGACAGACTGAGAAGAAAAAGTATAGCTCCGAAGTAAATTAAGTATTCACAGAACAAACAGTGCAGCTGCAGGAGCAATTCAAATTTCCTATCACCAATGTTTCAATCCTCTTTTAAAAGAACCATTTCTGAGGTCAAAGGTTACTCCCATTTTCATAGCTATTCAGCCCCCTGGCTAATGTAGTTAACTAACATGGGTGCCATTAAATAGTGACAACTGCGATAATGGATGTATCTGCAAGAGCAGCAAGTCATTCTATAAAGGCTGCCAACTACTATAAAAATAGTGATTTTTCAATTCCACAAATTGTTTCCACGATATTTTATCTAACACTGGTTTACATTACTCAAAAACTAAATCTATATTGTTTAAATAAAATATTAATTATATTACATTCCAAAAGTTACAAAGGAGACTGAAAATAAATTTTAAATAACAATATAGATCATCTAATAAGTCATAGTCCAACTACTTGGACTTACAAAGTAATCCCAAACTATCTCTGATGTGTGTGTGTCTGTGAGTCTGTGTACATATATCCTCCTGTTTCACAAAAAGAAAATGACTCTGCCTTATGAACCTTCTCTGCCAGTTACTGATAATAGCCTACCTGGTATTACACATGATAAAGAAGCTTGAAGATATTCTGAAATAAATAAGTAATACATAATTTGGTCAAAATTTGAAATATCAAAGATTCAAAAGAAAAATACTAAAAGTGATAGAAAGAGAAGTATTATTATAAATGTTCAAGGGAAAGAATTCCATAAGATATAAATTTAAATTTCTAAAAATGTAATTTTTCTATAGTTGCAAATGGAAAATAAGTTTATAAAAAATTTAAAATTCTATGTTGTTTCATTACATTACTAAGACATACAATCATTTTTATATAGCTCTGACAGAGGACATATGAGTCACAGAAAAGTGTAAAAATGCACATATAGTTTGTATAATTCTATCAGTTATGAGCTTATTGAAGTACTTAACATTGACTCTGATTTTTCTGTGATTATTCGTGAGTGTTTTAAAATGGTAAAATGGCTTCACTTTGTACTTCCAAAATATTGACTTTTAAATATGAATGTAAACTGAAACATTATTCACTAAATTGCTGGAAGACATAAATTACTTTTTCTAATGGGAAAAAAAAAAAACCCTGCATCTCAAATTGGAAAAGAAGCAAAAAGGAAAAATAACTTTCAGAATTAAGACTTAAGGCTTTAAATAATTATCTGTATAGAACTATTTTCTTCTCTTTAATATACAAGTAAATCAATAATAATTGCTTTTCATTTTAGAAACTAAATCTTCAATTTAATAATTTAATGACCCAAACTTACATAGGAATTTGCAAGGGCTTTTTTTTAAAGTGGATAAAAGAAGACAAAACATGCCAAGAGGAAAGCTATTTTCTAGTTTTGACTGATCAACAATCACTTGATATGATGAAATATATTATTACAGATAATTGTTCAAGTCCTATGACATCTTAGAATGACTTGAAATAGTAAAGGGTTGGCCTGTCTTAACTGCAGTCACAAAGCAATTCAATATTTAAATATTTATAGAAAAGCAAATTAGTTTTCTTTTCTGGTTTTTTTTTTTTTTTCTTCTTCTTCTTCAGTAGTTAGTTGAGCTACAAAAGGCAATATAAAGAATATACAAATACTTTGGGACTTTTGTTGTTTAAATTTTAAGACAGGCCCCCATTTTAATCCCAGAACATGTTCATTTTAAAATTTTAAGAATTCTCATTTCCAAAGAGTCAGAATATTCCTCAAGTCAGAATATTAATTTCATCCTCCTAGTTCCCTAAAAAGCAAAAAAAAGAAAACAAACTTCCAAATAATTCATTATATGGTCCTTACACAATTGCACCACCTAGTGTTTACTATGCAATAATCATACAAATTTAGTATCGTTTTCTCAGTATTTAAAACAAAACAAAAACCACTGCCATCACCAAAATGATAGCACCACACTACATCAACCATACAAACTTTAACTTATCTCTGTTTAGCTTACAAAAATTTAACAGTTTAATGTATTAACATTTCAGATTTTAATTGTGATCTACTTAAATATTCTCAATGTCCACCAAGTTTAGCTCTCAACTCTGAAAATACGTATTTCAAAAGTGCTCAAACTGACACGTCTTACTTCAAGAAAAAAATTATTTTAAAATCTAGAATACGTTTCAATGTCAAAATTAACAGAGAAAAATAAGAATGGTGATGGCTGCTTCTTGGGCAAAGGCAACAACATACTTTCTCTTCTGTCTACTTCTTTGGCTTCCTGAGGGCAACAGAAGGCTAGTTTCCTGTTCTCTACCCAGAATCACAGTTTAAATACTATATAGCTATATATAAGGAAAACATACTACTATAGTTTCTGCAGTAAATTATTCAATTTTTTAAAATTGATGCTCTTGCTATAGTGTTGAGCAATAACTTCTTTAAATTGCATCCATGAGTGATAAAATACCATAATTATATGAAATTGACAATAGTAACCTGACATTTATTTAATGTTATAATGATTAAAAGTCATAATTACTGTTCTTACATGATAATCAAGCATAAGTGCTAAATTCCTGTTCACAGGAATTATCATAATCCACGTGGCCTTCAGGTAGTTAAAATCCTCAACATTCCTAAGGAAAGGCTGGAGGAAGAGAAAAGGAAATTCAGGTGGAGGAGAAAGGTACTCTAATGCCCTATCAAAGTCATTAGATCTATATCCTATTAATATACTTGGGAGAGACAATCCTACTCCTTTCCTAGTAACGATTTGCCATGGTCAGAGATTACTCAATTCCCTGGATGGTAAGTGTATCAGTTCTCCAACTTGTGAACCTCCACTGTCAAAAGCCAGGACAGAACCAACACACTTTGGCTGAGTGGTTAGTGTGAATGTGTATGGAGTGTGTATGGAGGCAGGGGTTGAAAGAGGGAAGGGGAGAGGTGGAGGGAAGAAAGGAGGGGAAAAAGAAAATGGAGGGCCTGAACCCAAACTAAAAACTATCTCAGGTTTCCCACTTGAACAGCAGAGGTACGCAATCAAATCTTTGGAAGAGTGTCATTTCCCTTTGTTTTACAGCACTAGGTCTCTATCAGCCACGCGTTTTCTTACCTAAAGTCCATCCTATAATAATCTTCCCTTTCTTTTGTCTTTGGACATTTCATTTTTTACATTCCCCCTAGTTAAAAGATATGATTATATAATTTATCTAAATCTGAACATAGCAACAATCTATCTCAAGTAGAGCTCAGATCTACCTAGAAATATTTAAGTGTTTACAGAACACTGTATTCCCTAGAGGCTGAAAGTACGTAAGGATATTACACTTTTATGGCAAAAAATGAAACAATGGTCTACAAAGGTTTGCTTTAGAGTTGCTTCTAACATATTCATAAGATAACTATTACCTGTCATGAAAACTGGATTCTATTGTAATAAAAGAGGGTCAGATGATTTTGAATCTATGAAATGTAGCTATGGTGCAGAAATTTTTTCAAACTTAAATAAAACTCACTAAAAAATTTCCCTGTGCTATACTGGTCTAGAATTTCCATGATTCTAGAAGCGAACTCTGATAATAAAGTCTCCTAAGATTCTGCAACCCATGGCTCTCAGGACCCTAAATCTAATTTAGAATCCCAAAGCACAATAACTACTAAAATGTTCTGGAACATTATATCCAGGGAAGCAGAGAAAAAAAGATGTCTGTGGCCTATAATTAGCTTAGCAAAAAGAAGATATATAGGTGACATTTGCTCCTATTCCTCCTGCAGAATCAAATGAAACTAGAGAATGCTAAAAAAAAAAAAAGGGTTTTATATATAAGTTATGTGGTGATAAATAACCCAGAGCCTTGAACATGAACTAAGATCAAAAGGGTAATATTAGCTTTTAAATTCAAGATGAAAACAAAGTCTAGGCCTGTCAAAGATACAGAACCTAACAGGCAAGCAATCCCACTGTAAATCTTGGACCCTTATATTCTCAACATAAGGTGCTATATTCCCACCCAACTTCTCTTACACCTAGAGGACTCTCAAGAAAGCTGCCTTGGTACTGAAGGCAAAGGTGAGGGAGAGCAGAGAAAGGATCCTGTTTCTGAGAAACTATAGCTCAAAGTCAGCCATCACATAGAACTGCAATCCAGATTTTCTTGACCTGGGTATCCAAAATACCTTAAGTTTTGAACTTAGCCCAAAGTGGTTCCGGACAGGTAGTGCACATCAACAGCAAAAACACAATTTTGCTTAGGGTAATCAATACACACATTCATTCCAGACCCCAAAGACTCCCCAAGTGTAATTTTTCAAATAAAAAGTGACATAATGAAATATGGCATCATGAGCATGAACCAGTAAAAATAGTAGAAACCAGAAACAAATTCAAAGAATTAACATATTAGAATTAGCAGGAACAAATGGGCTTCCCTGATAGCTCAGTTGGTAAAGAATCCACCTGCAACGCAGGAGACTCTGGTTCAAATCCTGGGTCAGGGAAGGCCTGCTGGAGAAGGGTCAGGCTACCCACACCAGTATTCCTACGCTTCACTTGTGGCTCAGCTGGTAAAGGATCCACCTGCAATGCGGGAAACCTGGGTTTGATCCCTGGGTTGGGAAGATCTTCTGGAGAAGGGACAGGCTAACCCACTCCAGTATTCCTAGGCTTCACCTGTGGCTCAGCTGGTAAAGAATCCGCCTGCAATGTGGGAAACCTGGGTATGATCCCTGGGTTGGGAAGATCTCCTGGAGAAGGGAAAGGCTACCCACTCCAGTATTTTGGTCTGGAGAATTCCATGGACTATAGTCCATGGGGGTCACAAAGAGTCAGACATGACTGAGCAACTCTCACTTCACTTTACAAATTATAAAGTAACTATGTTCATTATATTTAAGGAAATTAAAAAATCAAGGTTGAAAATACTGTAGCAAACAGTAAACTATTAAAAAAAGACAGATTTTAGATTGAAATAAATAAAATTCCTAGAAAGAAAACATAATAATTAAAACTAAAACTCAATGGAAAAAAATTAACAGATTAAAGGACTGGAAGACATGAAAGTATTAGTTTGAAAGTTAGTTTAAAATATTTAAGCATAGTTTAAGAAACAGAGTGCAAAGTGAGAAGTGCCATGATATGTCTGATGTTGCTTAATAAGAAGAAATGGGGCAGAGGCAAAATTTGAAGAAATACTAAGAAATTTCCCACACTCACATAAAATAATAACCTACAGACACAAGAAGCTCAACAAATGCAAAACAGGATTTTAAAACAAAGAAATATTCATGTCTAGACACATCACAGTGAAATTGTACAAGGGCAAAGAGAAAGCCAAGATTTCAAAAGTAGTTAGACAGACAGGTTTCAAATAAGCAACACTAAGACATCTCACTTCATTAAACACAAGAGAAACTATGTTCTCTGAAAAGATCTGAGACATAAAAAAGAAAAGTAAGAAACACAAGTGTGAAACTGTGTATTAAATGCATAATAGCAATTTCTTCTGAGGTTTTAATAAAAACAATTGAAATACAATAACATATAAGCCAAGAGGCAAGCAAAAGTATTAAAAATAATTGAAAAATTCTAAGGTCCAAAGATGGGGCTCAATAAAGGACAGAAATGGTATGGATCTAAAAGAAGGTATTAAGAAGAGGCGGCAAGAATACACAGAAGAACGATACAAAAAAGATCTTCACAACCCAGATAATCACGATGGTTTGATCATTCACCTAGAGCCAGACATCCTGGAATGTGAAGTCAAGTGGGCCTTAGGAAGCATCACTACGAACAAAGCTACTGGAGGGGATGGAATTCCAGTTGAGCTATTTCAAATCCTAAAAGATGATGCTGGAAAAGTGCTGCACTCAATATGCCAGCACATTTGGAAAACTCAGCAGTGGCCACAGGACTGGAAAAGGGCAGTTTTCATTGCAACCCCAAAGAAAAGCAATGCCAAAGAATGTTCAAACTACCACACAATTGCACTCATCTCACACGTTAGTAAAGTAATGCTCAAAATTCTCCAAGCCAGGCTTTAGCAATATGTGAACCATGAACTTCCAGATGTTCAAGCTGGTTTTAGAAAAGGCAGAGGAACCAGAGATCAAATTGCCAACATCTGCTGGATCATCAAAAAAGCAAGAGAGTTTCAGAAAAACATCTGTTTCTGCTTTATTGACTATACCAAAGCCTTTGACTGTGTGGATCACAATAAACTGTGGAAAATTCTGTGGAAAGAGATGGGAATACCAGACCACCTGACCTGCCTCTTGAGAAATCTGTATGGAGGTCAGGAAGCAACAGTTAGAACTGGACATGGAACAATAGACTTGTTGCAAATAGGAAAAGGAGGACGTCAAGGCTGTATATTGTCACCCTGCTTATTTAACTTCTATGCAGAGTACATCATGAGAAATGCTGGGCTGGAGGAAGCACAAGCTGGAATCAAGATTGCCGGGAGTAATATCAATAATCTCAGATATGCAGATGACACCACCCTTATGGCAGAAAGTTAACAAGAACTAAAAAGCCTCTTGATGAAAGTGAAAGAGGAGAGTGAAAAAGCTGGCTTAAAGCTCAACATTCAGAAAACGAAGATCATGGCATCTGGTCCCATCACTTCATGGGAAATAGATGGGGAAACAGTGGAAACAGTGGCAGACTTTTTTGGAGGCGGCTCCAAAATCACTGCAGATGGTGACTGCAGCTGTGAAATTAAAAGACACTTACTCCTTGGAAGAAAAGTTATGACCAACCTAGACAGCATATTAAAAAGCAGAGACATTACTTTGCCAACAAAGGTCTGTCTAGTCAAGGCTATGGTTTTTCCAGTAGTCATGTATGGATGTGAGAGGTGGACTATAAAGAAAGCTGAGCACCGAAGAATTGATGCTTTTGAACTGTGGTATTGGAGAAGACTCTTCAGAGTCCCTTGGACTGCAAGAAGATCCAACCAGTTCATCCTAAAAGAAATCAATCCTAAATATTCATTGGAAGGACTGATGTTGAAGCTGAAACGCCAATATTTTGGCTACCTGATGCGAAGAGCTGACTCATTTGAAAAGACCCTGATGCTGGGAAAGATTGAAGGGCAGGAGGAGAAGGAGACATCAGAGGATGAGATGGTTGGATGGCATCACTGACTCAATGGACACAAGTTTGAGTAAACTCCAGGACTGCAGCCTAGCATGCTGCAGTCCATGGGGTTGCAAAGAGTTCAACATGACTGAACAACTGAACTGAACTGAAGGTCCCTATATTGTCTGAAAAAGAAATAGAGGTATTGATTAGCCTTAGATTTTAAAAGTTGGTCTCTCCTCCCCTCAGTCCTACTCCCCTCAAGTGACTCATATTAAGTTATCTCATCTTCTATAATGCTATTTTACAGGTGAAGCAACAAAGGCTTGGGGGAGGCTGCTGGGCTGACCCACAGTTGCTAAACAGATCAGATTCATTAGCACAGCTTTCACTATTCTGATTGCAGCAATCCTTTTATAGTAAACAATAAGCTCAACTTGTGATATCCCAGGGACTCCAAATCTTCCCCAGTTTACTTCAAGCCAACAATTCCCCGGAAGGGTCTGAAAAAAAAGAAATGAGTATATAACTTCCAAAGTAGTGGAAAGAGAAAATGAGTAATAAAAATATATATATTAATCCAACAATAAGAAATCGTTTCACACCTATTACAATGGTAAAAATCCCAAAACACTGACAATACCAAATGTTAATAAGAATGTGAAGCAATATGAACTCTCATTCACCACCTGTAGGAATACAGCCACTCTGAAAGACAGTTTGGCAATTTCTTACAAAATAAAATATACTCTTACAATATAATCCAGCAATCACACTCCTTTGTATCTATCTACTGAAAAGAAATCAAAACCCTTGTCCACACAAAAATCTGCAAACAGATGTTTACAGTAGCTTATTCATAACTGCCAAAACTTGGGAGCTAGCAAGATGTCCTACAGGAGATGGATAAACTGTGGTATATCCAGACAATGGAATATTATTCACCACTAAAAAGAAATGAGCTATCAAGCCATGAAAAGATACAGAAGCCCCTTAGATGCACATTACTAAATGAAAAAAGCCAATCTTAGAAAGGTTATACACTGTATAGTTCCAACTGTATGACATTTTGGAAAAGACAAAACTATGAAGATAGTTAAAAAAGGATCAGTGATTGCCAAGGATTGGGCAGTGGGGGGAATGATTAGGGAAAGCAGAGGATTTTTACAGCAGTGAAACTTCCTCATACTATAATAGTGAATAGGTATTATAATACATTTGTCAAAACTCATAGAATGTACAATACCAAGAGTGAATCCTAACATAAACTAAGGACTTGGGTAATGATGTGGCAAGGTACGTTAATCAATTGTAACCAACGTACCATTTTGGTAGAGGAGGCTGTGGGGAGCGGGTGGATTTGGGTGAGGTGACTAGTAAGTATATGCGAACTTTCTATACTTCCTGCTTAATTTTTCTGTGAATCTAGAAGTACCCTAAAAAAATAAAGTGCATTTTTTAAAAATTCAACCAATGCAAAAGTAGGCAAGAAAGGAGAGGAAAAGAAACATAAACTAAGAAGAACCAATAAAAATCACAAAATAAGATGGTAACCATAAAGATGAAAATATAAACAATTACATCACATGTAAATGGATTATGTGCTTAGTAGGCAGAGACTGTCAGACTGGAAAAAGAAAACTAAAAGCAAACACATGATACTCAAGAGATATATATAAGAATAAACAAAAAATTCAAGATAAGAAGAAAAAGGATTCATCAAGAAAATGCTAACCAAAAGATGCCTGATGCAATATTAATACTAAGTAAAAAAATAAGGTGAAAGGCATTCTAAGAATTGCTACAGTAAAGAGGTTCAATTCATAATCATAGAGGTCAAGCTCACCATGAAAAAATTAACTTACATTGAGTATACATCCAATAATACAACCTTAAAATATCAAAAATTTAACAGAACTAAAAGGAAAAATAAATAAGTCTAATATTTCCTCATTGAAAATCAGAAAAATAGGATATAGATATTAAAAAATTAATAAACTTGCCTCAATGAACATACAGAGAGCGCTACACTCAAAAGCTTTTGCAGAATATACACTCTTTTCAAATTAAATTTGGAAATTAAAAAATCAAATGGATCAAAACAAATCTTCAGAAATAATAAGGGGTTTAGATCATACAAAATATATTCTCTAATTAAGCTGGAAATAAAAAACAAAAATAGCATTAAAACAAATATCCATCTGTTAGAAATTAAGAAACACTTCTAAATAACAACAAAAAGTTAACAGAAAAAAAACATTAAGTATTTTGAACTAAATAATAATGAAAATGTTCCTTGTGCAAAGCATCTACCTAAAGAAGTTAAAAACAAAAAGGGCTGAAAGTAGTACTATTCATAGTAGTCAAAATAAAGACACAACCTAAGTGTCCTTAGTAAATGGAAAAGGAAAATGTGGTATACATATACAATGGATTATTATTCAGACTTAAAAAAGGAAAGTCTGCCATTTATAACACAGATAAACTTGGAAGACATCATGCTAAGTGAAATAAGTCAGACACATGATCTCCCTTATATGTGGAATCTAAAAAACACTCTTAAACAGTAAGAATGGTGGTTACCACCAGAGACTAGAGGATGGGAGAAAGGAGAGATACTGATCAAAGGATACAGACTTTCAGTTGTAAGATGAATAAGTTCTAGGGACCTAATGTACAGCATGGTGACTGTGTGTGTGTGTGTCTGTGTGTGTGTGTGTGTCTGTGTGTGCCTGTTTTCAGTCACTCAGTTGTGTCTCACTCTTTGCAACCCCATGGACTGTAGCTTGCCAAGGCTCCTCTCTCCATGGAATTTTACAGGCAGGAACTGGAGAGGGTAGCCATTTCCAACTCCAGGAGATGTTCCCAACCCAAGGATCGAACTCCCATTTCCTGTGTCTCCTGCAGTGGCAGGCAGATTCTTAACCACTACATCACCATTAACAACAATGTACTGCATACTTGAGATTTGCTAGGATAGTAGATCTCAAGTGTTTTCAGCAGCACCCCCACCCCCCACCTCCTGCCACAAAAAAAGGTAACTATGGGAAGTGATAGATAACATCAATTAGTTTGACTGTGGCAATCATTTCACAAGATATACATTTATTGAAACATCATGGTGTATACCTTAGATACAATTTTTGTCCAAAATAAATGAATAAAAAAAATTTTAAGAGCTTAAAAGTAAATTCAAAGTAATCTGGAAGAAAAAACAAAAATGGTAGAAATTAATTAATTCAGAAATAAAAACACCATAAAGTTAAAGTACTTTATATTTCAATAGAAACTAGAAAAAAAATCACTAGCATAAAAAACGTTTTAAAACTACATATTCTTACAAACAGTTAGCAATTAAAGACAAAAAGATGTAAGAACAAATCCATAGTAAATGCTGCTTATCCCCAAGGTTCTGAATTGTTGTTCCAAATGTTAAGGAGGGGAAGTTTGAAATAGGCTGTTAATTATGCAAGGAAGATGCAGACTTTCAGTTCTTCGTTCCGGCATTATCTCCCACTGATACCCAGTCCCCCAAACCAGCCCTTTCTGGAGCAACTTTTGATTCTCTGTTCTGTCCTAAACATCTTCAAATGCATTTACAAATGCCTTCTCTCCCTTTTTGTCTTCTATAAAACTGGTTTCTCTTACATTCTCCAGTGATGGTCCATTCTCTCTTTATCTCATGCCTTCCTAACAGAACTGTTTCTCTCCCATCTTAAGAAGAAAAACAAACAAACTTTTCTCTACCCTCAGTTACCATCACTTTCCATTTTTAAAACCAACTCTTGAATGAGTTTTCTCCACATCCTCCATTGTGGTCTCACTCTCAACTCCTACACTCTGACTTCTATCTCCACCCTCTATGAAACCTGCTTTCTCTAGAGTCACAGTACCTCCCTGCTCCTAAAGCTAACGGACCTCTTGCAGGCCTTATGTTACTTAAGGTCTCTCCTACTATCTGACACACTCTCCAAATAGCTTACTTCCTAGCTCTCTGACCACTCTTCCTTAAGCATCATTTTTTTTCTGCTTATACCAGAATTCTGACCTGTGTTCTGTTTTCTTCTCACTTTATATACAATCCCTAGGTGATCTTACTTTCTACCATAGTTTAACTTTCCATTTACAAAATTAAATCTCAAGCACATAACCACAGGATAGTTATGCCGTCTCTTCTCCAACTATTCTAATTCCTTAAATGAGAATTTCTGCATATCATGTTGTCAGACATGGACCAAAATTGAATCCCTCATTACCAAGCAAACCTGTCCATCTTCTTGTGGTTTCAGTTTTAGTAAATGATATTTCCATTCACTTAACTGATCAAGGCAGAAACTTACATATTCTTACATACTGTTCTTGCTGCTCACATCTAATCAATTACTATCCACTAAATTCTACTTTGGGCTTCCCTTGTGGCAATGCAGGAGACCTGGGTTCGATCCCTGGGTTCGGAAGATCCGCTAGAGAAGAGAAAGGCTACCCACTCCAGCATTCTGGCCCGGAGAATTCCATGGACCATAGTCCATGGGGTCGCAAAGAGTCAGACAGGACTGAGCAACTTTCACTTTCCTTCAAATTCTACTTTATAAATATCTTTCAAAATTATCTTAATCTCTCCTTTAAAATACCAGCATCTATCTTAAAGATTTCAAAAACCAACACTTTAAAATTCATTATTTCTTATAAATAACATGAACTTTTTCTACTTTCAAAAGAAAAATTAGGTTAGCTTTCAAATATTTATACATCCATCTGTATACACTTAACTATGTTTAACTACATCCATATGTAAAAAAGGAAAAAAAAACCTCCCTCTACTTCCAACTACTTTCTTCTACTCCCAACTGAATAAATTCATCCATTCTTTCAATTCATTCATTCAATCAAAATTTCTTGAACACCTGAAGTATTCCAGCCACTGTCCTAGGAAATGAAAGACAGGCAGTTTGCCCCCAAAGAATTATACAGATTTCTACACCCACCATTAATTTAGCGGGAAAAAAAAAAGTTTAGCATAGGAAAGGTCAATCCAAAAGATTCCATTCCTTCAAATGAAAGGACTTTGGGACATCAGATCAAGGGTGTCCTTAATGTACTGCAAGTGTAAAAGAAAACATGTGATCTCACAATTAAAAATACCCCTAAATAATAAGGACAATAGCTAAGTAGAATTCACACTGCCACATGACTTTAACCCAAGTCCCTGTGGGATGCAGAGGCTCAAGCCACAGAACAAAACTTTTCAGGACAACACATGAAATCCGACTCCTTGAAATACCCTTACTACCAGTATCAGCAGGACTGCCACCTATGAGCCCTCAAAACCTAGTGCCAGACATTTTGTATTTTCCTCTGAGAGGTCTTCATACTTCAGAATTACCTGGTTCTAAAAGCTAACCTTTCGTATTTTAATTGTCTTCCATCTCCGAAGGGCCCTGTTCAAACAAAGACCCATCCTCATCTTAGCCAGCCAGCTCAAGCAATCAAGTCAGATACATGAATGCACCTTAGCGGCAGGCCTTATAACTACTCAGGGTGCAAGTGAGTCCATGCCTTCCAAAAGGAGTTATAACTAGAATGATTCTCAGCTGAGGAGGTAGAGAGGAATTCAGATTCACCCAAGAGGCTCTGTCAAAATATGCCTTAAAGATGACAGTATGAAATATGCATTTATCATTGGACTCAGCAATCCTCTTCTAAGAAGGTCAAAAATACAAAAAAGACCTATGCCCAATACAATTCACTGCAGCACTATTTTAACAGCAAAATAATAGAAACAACTCAAATGTCCATCAATATGCAACTGGCTGAATAAACTATGGCACAACTACACAATGGAGTTCTATAAAGCTATTAAAAAGAATGGTAAATATCTCTATATACTTGTACAGATTTCCAGAATAGAGTGATCAGTGAAAAAAGCAGAGTATATTGCATCTTGATATTTATCTGAGAAAGAGATACACACACATGAATGATTTTTTTAATGGAAGGATAAACCAAAACATAATTTTTAAAAAATGGTGAGACAGGCTAAGCTAGAGTGGAAAGAAATGAAAGCTAGATTTCTCTAAATGTATCTCACTTCATAGTTTGATTTAGAAATCATGCAATGGTTTACAAGATTATAAAATAAAATTAAATAAAAATGAAGGGGAAAAGCTATCCCCTAAAACCAAAAACTAAAGGAAGTTCAGTCACACCAAGAACTACTTCAAATGATTTTAAATACAACAGTTTACTATTCATCCCTAATGAAATATCCAAAGGGAGAGAAATGGGAGGAATACCAAGAAATTAGTTTTTGATAATCATATCACTACTAGTGATATTATACTAAAACCATATCTGTTTAAGTGCAAGATTAAATAATTATGTTGATATCACCTAGAACCAAACTTTTTAATAAAATCAAAGAAAAAATCCTGTATAACTGAATCTGAATCACAATTATTAGTATGAACTTATGTATTTTCTCTGCAAAAGAAATACATATTTACTATCCCTATCCACTAAGAAGGCCCAGACCAATAATGGGTACTTCTAATGCCCAAATTGTGCCTTCTATATACATTTCCCACAAAAACAAGAGTTCCTTGGAGAAGAGGCAGGTTTCAGACCTAGAATAGGAAATGTATAAGATGAGCTTCATATACCTTGTCATACTGAAAATACAAAGAATCTTTCAAAGATGAGTGGGATTGTATCAAAAGGATCCAGAAGGCAATCTGAAGAGACTAACATTTTGGAAAACAGTTGGATTATCATCTGAAACTCAACATCCATATCCAATATGGCCCAGAATTTCTACTTACAGGTATGTGCTATGCTGTGTTTAGTCTCTCAGTCAGGTCCATGTACTGTAGCCCGCCAGGCTCCTCTGTCCACGGGGACTCTCCAGGCAAGAATACTGGAGTGAGTTGCCATGCCCTCCTCCAGGGGATCTTCCCAACCTAGGGACTGAACCCAGGTCTCCCACATTGCAGGTGGATTCTTTACCATCTGAGCCACCAGGGAAGCCCAAGAATACTGGAGTGGGTAGCCTATTCCTTCTCCAGGGGATCTTTCGGACCCAGAAATCAAACAGGGATCTCCTGCATTGTGGGTGGATTCTTTACCAGCTGACTGACCAGGTATACATTTCCCAAAACATGTACAAGAGAAGAAATGTGTAAGAATGTGTACTTGCATGTACTCACTTGATTGCTTCAGAATACCAAAAACCTGGAAGCAAAAACCCAAATCCCTGTCAGCAGGAGAGTAGAAGACAAATCATGCAATACTCAAAAGAGAATACTATACAGCAGCTGAAACCAGTAATGCCCAGTGGCACGCAACAGTATGAATGAACCTTACCAACATAACGTTAGGATGTGGGTAGCTGCCAAAGTTACTGGGGTTTTAGCCCAACACTGAATTTAGAGATGTTCATTACTTTTCAAAAATAATCAATAGTAAAAAGAGGAAAAAAGATGATTCTCATGCTAAAAGTTTTAGATGTTGTAAAAATCTGGTCAGAAACATTATTATAATGAAAATGAATATTGTTCACACCAATCTTAGGTAACATTAAAGAAATTAAGGCCCAAAGTATTTTAAAAGCAAAATGCTGGTATAATGTTTTCGTTCCCTAAAACCAAATACACACATGCGAATTATCTGTTCAAATATATGGCACCCATTTGAAAAAGTAACAAATATTTTTTACAATCTTCTAGATTTCTAGTTTACCTTTTAAAACTAATGTCCAGTATATTTTCTTTATTTCTTAATTCTTATCATCCTAGTATACATCTAAGAATGAGCACTTTTCTTTAAAACATTTTATATTTTCTACTCTATTAAAAAGACAAGTACTGTATTATATTATCTAAAGAAAATTATAAAAATTTCTTCCAGTGATATATTTAATCTGTGAGTATTTGGGCATTTTCAAAGTGAAGAAGGCAGTGGCGTTGGGAAGAGGCTGAGAGGAGACACTCCACGTCCAAGGTCAGTAGCAGCAGTCGTAAGGAGATACCCCACGTCCAAGATAAGCAGCAGCGGCTGCGCTTTGCTGAAGCAGCCATGAAGAGATACTCCATGTGCAAGGTAAGAGAAACTCCAATAAGACAGTAGGCGCTGAGAGAGGGCATCAGAGGGCAGACAGACTGAATCCACAGTGACGGAAAACTAACCAATCTAATCACAAGGACCACAGCCTTGTCTAACTCAATGAAACCATGAGCCATGCTGTGTAGGGCCACCAAGACAGATGATCATGGTGGAGAGTTTTGACAAAATGTGGTCCACTGGAGAAGGGAACGGCGAACCACTTCAGGATTGGTGCCTTGAGAACCCCATGAACAGTATGAAAAGGCAAAAAGACAGAACACTGAAAGAGGAACTCCCCAGGTCGGTAGGTGCCCAATAGGCTACTGGAGATCAGTGGAGAAATAACTCCAGAAAGAATGAAGAGATGGAGCCAAAGCAAAAACAACATCCAGTTGTTGGATGTGACTGGTGATAGAAGCAAGGTCCGATGCTGTAAAGAGCAATATTGCATAGGAACCTGGGATGTTAGGTCCATGAATCAAGGCAAACTGGAAATGGTCAAAGAGGTGATGGCAAGAGTGAATGTTGACATTCTAGAAATCAGTGAACTAAAACGGACTAGAATGGGTGAATTTAACTCAGATGACCATTATATCTACTACTGTGGGAAAGAATGCCTTAGAAGAAATGGAATAGCCATCATAGTCAACAAAAGAGTCCAAAATGCAGTACTTGGATGCAATCTCAAAAACAACAGAATGATCTCTGTTCGTTTCCAAGGCAAACCATTCAATATCACGGTAATCCAAGTCTATGCCCTGACCACTAATGCTGAAGAAGCTGAAGTTGACCTGTTCTATGAAGACCTACAATACCTTTTAGAACTAACACCCAAAAGAGATGTCCTTTTCATTATAGGAGACTGGATGCAAAAGTAGGAAGTCAAGAAATACCTAACAGGCAAATTTGGCCTTGGAGTACAGAATGAAGCAGGACAAAGGCTAATAGAGTTTTGCCAAGAGAATGCACTGTCACAGGAAACACCCTCTTCCAACAACACAAGAGAAGACTCTACACATGGACATCACCAGATGGCCAACAAGGAAATCAGATTGATTATATTCTTTGCAGCCAAAGATGGAGAAGCTCTATGCAGTCAGGAAAAACAAGACCTGGAGCTGACTGTGGCTCAGATCATGAACTCCTTATTGCCAAATTCAGATGGAAACTGAAGAAAGCAGAGAAAAACACTGGACCATTCAGGTATGACCTCAATCAAATCCCTTGTAATTATACAGCCGAAGTGAGAAACAGATTGAAGGGATTAGATCTGATAGACAGAGTGTTTGATGAACTAAGAACAAAGGTTCGTGACATTGTCCAGGAGACAGGGAGTAAGACCATCCCCAAGAAAAAGAAATGCAAAAAAGCAAAATGGCTCTCGGAGGAGGCCTTACAAATAGCTGTGAAAAGACGAGACTTGAAAAGCAGAGGAGAAAAGGAAAGATACACCCATTTGAATGCAAAGTTCCAAAGAATAGCAAGGAGAGATAAGAAAGCCTTCCCCAAAGATCAGTGCAAAGAAATAGAGGAAAACAACAGAATGGGAAAGACTAGAGATCTCCTCAAGAAAATCAGAGATACCAAGGGAACATTTCATGCAAAGATGGGCTCGATAAAGGACAAACATGGTATGGACCTAACAGAATAGAAAATATTAAGAAGAGGTGGTAAGAATACACAGAAGAACTGTACAAAAAAGATCTTCACGACCTAGATAATCATGATGGTGTGATCACTCACCTAGAGCCAGACATCCTGGAATGTGAAGTCAAGTGGGCCTTAGGAAGCATCGCTACTAACAAAGCTACTGGAGGGGATGGAATTCCAGTTAAGCTATTTCAAATCCTAAAAGATGATGCTGGGAAAGTGCTGCACTCAATATGCCAGCACATTTGGAAAACTCAGCCAGTGGCCAAAGGACTGGAAAAGGTCAGTTTTCATTCCAATCCCAAAGAAAGGCAATGCCAAAAATGTTCAAACTACTGCATAATTGTACTTATCTCACATGCTAGTAAAGTAATGCTCAAAATTCTCCAAGCCAGGCTTCAGCAATACGTCAACCGAGAACTTCCTGATGTTCAAGCTGGTTTTAGAAAAGGCAGAGGAACCAGAGATCAAATTGCCAACATCCCCTGGATCATGGAAAAAGCAAGAGAATTCCAGAAAAACATCTATTTCTGCGTTATTGACTATACCAAAGCCTTTGACTGTGTGGATCAAAATAAACTGTGGAAAATTCTGAAAGAGATAGGAATACCAGACTACCTGACCTGCCTCTTGAGACATCTGTATGCAGGTCAGGAAGCAACAGTTAGAACTGGACATGGAACAACAGCCTTGTTACAAATAGGAAAAGGAGGACATCGAGGCTGTATATTGTCACCCTGCTTATTTAACTTATATGCAGAGTACATCATGAGACACGCTGGGCTGGAGGAAGCACAAGCTGGAATCAAGATTGCCAGGAGAAATATCAATAACCTCGGACATGCAGATGACATCACCCTTATGGCAGAAAGCGAAGAAGAACTAAAAAGCCTCTTGATGAAAGTGAGAGGACAGTGAAAAAGCTGGCTTAAAGCTCAACTTTCAGAAAACGAAGATCATGGCATCTGGTCCCAGCACTTCATGGCAAATAGATGGTGAAACAGTGGAAACAGTGGCTGACTTTATTTTTGGGGGCTCCAAAATCACTGCAGATGGTGACTGAAGCCATGAAATTAAAAGACGCTTGTTCCTTGAAAGGAAAGTTATAACCAACCAGACATCATATTAAAAAGCAGAGACATTACTTTGCCAACAAAGGTCTGTCTAGTCAAGGCTATGGTTTTTTCAGTAGTCATCTATGGATGTGAGAGTTGGACTATCAAGAAAGCTGAGCACTGAAGAATTGATGCTTTTGAACTGTGGTATTGGAGAAGACTCTTGAGAGTCCCTTGGACAGCAAGGAGATCCAACCAGTCCATCCTAAAGGAAATCAGTCCTGAATATTCACTGGTCGGACTGATTTTAAACTGAAACTCCAATATTTTGGCCCACCTGGTACGAAGAGCTGACTCATCTGAAAAGATCCTGATGCTGGGATATTTGAGGGCAGGAGGAGAAGAGGATGTCAGAGGATCAGATGGTTGGATGGCATCAGTGACTCAATGGACATGAGTTTGAGTTTGTGATGGACAGGGAGGCCCCGCCTGCTGCAGTCCATGTGGTCGCAAAGAGTCGAACATGACTGAGCAACTGAACTAACTAAGTACATTAAAAAGAAATTCAATAACAACAAAAAACAGCTAGATGTTCTTTAGAAGATTATGAGGTATAAATATAGTATGTCCTCATTGGGTGTTTACCAAATTAGTTGAGAAGACAGTATAGACACAAACAATAAAACAAAAATGCAGAGGATTTAATAGGAAATATATGATTAAATGTCAAAGGAAAGGTTTCAATAAACAAGCTATAAAATTTAACATGAGAACTCACTGTAGAACAATAATGTTTAGAAATAACTTCAAGGAAGAAATGGAACTGACAAAATATTTTTCAGGTGAGTAATGAACATTCAGAAAATAGTAGTGAGAAAAATCACATATAATTAGGGCCAAGGATTTTTCTTTAGAATAAAATAAATAAGAGTGTGTTCTAGAGATGATTTCTACAAGGTGGTGAAGAGGGAAGTTAGAAAGGCTATCACTAAACTATAGAAGACTGTGAATTCCAAACTAAGAGGTATGAAATGAAATTGCTTGGATCTAAGAGCACTGAAATGAAAGCATTCAACAGTCCTCCACTGACACTTGGGGAAAGAAATTAATATTTTAAATGCTTCTGGTTCCCCTAAAACACCCAAGAGGGAAAGGATGGATATAAAAATAAGCTTGATTTAACCTTACCAGCTTTTCCAAACTAATAACAAAATGACAAATGAATACTGTGAACTCTTCAACTTTTAAATTCTATTTATGAAATATGAAACTACTTTTTCTTTTGTTCTCTTCAAAGACTAAGCATTTATTTCAAGGTTGTGGGATGTATTTCCCCCATCTTGGTACATGTCAGAGCCAGTTATTTCTGCAGCTTTGAAGTCACTTCAAGGTCTGTCATTTTGTTAGGTCAGGGGATGAATGCCTGGGGTGTTTTGTCCTCGTGGATGCTATTTTTCCTTAATGCATCCCTGTTTAGAAATGATTTATGCACTGTATAGTGTATTTTAAGATTAAAGAAAAAAAATCAGAAGTCCCATGTCAACCTTCAATATTTAAGGCGTAATTTTCCACTCACCTATTTTGTATAAACACTCAAATTCATTTTTGTATCAGTCTGATCATTTTAAACATTTTTTTTTTGGCCACATGACAAAGCATGTGGGATCTTAGTTCCCCAACCAAGGATGGATAAAACTCACCCCTACTGAAGTCAAAGTGTGCAGTGTCATAACCACTGGACCCCCAGGGAACTCCCAATCTGATCATTTAAAAAAAAAAACAAAAAACACATTTTTCTGAGTAAATAGAGCATCTAATGTGAACTTGGTAATTGATAGTCAATTTAGAAGAGAACTTTTTCTTTCCAAAAAAAAAAATGGTACTGTGAAACAACTTTAATAGAAAAGCTGCAGAAAGAGCACAAAGACTCTCATACACCTTCAATCCAGCTTCCCCAATGGTTAACACTTTACCGCATAAAATTTACATTCTTTCAGACACACACATTTTCTCTGAACATTTGAAATTATTAGGTTGGTACCAAAGTAACTGCAGTTTTGGACCGTGAATTTTAAATCATTATAACTAGGCTCAAACACACCTTTATTAATCAAAATAGGAACTATTACAATCAATACATCTTTGCCAATGAGAAATAAACTGGTTTATTCCTGTGGTATAAATAATCCGTGCTTTGGGATTTGATGAACTCTTGGAAAGCATTTTTCTGCCTCCTGCTGGTTGTGAAAGTGTTTTCCCTACAAAAAGTTGTCAAGATGCTTGAAGAAATAGTATTTGGTTGGCAAGAGGTCTGGTGAATGTGGCAGATGGGGCCAAACTCAGAACCCAATTCCCTCAACTTCTGAAGCGTTGGTTGTACGACGTGCAGTCGGGTATTGTCATGGAGAAGAACCGGGCCCTTTCTGTTGACCTGCTGGCTGCAGGCACTGCAGGTTCCAGTGCATCTCATCATTTTGCTGAGCATACTTCTTATATGTAATGGTTTCGCTGGGATTATGAAAGCTGTAGTGGTGACCAGCAGACCACCAAACAGTGACTGTGACCCTTTTCTGGTGCAAGTTTGGCTTGGGAAGTGCTTTGGAGCTTCTTCTCGGTTCAACCACTGCTACTAGACTGTCACTATTTCTAGGCCCTCTCAGAGATCAAAGCCAAGAAAACACTTGTAGGTATATACTCACATACATACATACATACATCCTTACATATAGCCCACAGCTGGTTCACTGATTAAAAGAACAGCATTTGTAATTGTAGTCTTAAGATCATGCAAAGAAAAAGGTTTTATTGCATTATAACAGTTCTGACATGACCTCACAAAAAACCCTACTGGAGACAGAACAGGTAATGGAAGAGGGCAAGGAAGATGACCTCCCCTCTGCTGGCCCACTAGTCTGAGAAAGTGTCATACACGTCACTTTGCTATATAGCAGAAAGCAATATAACACTACAATTAAATTTCAGCAAAATTAAAATAAATAAATGGCATGCACACAAGCATAATAATGGGTATTATTTGTCTTTTTGAAAAATGGTATAATAGAATAATCACTGCAATGTGGAAATTAAAACATTCTAAAGCATTGCTAAGTAAGATTTATCTTATAGAGTCTTCAAAAAGAAAGGATCAGAAGACACAAAAGGCCACATATTGCAGAATCTCTTATACATGAAATATATAAACTGGACAAATCCATGGAGACAAAAAGACTACTTGCCAAGGGCTAGAAGGAGGGAGAAATGAGAAGTGGCTACTAATGTACATAGGATTTCTTTTGGGGCTGATAAAACTGTTCTACATTAGACAGTGGTGATGGTTGCAAACTCTAAGTATATTAAAATCCACTGAATTATATACTTTAAAAGGGTAAATTTTATGGTATGTGGATTATTATCTCTATAAAATAGGGAAGGTCAATAATTCAAGACTTCTTAATGGTACAACAAATGCCAACTTTTGTAGATTCTTGTGTTGCCAAACTTCCTGAGGCTTTTCTGTACACTGAACACAGTAACTAACACGTGATAAATATTACTGTCACTTAGATGAAAAGGTGCTCCATCAGAAAAGTCAACCTTTCTAGAATATAATTGGAATTTTCAATTTTTCACTTCATTAGCTGACAGAAGTACAGTAATCTTCTCATAGCATTTGAACAGGTAGGCATGCTTTGGAGTTTCACTGTCAGAATTCTATCTCCTGTGGTTTGGGGAATATTTTATTCAGCAAATCTGCAGTGCATATCTTGAGGACTCTATGCCAACACTGTCTCAATTTTATCCACAATCTCTGGACTGCCAGCATCTCCCAGATCTGGGCTTGTTGTAAACTAAGCCCACTGTCCCTAACTTTTTCATCCAGTTGTAAATCAGTGTCTGTGGGAAGCCTCCTTCTTAAAACAGGAAGTGAGTATTTTTCTACTGTCATTATGAACTTGATCTCAACTAACAAAAGACACAGTTAACTTTTACTTCAAAGCTTGCCATCTTCAATCAAAAGGACTAAAACAAACAAAAAAATATTATTCAAAATTCACAAAGATATGCAATTATAAAATAAATTTGAATAATTAAATTTTCAAAATGATTTATTCCCAAGTCTGTACATTTATAATTTTGAAGTCATTAAAGCTTAAAACTATACCTTTAAGACTTTAGGTATACTCTTTTCTTACATAAAATACCAAACTTAGTCACAGTCATATAGAAAAATTTAGTCATTTAGAATATTCAGAAGACCATAACGAACAAAGTAACTTGTACTCCCTAGAGACAGAGATGATTTTCTTCCTCACCCCAAAAAAACAGTTGTTTAGGAGAATATCAAGCACAAACAACAAGGACCAAATTAATGATGACCTAACTGATCAATATTCCAATCCCAAAGTAAAGCAATGCCAAAGAATGTTCAAACTACCGCACAATTGCACTCATCTCACACGCTAGTAAGGAGAAGGCAATGGCACCCCATTCCAGTACTCTTGCCTGGAAAATCCCATGGATGGAGGAGCCTGGCAGGCTGCAGTCCATGGGGTCGCACAGAGTCGGACAGCACTGAAGCAACACAGCAGCAGCAGCAGCACATGCTAGTAAAGTAATGCTCAAAATTCTCCAAGCCAGGCTTCAGCACTACATGAACCGTGAACTTCCATATGTTCAAGCTGGTTTTACAAAAGGCAGAGGAACCACAGAAACCACAGAACAAATTGCCAACATCCACTGGATCATGGAAAAAGCAGGAGAGTTCCCGAAAAACATCTATTTCTGCTTTATTAACTATACCAAAACCTTTGACTGTGTGGATCACAATAAACTGCGGAAAATTCTGAAAGAGATGGGAATACCAGACCACCTGACCTGCCTCTTGAGAAACATATATGCAGGTCAGGAAGCAACAGTTAGAACTGCACATGGAACAACAGACTGGTTCCACATAGGAAAAGGAGGACGTCAAGGCTATATATTGTCACCCTGCTTATTTACCTTATATGCAGAGTACATCATGAGAAACGCTGGGCTGGAGGAAGCACAAGCTGGAATCAAGATTGCCAGGAGAAATATCAATAACCTCAGATGACAGCACCCTTATGGCAGAAAGCTAACAAGAACTAAAGAGCCTCTTGATGAAAGTCAAAGAGGAGAGTGAAAAAGTTGGCTTAAAGTTCAACATTCAGAAAACTAAGATCATGGCATCCAGTCCCACCACTTCATGGCAAATAGATGGGAAAACAGTGGAAACAGTGGCTGACTATTTTTTGGTGCTCCAAAATCACTGCAGATGATGACTGCAGCCATGAAATTAAAAGACGCTTACTCCTTGGAAGGAAAGTTATGACCAACCTAGACAGCATATTAAAAAGCAGAGACATTACTTTGCCAACAAAGGTCCATCTAGTCAAGGCTATGGTTTTTCCAGTAATCATCTATGGATGTGAGAGTTGGGCTATAAAGAAAGCTGAGCACCGAAGAATTGATGCTTTTGAACTGTGGTGTTAGTCCCTTGGACAGCAAGGAGATCCAACCAGTCCATCCTAAAGGAGATCAGTCCTGGGTGTTCATTGGAAGGACTGATATTGAAGCTGAAACCCCAATATTTTGGCCACTTGATGCGAAGAGCTGACTCATTTGAAAAGACCCTGATGTTGGGAAAGATTGAAGGTAGGAGCAGAAGGGGACAACAGAGGATGAGATGGTTGGATGGCATCACCGACTTAATGGACATGGGTTTGGGTAAACTACAGGAGTTGGTGATGGACAGGGAGGCCTGGTGTGCTGCAGTTCATGGGGTCACAAAGAGTCAGACATGACTGAGTGACTGAACTGAACTGAACTAACTGATCAATGAAAGGCATACTGTGATGCTAAAAATTGAGTGAATAATTAAATAACTAAAAAAAAAAAAGAACTTGGAGAAATGCCTAAAGATCAGCAAATTTCCATTGAGACATAGAATATTGAAATGGCAGGACATTAATTAGGCTTAATTAAGGTTTCATATTCTGAGGAAGTATAATACAAAAGTAAGGAGCACAAGCCCTAAAGTCAGGCATCCTGGGTTCAAATCTTGGCTCTGCTGCTTACTAGCTATGAAACCTTAGATAAATTATTTAACATCACCATGCCCTGGTTTCCTCATGATAAAAAGGGACAATAATAACTTACCCAATTAAGTTACTGTAATGAACAAATGAATGTAACACAATGTTTGACCCATAGCACTCACTATTATTTATCAGAGAATCCTACATTATTTCAGTACATTTTACAGGCTACTGGTATTTTCAACTCTACCATTTAAAAATGATCTGATGTCTGAATATCTAATCAGGTACATAAATTTGTAACTCTTTGAAATTTACATTTGGCTATATGGCAGGATACTAAAAACTGCTGATCTCATTCATATTTTAGCAGTACCTCAGGGTTGTTCTGAGGATAATAATATACATTGTTACTTTCACAGTCTACTGAGAGTTAATATTGTACCACTTCATATTAAATGCAAGAATCTTGCAATTGCCTTCTCTCAACATTATGCTTCAATCATTGTATGTATTACATTTACACATAAGTATCACAATACAATGTTATAATTTTCACCTACACAGTCATATGTATTTTAAAGAAATTGGGGAAAATAAATATACTTATAAACATTATTTTCCATTTCTGGTCCTCTTCATTCCTCCAAAGATCCAAGTTTCCATTTGGCATCATTTCCCTTCAGCCTGTGGAACTCCCCTTAGCATTTCCTGTAGTGCAAGTCTGCTGGCAACAAAATCTCATTTTCATTTATGTCATGTTATTCTCTCTTTCCAAGTGTTGACTCTTCAGTTTCTTCCTGCTATGGTCATTCTCCAGTGCCTTCAGAGAACCATAGCGGTTTTGTATTTTGTCCAGAATTTATAATATTTTTCTGCAGGAAGATTAGTTCGATAAGAGCTACTTCACTATTACCAGAAGCAGCTCATATTTTAAGATGCCAGAAAAGTTTTAAATGTTGAAAGGCTATTCCTGGACATGTGACTATAGGTAAAAGATGGATTACAAAACTTCAAAATGATAATATTCGTGGCTATCACTATTATTCCATAAACTGACTCATATGGTATATTAGGTTATAATTCAGCAACCTAAATTATTTCAGCACTGTTATTTTTCCCACATAAAATATGTACACTTCACTTTGATCTTTGTACACTTGATAATGATCGTATACCTAGAGACATAACCCTGTATTTGGTTGTTTCTTTTACTAGTTAGATTTTTGTTTTGGTTCTTATTTGTTTGCTTTATAAACAACAGAAAACAACTCCAGTTAATTTCAGCAGAAATGAAACAGTGCAAGACAATCAGGTGGTTCACAGAGTCAATGAAAGCCTAGAAAATCAGACTCCAGAGAACCCAAAGGAGACAAGGTATGATGAAAATGCTATGGAACTCAGGTCCCATAACCCTTGAAACCCATGCAATACTCTCCCCCACTCTCCACCCCATACTGCCAAACTCTCAATTATTCCCGAGTCATCTAATCTAACATCCTGTTTGTGTTGTTTTTAGTCGCTAAGTCATGTCTGATTCTTGGCAACCCTATGGACTGTGGCCCACTAGTAGGCTCCTTTGTCCATGGGATCTCCCAGGCAAGAATGCTAGCATGGGTTGCCATTTCCTTGTTCAGGGGATCTTCCCAACCTAGGGATCAAACCTTTGTTCCTGCATTGCAGGTGGATTCTTTAATGCTGAGCCATCAGGAAAGCCCTAATTTAACATCTCCCACTCCCTTAGAAGTTTGTGTCTGGTTCACAGTCTAACTGCCAGGAGTGGAAAGGCAGAGCCTACATCACCACACACTTGGTATCCCCCCAGAACGAGAAAGGATATGCAACTTCAAGTCAGTTCTGATATATTATTATTAATTATAAAACAGAAAGTATAAATGATTGGTGAAGGGCAAAACATCAGAGCAAAATCATACACTATAAGGATTTTGTAAAAGTAATATGCCATGCTTGGTTCTTTCATGGTTCAGTACCTCTAATTATTTTGGAGTTAAAGTTATACCCAACTTAAAATAGAAAACACAAAGCTCTCATTTATAAAACAAATAAGGCAAGGAGGAATTAATTTCATTAGAAGAGGATTCTTGATTTTTCAAAAGTATTCACTGCTGGCTTCCTTCAAATAACTGGTTCCTCCAATACAATTAAAATAAGATTAGATTTATAAAACCCTCTTTTCTTCTACTGTCTGAACCAGGACACAGGTTTTCACCATTCAGCTTTTGTATTTACACCCAGATCATCATTTTATTGCTTTATAGACGAATGCACTTTGGGGTGCCTGCCCTCACAGAATTTACATAACTAAAATAAGTGGATGGACAGGAAACAATTGCTCTCTTGTGACTATTAAAATCAAGTTAATATGAACAGTAAAGTAAAGCTGTGAAAGACTTAAAACTTAATCAGTGCCTTGACTGGGGAGGCCACTTGTATTTCACAGACTAGGCTTTTTGCAGGAGGCCTGCCCTGCACAGCTTGCAGGATTGTAGTTCCCTAATCAGGAACAGAACCTGGGGTCACTGCAGTGAAAGCACTGGGTCCTAACCACTGGACCACCAGAGAATTCCCCTTGGATAGGCCTTCTTTATAACTCTGTAGAGGGAGAAAGTTAACTTGTAGAAAACTGATATACAGAATAAAAGAAATGATTTCTTGCTACAGAAATGCAAACTGGTCGTGATCATTACCCAGTGGACACTAATCAGCTTTGCCTATTCTGCATGTACTTGTAAATTCATTTCAGCATTACTCATTTGACTATAAATATGTCTACTTTGAACTGGCAACAATATTATAACTAATGAGTTAAATAAGGGCTCCCCGAGTGGCTCAGTCCGGAAAGATCCCCTGGAGAAGGAAATGGCAATCCACTCCAGTACTCTTGCCTGGGAAACCCCATGGACAGAGGAGCCTGACGGGCCACAGTTCATGGGGTTGCATAAGAGTCAGACACAACTTAGCAACTAAACAGCAACAAGAGTTTAAAAAAATCTTTGACACAAGTTCATTTATATGTGTATAAAAGTCATGATCATATACTCCCATATTTTAACTCTTTACCTAGTTGTTTATTACAATGAAGAGCACAATTCATAGTCTGGCATCAAGAGTTTATTTTTTAACATGCATATGATTAGGTAATTCTATTTTTTCAACTAAAGATAGCTTAAATATCCACTAGTTAATAGCTTTCTCATAATAGACTTACAATAATAAAATCAATGTTTCACCAGAAAAGGCCATGTTCTTTTAAAGCCTTCACTGTAAGGTAACCCTGCAACTCAGTTTCAAACATTCTTAAAGTAATCTGAAATAATGATAATTAAAATGCTTTTTAAAAATTCCACTGGCAATGAGTTCTATTTAATATGAAACAATTCATAGATGCATATTTCACTTTACATTTAATCCTACCTAGAGAGTAATTTCCAAAGTGGTATTTCCTGAAGCCAAAACCCAGACTTCATGTCTCTAGAATAATCTTGCCTTGTAGTAGTTTCAAATCAGTAAGTCTATATGCCCTTCCCAAAGTAGTTCTGACTGGCCTGGGCTTGTTGTAAATAGTTGGTTCAGTTAGACAGCTTTTTAAATGTCAACGCACTTAATTCACATAATGTACAAGGAAAGTATTGTATTTTAAAATAAAGATGCATTTCCTCTTATGAAATAAAGGTAATCATTTGAGGAGAGTCTGCTTAAGGGAGATGGGATAGTTTTACATTCTCTAGAAAAGAACTGAGAGGCTATCTCATCTCACTATTCCCTCCCTTTATCCCATTTTCAAGCACGACCAAGAGATCAAATGTTTTATGTATGACAGAAAAAGAAACATATCATTAAAGGATGCCAACCTGCTAAATCTAATAGTCATATAAGCCTGTGAGATTCCCCAAAACTGTTCTTTTTAAAATCTCTGAAGAATCAAATAATTTTATGTTAAATACAAATTTTTCAAGCTCCCTAGCATATTCCCTCTACAATTTAAAATAAATATACTTGATATAAAAAATAGCATTTTATCCAAATATCAAATATTATACTGAGTATTTGAACAGCAAATACAAACAGTCCTAATCCCAGTCACAGACTATGTTTTGAAATGTTAATGTATTTAAATTTTTTAATTATACATGGAATTAACTGAAATACTGCACTTTAAACAATTAGTTATTAATATTTCAGTCACATTAAATAACAAGTACACAGGAACAAGTGATACTCAATGTAGAAAATTTTCAAAAGCAAATTGTACATTGTGGGAAGTCTGGTTTTAGCTTCTGAAAAATGCTAACTGCAAACAATCCAGTCTACACAGATATTCACAGAAGTGCTAAATAACTCTTTTTAAGGAACACACTAAATGACGATGCCATAAGAACTGAAGAATGTAAGGAAATACACTGGTAATTTATACCTCTTAATCAGGCCAAATTAGTAAGGCAGACTTAACTAACAGTCATGGTTTCACAATATTTTTCAAGAATAATACAAGGTATTAAATTACTGAAAATCCTTGTCCCAGTTTTATATTAATTTTTAGCATGACCATGATTTAAAATAAAACAAATATCACAATATTAATATTCTAAAAAGAGCTCAGAAAATGAATTACTTAGCTTACACTGCCTACAGACAGACCAGAGCTCTAAACTACCAGGATGACAAAATCAGGATGCAGATACATACTGCCGATGATGTCCACAGTAGCCACTTAGGGAAACTGCCTGTTCTACCAAACCTACTCCAAGAAGAGCTAGTCACAGGATATGCCATGAAAAGAACAACATGTGTTTTGAATAATTCCTCTTCAACTGCCCCCTGCCACTGTCACCGTCACCACCACATATTGGGCTGGGAATGGGCACTGACACAGACTGGAGATTGCTAAGCATACTATCTACACCAGCTGAGGGGAAGCAGGGCGACAGGTTTGGTAGAGGAAACACTGCTCAAACAAAATAGTTGAAATCTCCGAGGCCAATCTAATCCTCTGAGGAACTATGGATACATCAGACAGTTTAGAGCAGGAAGAAAAGCTGAAAGATTTAAAAAGAAGTCAGCTTATTACACTTGTCTCTGCCCCAAATTCTGACACAGAGCTCCTAAAAGCCTTATAAACAGGGGTGCTAGGAGAATCTTTTTATTCTCATAGCTAGTCTTTGACCCCAGTTTCCAGCACAAAGCTCCTAAAACTCTTAAATTTCCTAAGTGATAAGAGCACTAAGAGCACCTTTTATTTGCATATTTGATCTCTGACCCCAGTTCCTGAAAGAGGACTCTGAAATCCCTTGGAATTTTCTGGAAGACGGAAGTGTCTTTTGCTCTGATGAGGCAACCCTGAGAAGGCTTCTGGATGGCTTTTGGATTGGGCTGGTCACCAGAGAGACCAAACTATGATTAGAAGTTTGGAATTTCCGTTCCCACTCCCTACTCAAAGGAAAGGAGCTGGAAATTAAGTTAACAACTGATCATACCTATAAGACAAAACCATCATAAAAATCCAAGTATTATGGGATTTGGAGAGCTTCCAGACTGTGCTAGTGAACACATCTAGGTACCAGAAGGGTGATGCTCCCCAATTCCACAGACACAAGTTCCTGTACTCAGGACCCTCTCAGACCTTGCCCTATGTATCTCTTCATCTGGCTATCTGTGTTCTTTATTGCATCCTTTATTATATAATAAAACTGGTACATATAAGTAGCTGTTTCCCTGAGTTCCATGAGCTGTTCTAAAAAAAACAATTAATTCAAGGGAGAGGAGGTCCAGTAATACACAATTTGTAGTCAAGATGGACAGAAGTTACAGATAATCAGGGGACCAAGCATTTGCAATTCCTTTACTAAAAAAAAAGGAAAAACAAAAGGAGGAGCTGGGATTTCCCTGGCAGTCCAGTAGTTAATACTCTGTGCTTCCACTGCAGGGGGCATGGTTTGATCCCTGATCAGGAAACTAAATTCCTGCATGATGCGGCCAATAAACACATAAATAGTAGAAACAAAAAACTAGACTGGCAGGCAATAAATAAATGAATAAATAAAAAGTACAAAGTAAAAACCGGACTGGTAGACATATGAAGCTGTGTTAGGAGAGAGAAGGTATGGTACAGGATGAGGGGAAATGTATCAGTTCAGTTCAGTCATTCAGTCCTGTCTGACTCTTTACGACCCAATGGACTGTAGCACACCAGGCCTCCCTGTCCATCACCAACTCCCGGAGTTTACCCAAACTCCTGTCCATTAAGTTGGTGATGCCATCCAGCCATCTGATCCTCTGACATCCCCTTCTCCTCCTGCCTTCAATCATTCCCAGCATCAGGGTCTTCTCAAATGAGTCAGTTCTTTGCATCAGGTGGCCAAAGTATTGGAGTTTCAGCTTCAACATCAGTCCTTCCAATGAATGCTCAGGACTGATTTCCTTTAGGATGGACTGGTTGGATATCGCTGCAGTCCAAGGGACTCTCAAGAGTCTTCTCCAACACCACAGTTCAAAAGCATCGATTCTTCAGCACTCAGCTTTCTTCACAGTCCAACTCTCACATCCATACGTGACCACTGGAAAAACCACAGCCTTGACTACACAGACCTTTGTTGGCAAAGTAATGTCTCTGCTTTTTAATATGCTGTCTAGGTTGGTCATAACTTTCCAAGGAGTAAGCGTCTTTTAATTTCATGGCTGCAATCATCATCTGCAGTGATTCTGGAGCCCCCTCCAAAAGAGTCTGCCACTGTTTCCACTGTTTCCCCATCTATTTCCCATGAAGTGGTGGGACCGGATGCCATGATCTTAGTTTTCTGAATGTTGAGTTTTAAGCCAACTTTCTCACTCTCCTCTTTCACTTTCATCATGAGGCTCTTTAGTTCTTCTTTGCTTTCTGCCATAAGGGTGCTGTCATCTGCGTATCTGTTATTGATATTTCTCCCGGCAATCTTGATTCCAGCTTGTGCTTCCTCCAGCCCAGCGTTTCTCATGATGTACTCTGCACAGAAGTTAAATAAGCAGGGTGACAATATACAGCCTTGACGTCCTCCTTTTCCTATTTGGAAACCAGTCTGTTGTTCCATGTGCAGTTCTAACTATTGCTTCCTGACCTGCATACAGGTTTCTTAAGAGGCAAGTCAGGTGATCTGGTATTCCCATCTCTTTCAGAATTTTCCAGTTTATTATGAAACTCTAAATAATAGGATCTTTACCTATTCAAATTTTGAAATTAGGATATTTTATGTGTTATGGTATACTTTTTTTCAGTCAACATTGTGTTTTTTATATCCAGTTATGTTCACACGTGTTGTTACGGTCCATTCATTTTCAACATTCTCTCACTGACGGACAAATGGATGCTTAGAGTTAGAAGCAGTGCTTATGAACATTCTTATACAACTCCTGATTTAATTGGATTTCTATAAGAGGAGAATTGTTGCACTATGTTTCTAGACTTTATGGTCATGCTGTGTTACTACCCCATTGTATCAATTAAAAGAAACCAAGACACTTATGTAGGGTCATAGAGCTAGGTAGTAGAGTTAAAACCAATAAACTTTACTCCTCTTACTTAAAGGAAAAAAACTCCAGGCTAGGTAACTCCTACTCCTGGGAACAATTATCAAAGGGAATCCTGAGAGTAAGTGGAACAACATAGGGAGCCCAGAGATAAACCCACACACCTACAGTCAATTAATCTTTGACAAAAGAGACAAGAATATACAATGAAGGGAAAAAGTCTGTTCAACAAGCATCGCTGGGAAAGCTGATCAACTGCATGTAAATCAGTGAAGTTAGAACACTCTCACATCATACACAGAAATGAACTCAAAATGGCTTCCAAATGTAAATGTAAGACGCTACACCACAAAACTTCTAGAAGAGAAGAGAGGCAAAACATTCTCTGACATACAATGTAGCAATCGTTTCTTAGGTCATTCTCCCAAGGCAACAGGAAAAAAAAAGCAAAATAAACAAGTAGGATATAATCAAAAGTCTTAGAAGAAAAGAAAACCATAAACAAAATAAAAAGACAATCTACAGAATGGGAAGAATATTTGCAAATTATACAACCAACAAGGGCTTAATTTCCAACATATTCAAATAGCTCATACAGCCCAATAACAAAACAACAATCAAAAACTAGGCAGAGTATATAAACAGACATTTCTCCAAAGAAGACCCAAAGATGGCCAAAAAGCACATGAAAAGATGTTCACCATGGCTAACTAATAGAGAAATCCAAAATCAAAACTATAATGAGGTATCACTTCATACCAGTCAAAACTGCTATCATCAAAAAGTCTACAAATGATAAATGCTGGAGAGGGTATGGGAAAAAAGGAACCATCCTACACTGCTGGCAGGAATGTAAACTGGTGGAGCCACTATGGAGAACAATATGGAGATACCTTAAAAAACTAAAAATAGAGTTACCATATGATCCTGCAATCCCACTCCTGAGAAAATTCTATATACAGAGAAAATTCTAATTCAAAAAGATACATTCACCCCAATGTTCACAGCACAACTATTTACAATAGGCAAGACATGACATCAACTTAAACGTCAATCATCAGGTGAATGAATAAAGAAGATGTGATATAGATATACATACAATGGAATATTAGCCATAAAAGATAGTGAAACGTCACTGGCAGCAACATGAATGGACCTAGAGATGATCATATGCAGTGAAGAAAGTCATAGAAAGAAAAAATATGATATAATTTACATGTGGAATCTAAAAATTATATAAATGAACTTATTTACAAAACAGAGTCACAGAGGTAGGAAAAAAACTTATGGTTACCAAAAGGGAAGGGAGAGAAGAAGAGATAAATTAGGAGTTTGGGATTAGCAGATACAAACCACTATATATAAAATAGATCAACAACAAGGTCCTAATGTATAGAACAAGGAACTATATTCAATATCTTGTAGTAACTATAGTGGAAAAGAATCTGAAAAAGAATCATTTTGCTGTATACCAGAAGCTAAAAACATTGTAAATTGTCTATACTTCAATAAAAAATAGAATTGTGATAGGTAATATTGTATCTTGTCTTACATGAAATTGTTGGAGGTGCCAGTAGCTGACTCTAGTCCATTCTACTTCTTGACTACTCGTGGCAACTTGATTACGTGACATTCACATGACCACAACTTTCATCTTGTTAAAATATTCTGTGCTTTATAATTCCTGAAAATCCAGCCAAATACTTTATAGTTAAATATGTTGGGATGTATGTAAATTATGTATGTATGAAATAATAAAATAGTGGGACTTCAGTGGCTAAGACTCCATGCTCCCAATGCAGACAAGAGGGATTCAATCCCTGGTCAGGGAACTAAGACACTGCATGCCATGCAGCATGGCCAAATAAAATAAATTAATAATAATAATAATAAATAACAGTAAACTCATTATTCATTGTGATCACATTTTAAGTAAAATTACAAGCACCTTAATTTCTTTCATGACTAAATTTGACTGTGGAAATTCTATGTTTAAGACTCACTAAAGTGAATATAATAATCATCTTCAAATTACTCTGTATTCATTTTAGAAGTTACTTGAGAATAGTTTCAAAAACTGTTTTGCACGTCATTCAAACCAACCAAATAATTTCCAAGATATGTATCATTATTCCTGCATTTAAAAATGAGTACAAACCCAAACTTTTCTTTTTATTAGCTAAGTCAACTGATCACTCCTTCAGTTCAGTTCAGTTCAGTTCAATCACTCAGTCGTGTCCGACTCTTTGCAACCCCATGAACCACAACATGCCAGGCCTCCCTGTCCATCACCAACTCCAGGAGTTCACCCAAACTCACGTCCATCGAGTCAGTGATGCCATCCAGCCATCTCATCCTCTGTCACCCCTTAGCCCTGGACAAACCTCCAACTTAAAAATATTTATGTGAAGAGGACGCTGGAAAAACGGCTGAGTAGGAGACACCAGAAATCTGTCTCCCTACTTGGATAACAATTACATTAGCCAAATCTGTCTAATACAAGAACTCTGGAGTCACCCAAAGGCTTCCAACTGCCAGGGAAAACTTTAAATATACAGTGTCAGTTAATTTTAGTCACTAGCAGCTACCCATCCCCTAGCCACATAGCAGGCAGCTGTGTACATGTTCATGGAGCCACTTGCACACAGCTTATGGGGGCTAGGTGGAGTAAAAGAACTCTGTCCTCCAAATATTGGGCATCTATGATCTGATCACTGATTACTCCTTCTGATCAGAGCTGCAGACAAAGAGGTGGGCAGCCATTGTTGCTGCACCTTCTCTCACTGATGCAAGCCCCTCCCCCTCTGGCTAAAGTGTCTTCCCAAAGATATAAACAGGCAGGGCCCCAGGTGGCACTAGTGGTAAGGAATCCAGCTGCCAATGTAGGAGGCATAAGAGACGCAGGTTTGATCACTGGGTTGGGAAGATCCCCTGGAGAAGGGCATGGCAACCCACTCCAGCATTCTTGCCTGGGAAATCCCATGGACAGAGGAGCCTGGTGGGCTATAGTCCATGCAGTCATACAAAGTCGGACACAAATGAAGCAACTTAGTATACACACATACCCCAGACACCCCTGGTGGTACAGTGGATGAAAGTCCGCCTGCCAGTGCAGGGGACATGGGTTCAATCCCTGCTCCAGGAAGATTCCACATGCCACAGAGCCAACTAACCCCATGCACCACAGCTACCAAAGCCCAAGCACCTAGAGCCTGTGGTCCGCAAAAAGAGAAACCACCTCAATGAGAAGTCCTTGCACGTCAAGAAAAAGTAGCCCCTGCTCATACAATGAGACAAAGTCCACAAGCAGCAACAAAGACTCAGCAAACACAAATAACTAAATAAATTTTAAAAATTAAAGAGGCAGTGCCCTTTTTCACCCCTCTTACATTTTTTCCCGTTTCCTCTTTTAGGAACTAGATATTAAAGACTAGGATATTCACAAGCCACTGATATACAAGAAAAATTAGAAAGTGACCACACATGTCAAGAGAAAGGTGCAAAAAAAAATCTGAATAGACATTAAGTTTACACCTCAATCTGATTTTCAACATAGACAGGTCACAACAATCAAAATACAAAAACAGCAAATCCTGGGAAAGGCAGACAATTTCATTTCCAGAGTTACACTATTAGAGTCAAATGTCCAGTGCTCAATGAAAAACCACAAGGCACACAAAGAAAGAGGGAAAGTTTGGCCCACTTAAAGCAAGAAAAAGATAAATCAAGAGAAACCACCCCGAAAGACATAATGATAGATAAACTAGATGAATTTAAAACCACAGTCTTAAATATGCTCAAAGAATCAGAGAAAAATGTAGACAAAGTCAAGAAAACAATGTGTGAACAAAATGGAAATATCAATAAATGAAAAGACAAACTAAAATAAATCAAAAATAATGATGCTGAAAAATATAGTAACTACAAGGAAAATTCAGCAGGTGGAGTCAAAGGCAGACTTCAGCAAGAAGGCAGAAGAAAGAATCACTGAACTTGAAAATCAGACAATGGAAATTATCAAAGCTCACAAAAAGAAAGAAAAAAGATTTAAAAAAAAAAAGTAAACACAGTCTAAGGGACCTATAGAACACCATCAAGTAGACTAATAAATGCATTATGGAAGGCCTAGAGGCAGAAGACAGGGAGACAAAGGTAGAGAATATCTGAAGAAATGATGACTGAAAACTCCCCAAATTTAAAGAAAAACATGAAATTAACACCCATGAAATTCAACAAATGCCAACTGAAATGAATTCATAAGACCCAGACTGAGACATATTATAATGAAACATTAAAAAGAGAGAATCTTAAAAGCAGCAAGTGAGTCATCATATTGAAGGGATCCTCAGTAAGATTATATGCAGACTTCTCACCAGAAATTTTGGAGGCCAGAAGACAGTGAGCAGTTACATTCAACATGATAAAGAAAAAACTGTCACCCAAGAATCCTATTTCTAAACAAACTGTCCTTCAAAAGTGAAGGGGAAATTCAGACATTTCCAGATAAACAAAAGTAGAAGGTATTCATGACCACTAGACCTGTCCTACAAGAAAAGTTCAACGGAGTCCTGCTAGGTGAACTGAAAGGATGTTAGACAGCAACTTAAAGCCAGATGGAGAAATAAAGATGTTAACACAGGTAAACACATGAGTAATTATAAAAGCTACTATTAATGTAAAAATGGCCTGGAACTGTACTTTGTTTTCTACATGACTTAAGACACTAATACATTGAAAGAAAAAGCAAAAACATTTATTAGTATAAAAGCTAGTTTTACCATAACCTGTAATTCCAAATCTTGTTTTCTACATAATTTAGGACACTAATGCAGCTAAAAGAATTGTAAGTTTATGTTTTGGGGCACACAATATATATAGTTCTGTGATATCAACAACAAAAAGCTGTAAAGGAGCAGAGTTTCTGTATGTTATTGAAGTTAAGATGGTATAAATTCAAATTAGTGTTATAACTTTTAAGATATTAAATATAATCCTCATGATAACTGCAAAGAAATCTACAATAGAATGTACACAAAAAGAAATGAAAAGGGAATAAACTTTTTTATAAAAAACTGATTAAACACAAAAGACTAATGTAAGAAGCAGAGGTGAAAAAGAGCTATAGGAAGAGCTATAGAAAACATAGTTCAATGACAAAAGCTTCTATTTATCAGTAATTATTTTAAATGTAAATGTAAGAAAGCAGGGGCAGTTATACTAACATCAGACAAAACATACTTTAAAACAAAAAAGGTTACCAGAGTCAAAGACAATATATGTTAATAAAAGCTTCAATACAAGAAGATGCAATTATCAACATTCACACACTTAATGACAGACCATTAAAATATATGAAGCAAGAATTGACAGAACTGAAGAGAGAAACAGACACTTCTAAAACAGGGTTGAGGACTTCAATATCCCATTCACAATAATGGCTAGAACAACGAGAAAGAATATAACCAAGAAATTGAAAACTAAATGTGACAAACCATCCAGATCTAACAGACATATACAAAACACTCGACCCAACAACAATGGCATATACATTCTTCAAGTATGCACAGAACATTTCCTAAGGCCCACTATATATTATGCTACAAATTAAATCTCAAAAGGCTTTAAAAGATGTCGATCATACAAAGTATATTTTCTGGCCACAACAAAATAAAGTTAGAAATCAGTAACAAGAGTCAAACTGGAAAATTCAAAAAAATTGTACAAACAATACACTTTAAACAAACAATATTTCAAAGGAAAAAATCACAACCAAAGTTAGAAAATACTTAAAGGCAAATGAAAATGAAGATACAACACACCAAAATATATGGGTTCCAGCAAAAGCAGTGCTGGGGGGAATTTACAGCTATAAACGTTTACATTAAAACACAAGATACATTTCAAATCAATAACTTAATTTTACAACTGAAGGAACCAGAAAAAGAACAAAACCCCTCTAAACCCAAAGCTAGCAAAGAGAAGAAATAATAAAGATTAGAACAGAGGTAAATGAATGAAGAACAGGAAAATAATTACAAAAAGTCAATAAAAATAAAAGTCAGGTTTTTTTGACAAAAAAGAGCAAAGACCAAATTACTAAAATCAAAAATGAAGCTGAGGACATAACTACCAACTCTTCAGAAATAAAACATACTGTAAGAAACTACTGGGAATAACTGTACACCAAAAAATTGGTCGCTTAAATGAAACAGACAAATGCCTAGAAACACACAAACCTACCCAGACTCATTCATGAAGAAACAGAAAATCTGAACAGACCTATAACTAGTAAGTAGACTGAATCAATAATAAAATCTCCCAACAAAGGAAAGTCCTGGACCTGACAGATTCAAAGGTTAATGCACCAAACATTTGAAGAACTAATACTAATCCTTCTCAAAATTGAAGAAAATACTAATCCTTCCCCAAAATCGAAGAAAAGGGAACACTTCCTAACAAATTCAATGAGGCTAGCATAACTCTGATAATAAAGCCATGCAGAGATACTACAAGGAAACTACAGACCAGTATCTGTATGAATATTGATATGAAAACCCTTACAAAACACTAGCAAACAGAATTCAACAGAATATTAAAAGGATAACACCAGGACAAAGTAGGATTTATTACTGGAATGCAAGGATTGTTTGACTGATGTAATGCACATTTCTGTAATAAAGAAAAAAGTACATAATCCTCTCAATTGATGCAGAAAAAGTATTTGACAAATTTCAAAACTCTTGAATTATAAAAACACTCAACAAAATAGAAATAGAAGGAAACTACTTCAAATAAAAAAGTTGTATATGGAAAACCCACAGCAAATATACTCAATAGTGCAAGACTAAAAGCTTTCCCTCTAAAATTAGAAACAAGGTAAGCATGCCCACTTTCACCATTTCTATTCAACATACTGGAAGTTCTAGCCAGAGCAATTAGGTATGAAAATGAAATAAAAGGCATCCAAATTGGAAAGGAAGAAATAAAATAATCTGTTTGCAAATATAATCTTATATGGAGAAAACTGTAAACACTCCAGAATAGAAAACTGTCTGACTAAATGAATTCAGCAAAGTAACAGGATACAAAGTCAACAGGCAAAAATTAGCTGTTTCAACACATCAATGAAGAATCTGAGAAGGAAATTACAAAATCAAAGCCATTTACAATGGCATCAAAAAGAATACTTAGGAATTAAGAAAGCAAAAGACATGTTCAATGAAACAACAATGCTGAAAGAAATGAAAGAAGACAAATAAATGGAAACACATCTCATGGTCATGGACTGGAAGATTTAATACAGGCAATGTCAATACTACCCAAAACTACCCAAAACAACCTTTGGGTACTACAGATTCAACACTATCCCTATTAAGGTAGGAGGACTCCCCTCCCCTGAGGGTAAAGCAACTGGAGATTCATTCTCTATTTACTAAAACTCCAAGACAAGAAAAGTAGGGCAATTAAGGGAGGAGGCTAGACCCTGCACAGGACACATATTTCTCGTTCCTGAAGTCAGAAGACCTCCTAACCACACAAGTGCAGAAAACGCTCCTTTGAGGCCAAAGGGGAGTTATGTCAAGGGATGTTCTACTCAGATGCCTTTTCTGTAAAACCCATCTCGGCTAAGAGATGCCTGTGCATACCTGGGAGGATCCTGAGATGTACCAAATATGGACTGTGAACCAGGTAAATCAAAATGTTTGGCCAAAGGAAACTGGGAAGAAATACCCGAAAAGAGTAATTCTAACTGTCTCGAGGGCATGACTCAGTGACTCACTCTCTCTCTCTGAGTCGACCCTTGTGTCTATCCACAGGTACTGTATTCTTTTTTCCTCTTAAACACTTCACTTGTTTCACTGCTTTCCATCTTTGTGCGAATTCTTCTCTGCAGAGCCAAAGGATCTGATACTTTCACCACTATGACCCAGCCCAGTTTTCAGCTGGGACCCCAAGCCACTGCAGGCCGAGGCCACCCGAGATCACTATCAAAATCCCAATGACATATTCTGCAGAAATATTAATAGAAAAATTTAAATTTTAAATGGAATCTCCAGAAACCTCAAATAGCCAAAACAAATGGGGGGAAAAAAAAAAACTGAAAGGCTCATAGTTCTGTTAGTTAGAATAGGAAAAAGGAGTCCAGAATGGCGGTGACTGAAAGACAAGGAAGGGAAAAGCCCACAAAAATAGAACAAAGGAAGGTACGAGGACCAGAGTGAGGACCTTAGGTAGAACAAACAGCACTCCTGGCTAGCCCAGTTTACACAGGGCAAGCCCAGGGGGAGGGAAAAAACATATAAAAAGAGGAGCCAAAGGGCTGGGGGTCTCTCTTCTGCTTGCGCGTGCTCTCTCTCTCTCTCTTTTCTCCTTGCGTCTTTTGGGTCGGCATGCCCTCACACCTTGAGGACGTATTTTCCTTTATTTTTAAGTAAAACTGAGCAGTAACACTGAGCTGTAACCCTGTCCGAGAGCTGTGATGCGCCGAGGGCTTTAACATCTGTCGCCTCAAATTTTTGTTGTGATGAGACAGAACCGAGGAAATTACATACCCCCCTGACAGTTCTTAATATCAAAACTTATTGCAAAGCTAGAATAATTCAAACAGTGCAGCATTGGCATAAAAACAGCTATATAAACCAACAGAATAGAATAGAAAGCCCAGAAATAAACTGTCACATATAATGTCAAATTTTTGACAAATGTGCCAAGACCATTCAATGGGGAAAAGGGCAGGTCTTTTTAACAAGTGGTTCTGGCCAAACAAGATATTTATTGGGCAAAAGAATGAAGTTGGACCCTTACTTAAAACCATATGTAAAAACTAACTCAAAATGGATTGAAGAGTTAAACCTAAGAGACCTAAAACAATAAAAGTCTTAGAAAAAATACAGGGACAAAAGCTTCACAACGTTAGACCTGGCAACAATTTCTCTGATATGATAGCAATGGCACAGAAAACAGACAACTTGAAGTTAATGAAAATTTTTTAATTGGGGGCATCAAAGGACACTATCCTTAGTAAAATAACACATTACCCAAAAAAATCATCCATTAATACATGATCCATTCAATGTGCAAAACAGGCCTACAGATTTTAACGTAACAGAATAGGAAATATTCAATGATATTTTTTCTGGTTACATTTTGCAAATAACTTTTGAGAAACTACCACTTGTATAGTTTTAACTTAGTATCAAAGATGAATATTACCTGAAACAGTAATTTAAAATACTACACCCTAAAAAAAAAAAAAAGAAAGAAAAGAAGCTAACTATCCAGAGATCTACAGAGTAAAACGGCAACCCACACAATTGGAGAAAATATTCACAAACCATATATCTGATAAGGCATTAAGATAAAGAATATATAGAGAAGTTCTAAAACTCAACATCAGAAAAACCAAACAATCAGATTTTTTTAAATGGGCAAAGGATTTTAGTAGACATTTCTCTAAAGAAGATATAGGAGTGGCCAATAGGCACATGAAAAGATATTCAAACCACTAATCATTAAGAAAATGCTAATCAAAACTACAAGAAGATACCACTCCATAGCTAAAGAATGGGTACTACAAAAAAAAAAAAAACACAGAAAAAAAAGTGTTGGCAAGGATACTGAAAATCAGAACCTGTGCAATGTTGATAGAAATGTAAAATGGTGCAGCTGCTAACGGAAATACGGCAGTTCCTCAAAAAATTAAAAGTAGAGTTACCATATAATCCAGGAATTCTCCTACTGGATATATACCTTACAGAGCTGAAAGCAGGGTCTCTAAGAGATATTTCTACACCCATGTCTGGTGCAGGGCAGTGTGCACACACTCAATCATGTCCAACTCTTTGCAACCTAATGGGCTCCTCTGGCCATGGAATTTTCCAGGCAAGAATACTGGAGTGGGTTGCCATTTCCTTCTCTAGGGACGGAACCCATGTCTCCTGCATCGCAGGCTGATTCTTTAACTCTGAGTCACCACTACACTAATGCTATGTAAAGCTCATATTGCTACTTGAGCAGATACCTAAGCCAAGAGTCTCCAAATATTACTTTGCTAGTTTCAATTAAAGGGAATCAGATTACAAAACTGTTACACAAAAAAGCCTTAAAGCTTAACTGTATTTCATTAAGGAAACATTAAAATGAATTATTTTTATCTAGATGCATACAACTTTTATATACACTATAGATAAAATTACGAGGAGTTTAAGTAATTTCATAGCATAAAAGTATAAAATCTTCTAAGTTCCAAAATACCTACAGTATAAAGAGCCAACATTCAAGTTTAGGGATATAAAACTTAACACTCCTTTAATAGCTCTGCTGGAAGTTGTTAGAATGGTATTTCAAGTATTTTCTCTAATTTGAATTAAACATTACCTTAAAAATGCTAAGCTGGGGAAAAAAATGCTAAGAACATTTCCAAATCCAGTGTAACGGTTCAATGCTCTATTGTTTGTTGCTTCAACAAAATGAATGCTTACAACGAATTCAGAAACCACCTGGAGATTCAAACTCACAATGAAACTGCAATGGCAAATTATGCTACTTGACATTAGTTATTACTAGAGATGGTTCTCCAAGAAGGCAGAGAAGACAGACAACCTTATCATTAGTATAATTGGAAATGTGCTGATACTTCACCTATTTCTCTCTTCCAACATATATTACCTGTGAAATGTTCATCACTGATGCATTCCTTCACCTGATTAACAAGGAGAAAAGGAAAGTGAAAGTGTTACTTGCTCAGTCGTGTCCTACTCTTTGGGACCCCATGAACTGTAGCCCTCGAGGCTCCTCTGTCCATGGGATTCTCCAGGCAAGAATAATGGAGTGGGTTGCCATTGCCTTCTCCAGAGGATCTTCTCGACCCAGGGATCAAATTCAGGTCTCCCATATTGCAGGCAGATTCTTTACCATCTGAGCCACCAGGGAAACCTGATTAACAAGGGGAACCAATTCTAAAGAGAGTAAGGCCTGTGAACTTCCAGACAGGGGACTATGACTGGGTTGCCAGACAGGGGCATCCATGTTTGCAGCCTTACTGGAGTATGGGGATGTCCTATCCTGCTAAAAGACTGTGATGAGAATTCTGCTTACAAAAGTTGTTCCTTGTAAATTCACTGTAAATCAAGGACAGAAATTATGGGATTTTAAGAACAACAGGGGAAAATATTTTTCTCTTAGCAGCTAGTAGAAGAATTCATTTAGTGGAATTACAGAAATTTTAAATAAGGGTTCAAGGTGAAAGTTAATACTCTGAGAAACTAGATTTGGGGAATATTGCATACCTACTCTCTATGAGAAAAGGAAATCTCATCTGCTCCTCAGAAAGAGAGGGAGAGCCAGAGGCAGCTGCTGTATGCTGTCCCACAGGAGCCCTTCAGGCACTTGTAAGCCCAACGTTCAGTGAGGAATGTAATGTAAGCCACACTCTTCCAGCAAATTACATAATGAAATATTTATTCCAATTATGGTCAAGACTGAGCTCAGAAAATGTTACTTTCTACTTTTTATTGACAAATGTAAAATCATCTGCTAACTGTCAGACCAACTCACTTTCAGCAAGTCACTTTATTCCTTTATTAAATACACACAAAAGTTTGTGAAGTGTAGGAAGTTTTCTGAAAGAACACCATTCCTTTTATCATACTTCTAACTTTATAAATAACATCATTTTAAGCCCACTTGGCACCACTTTAATATAAATTAAGCAATGAAAAACAGCATTATCATGATTCATGTGATTTTAAACATTTACACCTTATTATCACTGCACCATTTTAACCTTAACTTTTAGTAATCTTTCTTTCAAATACATTCTATAATTTATTTCTCAGTTTTTTTTACAATATTCCTCAAAATTTAATGTTGCTACATTAATTTAAAATGAAATCATACTTTTTCTAAAAACCAAGTCAGTCTTATTTGACTGACTGGTTTCACAATTAAGACTATACGGCAGCATTTTATCCAAAACAGAAAATTCAATCAGCAAATAAGCCACCTCAAGATGGTGACAAATATATATATATAACGGAGGTGACCATATAAAAGCATTTGAGTTAAAATACTGTTTTGGAAAGGGGATACTGAAATAATATTGTAATTTTTCCTAACACTTGCATAGCATCATTACTTAAAGTAACTCTAAATAAAAGACAAAATCTTAGTAAAGCTTTGAAAGACTAATGGGTAGTAAATTCTTTTACAAGTCAGGTGGTTTTCAATTGTTTGCTTTTAGCTGAACTGAAGAATAGCCTGAATGAGTTAACTGGTTAACAGATCAGTGAAAGTAACTTCTGATAATAAGCTACCATGTTATTTTGTGTTACAAATGACATGGAAGGAGTCCAAAGAACCCCTATCTTCTTATTTATCTGAATATGGTTTCTAAGCACTTACATCGATAATTCTGGAAAATACAAATAAATCTGAAACTAAATCTAAATTCAGTTGCATTCTACCTAATACTCCTCCACAGGTACATAAACTAATGAGAGCAGAAAAGGTCCCATCCATTCAGAGGTACATTTCCATTAAAAGTTTACTTTTAATATTTAATAATTATCTAAATTTGTAACATTTGCTTTGATAAATTGTACACTACTAAGAAATTATAAAGTTTATTACACTTACAACCATAGGTGGCAGATTAAAAAAACTTAGTTTCAATTTACAGTCATAGTTTTCCTGAAGAAGTATGATGACACTGATCATGAATAGACATTTTAGCATTAAAATATAATAAAGTAAGATACAATTATGTCAGAAGAGTGTACTGGAAGTTTGAGATTAAGGATATATAGAAACCTCAACTTTTGACTGTCAGAGAGACTTACCTATTTTTTAAATGGATGATTCTAGAAGAATATTTAGATTCCACTATATACTTTTTGAAGAACAATGTAACAATTTCATTTAAAAACTCATTTATAATATATTGTAAAGGAAATTATAACCTTTACAACTGTATAAACATGGCATATTTTAGATGTTAATTTTTAAATGTGTGAGGGAATATGGAGGTTTTTTATTTTCTGTTTTTAATATAAGATCTTAGTTTTCTTGCTTAGTTTTCTTAGCCAGAAGCCCTCAGACAAGTCACAACCTTTGAACTGAGTTTCTTAACCTGTAAAATGAGGGTGATAATCACTCACTCTATCTTAGGGTTAAATTTTATATATGTAATAGTATATATATGTATATATGAATGTACATATGGATGTATATATGGATATATGGATATATATGTATATATGGATACACATATATATATGCACTTTCTGTTAAATGCAAAACAATATGATTAAATTTATGAGGGCCTAGAAAAATAACACCCACATTAATTTTTAGTCCTTCTTAAAGGAAATAGTTGAAGGAAGACATCACATGACAAATCTCAGCTGTAAGTCATGAAAACTAGATTCATTTCCAGGTTCTATATATTAAATTGAACATATAAGTAAGTAAATTCCTTATGCGTCACAATTCTTTAAACTTGGCAAAATATGGGAAAGTTATTACAAAACCAGACTTGGGAACTAAGGCACTGAAATGTCAACTAAAAAGGAACAAAGGCCTTAGATGTAGAAACAGTGTTGTAGAGAGCCATCCTTACTCAGTGAATCCCATCTTTTGGGGACAGTTTGCAACTTCCTATCTTTACAAGGAGCACTTTGCAACATAAATTCTAAGGTCTGTCTTAGAAAAGTACAACCTTCCAAAAATAAACCAAGAAGAAACAGAAAGCATGAACAGACCAATCACAAGCACCGAAATTGAAACTGTAACAAAAAATCTTCCAACAAACAAAAGCCCACAGCCAGATGGCCTCACAGGCGAATTCTACCAAAAGTTTAGACAAGAGCTAACACCTATACTGCTCAAATTCTTCCAGAAAATTGCAGAGGAAGGAAAACTCCCAAACTCACTCTACGAAGCCACCATCACCCTGATACCAAAACCAGACAAAGATACCACAAAAAGAGAAAATTACAAGCCAATATCACTGATGAACACAGATGCAAAAATCTTCAACAAAATTCTAGCAAACAGAAGCTAACAGCACAATAAAAGGATCATATACCACGATCAAACAGTTTTGTCCCAGGGATGCAAAGATTATTCAATATATGCAAATCAATGTGATACACCATATATCAACTAACTCAAAGATTAAAAACCACATGATCATCTCAACAGATGCAGAAAAAGGTTTTAACAAAATTCAACACCCATTTATGATGAAAACTCTCTAGAAAATAGGCATAGAAGGAACAACATATAAAGGTTCAATATAATAAAGGTCACATACAACAAACCCACAGAAACATTATTCTCAATGGTGAAAAACTGAAAGCATTTCCTCTAAGAACAGGAACAAGACAAGGGCGTTCACTCTTGCCACTGTTACTCAACCTAGTTTTGGAGGTCCTAGCCACAGCAACCAGAGAAGAAAAAAAAATACAAGGAATTCAGACCAGAAAAGAAGCAAAACTCTCACTATCTGCAGATGACATGATACTATACACAGAAAACCCTAAAGATTCCACCAGAAAATTACTAGAGCTAATTTTACTACAATCAATGAATACAGTAAAGTTGCAAGATATAAAGTAACACAGGATATCCCTTGTATTCCTATATGCTAACAATGAAAAATCAGAAAGAGAAGTCAAGGAAGCAATCCCATTCACCACTGCAACAAAAATAATAAAATACCCAAGGATAAACCTACCTAAAAAGACAAAAGAGCTGATACAGAAAACTGTAAGAAACTGATGACAGAAATCAAGGATGACACAAACAGATGGAGAGATACACTATGTTCTTGGACTGGAAGAATCAATACCATAAAGATGACTATACTACCTAAACTAATCTAGACAGTCAACGCAATCCCTGTCAAACTACCAATGGTATTTTTTACAGAACTAGAACAAAAAATTTCACAATTTGTATGAAAACACAAAAGATCCCTCAAGAAGAAATAAGCTGGAGGAGTCAACCCTCCTAACTTCAGACTATACTACAAAGCTACAGTCATTAAGACTCTGTCATATTAGAACAAAAACAGAAATACAGACCAATGGAACAGGACAGAAAACCCGGAGATAAACCCATGCAACTATGGGCACCTTCTCTTTGACAAAGGAGCCAAGGATATACAATACAGAAAAGACAGCCTCTTCAATAAGTGGTACTGGGAAAACTGGACTGCTAAATGCAAAAGAATGAAACTAGAACACTTTCTAACACCATACACAAAAATAAATTCAAAATGGATTACAGATTTAAGTGTAAGGCCAGAAACTACATAGGGCAGTACACTCTTTGACATACATCACAGCAAGATCCTCTTTGACCCACCTCTTCGAATAATGGAAATAAAAACAAAAGTAAACAAATGGGACTTAATTAAACTTCAAATTTAATTAAACTTAATTAAACTTTCCTTTTGCACAGCAAAGGAAAAAAATAAACAAGACTAAAGAACAACCCTCGGAATGGGAGAAAATAATTGCAAACAAAACAACTGACAAAGGATTAATTTACAAAATATACAAGCAGCCCATGCAACTCAATACCAGAAAAACAAACAACACAATTAAAAAACAGGCAGAAGACCTAAACAGACATTTCTCCAAAGAAGACGTACAGATGGCCAACAAATAAAAAGATGCTCAACACTGCTCATTATCAGAGAAATGCAAATCAAAACTACAATGAAGTATCACCAGCCAGAACTGTCATCATTAAAAAATCTACAAATAAATTCTGAAGAGAAAGTAGAGAAAAAGAAACCCTCTTGCCCTGTTGGTGGGAAAGTAAATTGATACAGCCACTATGGAGAGTAGTATGGTGATTGTTTTAAAAAACTAGCCATACAACTACCATATGACCCAACAATCCCACCACTAGGCACATACCCTGAGAAAACTGAAAGAGACACATGTACCCTAATGTTCGTTGCAGCACTTTTTACAATATCTAGAACATGGAAGCAACCTAGATGTCCATGAACAGATGAATCGATACAGAAACTGTGGTACATATATGCAATGGAATATTACTCAGGCATAAAAACGCACACATTCAAGTCAGTCCTAATGAGGTGAAGGAACCTGGAGCCTATTATCCAAAGTAAAGTAAATCAGAAAGGGAAACACAAATATTGTGTATAACGCATATGGAATCTAGAAAGATGGTACTGATGAACCTATCTGCAGGGCAGCAATGGAGACAGACATACAAAAAGGCTTGTGGACACAATGCGGGAAGGAGAGAGTGGGACAAATGGAGAGAACAGCATGGAAACATATACATTACCACATGTAAAACAGATAGCAAATGAGGATTTGCTGTGTGAAACAGGGAGCTCAACCCAGTGTTCTCCAACAACCTAGAGAGGCGGAATGGGGAGGGAGAGGGGACGGGGTTCAGGAGGGAGGGGACATATGTATACCTGTGGCTGATCTGTGTTGAGCCCAACACAATATTATCCTCCAATAATTGTATTTTGTTCTATTCTTCTCAATATTGCACAATTATAATCTTTGATAACTTTTTTAAAAAGGGGGAAAAACTAAATGAAGCAATGTCAAATAAAATGCAAAAGAAATTATACCCAGAATATTAGAAATTATCATTTTAACTAAAATATAAATATATATTTGCAAATTATGTTGTACTAGCCTGGTCACTGTTGGGAAATAAGTCATAACAGACCTAAAAATTCCACAGTGACTAGAATATTGAGATAATTGTCAGAAAACTTGAATCAACTATTTAAGCTATATCTTTGTAGCCTATTGTATCATTTGTTATATTATTAGAAATAAACAAAAAATGGCAGCCTTAAACTGTAGGATCCAAATGAAAACCAGATGTGATGAAGTCTGTATTATTCCTTTCACTGGGAAAAATTATGTAATTATAATGCTAGTAAATGCCCATAATCATGATCTGAGACAATGTACTGAATTATCAAAAATATAAAGATTAAACATTATCATGATTAAAAATTCTAAGGTCTGCAGAAAGGTTATTAAACAAGTAAGCATAATATATGCCCTTTCTGTGGGATTCCATTTATTTCTCATTTGTTGTATGGAGTATTGAGCCAACCATAGTCTCCAGGCCAACCAAGCACACTGGATAATAAACACATTGTACTGGAACAAAAGATCATTTTAAGTACACATTTTATAATCTAAACTAGCCTTAATTTAGCTGAATGATTTGCTAGACAAATTAACAATAAGCTATTTATCAAAACATGATAATAAATTTTTACTAAATTATCAAAATACATCTGGGAAATTTCTGATATTCTCAGTATTTCACAACTTCTTCCAATTATTTTCCAATATTATGTGTTTACAAAATTTCTGTTTAGCAAGAAAAGTTTGGAGGGTTTAGGTTCTTTAAGCCTAAGATTAGTCTTCCAACTCCACAATGGCAATTTTAAAGGCATTTTGTTTGTTCCTATTGTGAGAAAGGTATCATGTTGTGTTCCATGAGGCCTTTACAGATGTATGACACAGTCTCTGAACTCGAGGAAATTCCAGGCTAATAACTGATACAGAAAAGCTGAAAGTAAGCTACAGGGACTTCCCTGGTGGTTCAGTGGTTAAGAATTCACCTCACAATGCAGGGTACACGAGTTCAATCCTTGGATGGGGACTAAGGTCTCACATGCCTCAGAGTAACTAAGCCCACATGCTAGAACTAGAGTCCCTGCGTCACAACAAAAGATCCCGTATGATGCAACAAGGATTCCACGTGTTGCAACTACGACGAGATGCAGCCAATTTTTTTTAACTAATATACAGTAAACACCACTAAAATTGTACAATTAACATTTTATTATATGGTATTTTCTCACATTACTATATTTGCTTTGAAAGTGAAAGTCGCTCAGTCATGCCTGACTCTGCAGTCCCATGGACTATAGCCTGCCAGGCTCCTCTGTCCATGGAATTCTCCAGGCAAGAATACTGGAGTGGATAGTCATGCCCTTCACCAGGGGATCTTCCCGGCCCAGGGATCGAACTCCATCCAGTCTTCCACACTACAAGCAGGTTCTTTACCACCTGAGCCACCAGCGAAGCCCCATATTTGCCTTATTCAGATTTTGATGGACTAACTATTCATCTTTCTATACTTCCATCAATCCACCTTATATTTTTAATGCATTTCAAAGTTTCTGGCATAAGTATGTTTCATCCCTAAATACTTTAGCATACCTATCACTAACTAGTAATTTTTACAGATGTTTTTAGAAAAAAATTTACAAACATGAAATGCACAAATCTCATGTCATTTGCAGACTGTTACAAATTCTTACACCTCTATAATGCAAACTCCTATCGAGATATAGACCATACTGTCACCCAAAAAGTTCCTCCATGCTCATTTCCAATTAATCCCCACCTCAACTCCCACCTCTAGAGGGAGCCGCTTTTAGTCATTTCCCACACACACACACCACCACCACCACCCCACCCCCCACCAGAGATTAATTGTACAGGTAATTTTTAAAATTCAAAACAAAGAGCCATCAGGCTGAAGAATCAAAAAAAGACTTCATGTGGATGGAGAGGTGTGCAGATATACAATAAAGTAAATAAAGCAAAATGTTTAAGAAGTGTAAAACTTAGATAGGTACTATTATAGGTGTGAAAAGATCAAAGTCATTCAGTCATGTCTGATTCTTTGTGACCCTGTGGACTGTAGCCCACCAGGCTCCTCTGTCTATGGAATTCTCCAAGCAAGAATACTGGAGAAGGCAGCCATTCCCTTTCCAGGGGATCTTCCCAACCCAGGGATCAAACGCAAGTCTCCTGCACTGCAAGCAGATTCTTGAGCCACCAGGGAAGCCCCAGCTATATGTATGTGCCAGTTATCAATTTACTACATCTCAGCATCCAATCTACCTTTCTTGGCCCCACTTGATGACAAAGGAACCAGAGTTCTAAACACTTCTTCACCAGCTTTACAGACAGCAATGGAGTGACCCTATCAGGTCACCATGTGTGCTGCTGTGCTAAGTAACTCAGTTGTAACTGACTCTTTGCAACCCCAAGGACTATAGCCCACGAGGCAGTTCTGTCCAAGTAATTTCCCAGACAGGAATACTGGCCTAAGTTGTCATTTTCCTACTCCAGGGATCTTCCCAACCTAGGGATCGAACCTGTGTTTCTTGAGTCTCCTGTACTGGCAGATGGATTCTTTGCCACTATGCCACCTAGCAGCAGAGAAATACTTCCCTTCTGGATTCTGGTTCTCTATTATTATTATTACTTAGAGTGAAGACCCAAAAGCACTGATGAGGAGACAGGTCCCAGCTGTGGCCTCAGGCGCTGTAGCCATGGTGCAGTTCAGTTCAGTCGCTCAGTCGTGTCCGACTCTTTGCGACCCCATGAATCGCAGCACGCCAGGCCTCCCTCTCCATCACCAACTCCGGAGTTCACTCAGACTCACATCCATCGAGTCCATGATGCCATCTAACCATCTCATCCTCGGTCGTCCCCTTCTCCTCTTGTCGCCAATCCCCCCCAGCATCAGAGTCTTTTCCAATGAGTCAACTCTTTGCATGAGGTGGCCAAAGTACTGGAGTTTTAGCTTTAGCATCATTCCTTCCAAAGAACACCCAGGGTTGATCTCCTTCAAAATGGACTGGTTGGATCTCCTTGCAGTCCAAGGGACTCTCAAGAGTCTTCTCCAACACCACAGTTCAAAAGCATCAATTCTTCAGCGCTCAACTTTCTTCACAGTCCAACTCTCACATCCATAAATGACCACTGGAAAACCCATAGCCTTAACCAGACAGACCTTAGTCGGCAAAGTAATGTCTCTGCTTTTCAATATGCTACCTAGGTTGGTCATAACTTTCCTTCCAAGAAGTAAGTGTCTTTTAATTTCATGGCTGCAATCACCATCTGCCGTGGTTTTGGAGCCCCCCCAAAGAAAAGTCTGACACTGTTTCCACTGTTTCCCCATCTATTTCCCATGAAGTGATGGGACCAGACGCCATGATCTTAGTTTCTGAATGTTGAGCTTTAAGCCAACCTTTTCACTCTCCTCTTTCACTTTCATCAAGAGGCTTTTTAGCTCCTCTTCACTTTCTGCCATAATGGTGGTGTCATCTGCATATCTGAGGTTATTGATATTTCTCTCGGCAATCTTGATTCCAGCTTGTGCTTCTTCCAGCCCAGCATTTCTCATGATGTACTCTGCATAGAAGTTAAATAAACAGGGTGACATATTTGGAACCAGTCTGTTGTTCCATGACTGGTTCTAACTTGCTTCCTGACCTCCATACAGGTTTCTCAAGAGGCAGATCAGGTGGTCTGGTATTCCCATCTCTTTCAGAATTTTCCACAGTTTATTGTGATCCACACAGTCAAAGGCTTTGGCATAGTCAATAATGCAGAAGTAGATGTTTTTCTGGAACTCTCTTGCTTTTTCCATGATCCAGTGGATGTTGGCAATTTGATCTCTGGTTCCTCTGCCTTTTCTAAAACCAGCTTGAACATCTGGAAGTTCATGGTTCACGTAGTGCTGAAGCCTGGCTTGGAGAATTTTGAGCATTACTTTACTAGCATGTGAGATGAGTACAATTATGTGGTACTTTGAGCATTCTTTGGCATTGCCTTTCTTTGGGATTGGAATGAAAACTGACCTTTTCCAGTCCTGTGGCCACTGCTGAGTTGCAAATTTGCTGGTATATTGAGTGCAGCACTTTCACGGCATCACCTTTCCAGATTTGAAATAGCTCAACTAGAATTCCATCACCTCTACTAGCTTTGTTCGTAGTGATGCTTTCTAAGGCCCACTTAACTTCACATTCCAGGATGTCTGGCTCTAGGTGAGTGATCACATCATCGTGATTATCTGGGTCGTGAAGATCTTTTTTGTACAGTTCTTCTGTGTATTCTTGCCATGGTAGGTACGCCCTTTTTTAAGAGGCTTCCATCCAAGCTCTGGGAAGAAGGACTCTCTCCCAATCTTTCTTCCTTGTCCAAGTAGTAAGAGCTGCTCTTTTGCATCTGCTACTTCTGGGACCTTTAAACTCTGAGCTCTTTTACCTCTTTTAATAGTTAACCAGCACTCCTTGTTCTGGTTAACAATTCATCGTATTAAATTTTCAAATAACCAGTATAGATCTCTCTCCTGACTGAACTCAGAATACTGTCAAGGATATTCACTATACAGCTTTTCTGCATGTTTGAAAATGTTGGGAGAGGGAGGAAGCAGGGAGATATATTTTCAAAGATGGGCAAAATGTTAATAATTACTGAAGCTGCATGATGGACTGAAAAATTAAAGTCTCTTAATTTTGCTTATGTTTGTAATTTTTTGTAATGGTTTTTCGGGGAGGGGGGGGATGGGAAAGCTTCATATGCTGCTGCAGCTGCTGCTAAGTCACTTCAGTCGTGTCCGACTCTGTGCGACCCCATAGACGGCAGCCCACCAGGCTCCCCCATCCCTGGGATTCTCCAGGCATTTGGAGAGAGCCTGAAAGAATGGATTTTAACAGGCAGAAATAGAGTCTGAGAGTCCAGGTGAGAAAAAGCACACTAAAGGTGGAGGCAGAATACTGTAGGACTCGTTCGTTGCTTGTTTGAGCAACAGCAAGTAAGCTGGCTAAAGTAAAGGTGTATACTCTCTGACATCAATCACAGCAGGATCCTCTATGACCCAACTCCCAGAATATTGGAAATAAAAGCAAAATAAACAAATGAGATCTAATTAAAATTAAAAGCTTCTGCACAACAAAGGAAACTATAAGCAAGGTGAAAAGACAGCCTTCTGAATGGGAGAAAATAATAGCAAATGAAGCAACTGACAAACAACTAATCTCAAAAATATACAAGCAACTCATACAGCTCAATTCCAGAAAAATAAATGACCCAATCAAAAAATGGGCCAAAGAACTAAATAGACATTTCTCCAAAGAAGACATACAGATGGCTAACAAACACATGAAAAGATGCCCAACATCACTCATTATCAGAGAAATGCAAATCAAGACCACAATGAGGTACCATTTCACACCAGTCAGAATGGCTGCAATCCAAAAGTCTACAAGCAATAAATGCTGGAGAGGGTGTGGAGAAAAGGGAACCCTCTTAGACTGTTGGTGGAGATTCCTTAAAAAACTGGGAACAGAACTGCCTTATGACCCGGCAATCCCACTGCTGGGCATACACACCAAGGAAACCAGAATTGAAAGACACGTGTACCCCAATGTTCATCGCAGCACTGTTTATAATAGCCAGGATATGGAAGCAACCTAGATGTCCATCAGCAGACAAATGAATAAGAAAGCTGTGGTACATATACACAATGGAGTATTACTCAGCCATTAAAAAGAATACATTTGAATCAGTTCTATTGAGGTAGATGAAACTGGAGCCGATTATACAGAGTGAGGTAAGCCAGAAAGAAAAACACGAATACAGCATACTAACACATATATATGGAATTTAGAAAGATGGTAATGATAACCCTGTATGCAAGACAGCAAAAGAGACACAGATATATAGAACAGACTTTTGGACTCTGTGGGAGAGGGAGAGAGTGGGATGATTTGGGAGAATGGCATTGAAACATGTATAATAGCATGTAAGAAATGAATCACCAGTCTAGGTTCGATGCAGGATACAGGATGCTTGGGACTGGTGCACTGGGATGACCCAGAGAGATGATATGGGGTGGGCGGTGGGAGGGGGGTTCAGGATTGGGAACTCATGTACACCTGTGGAGGATTCATGTTGATGTATGGCAAAACCAATACAGTATTGTAAAGTAAAATAAAATAAAGGTGTATAATGCACATGAATATCTTTGCTGAGATCTTTTCTCCTCCTCTTTAACCTTCACTTCAATGTTAGTTCTTCAAATTCAATTGCTTCCCCCTCACACTCTCCTGTCCCTCCCCATACTTCTACTTACTCTCCAAAATCTAGCTCTCACCTACTCTTTCACACCCCTTATTAATCATAAATTGACCCATTTAGAGTCTCTTCAAATGTCTTAATCTTTTTAAACAATGAGCATAATTATTAAATATCTATTTTGGACATATTTATGAGAAAATGTAATTATGCTTGTGCTTATGTAGCAGGATTTTTTACATGTAAAGTCATTAGCAGTGACATAAGACATGTTTTCATAATCTCTAGTTAGTAGGGAATAAGAGAAAATATTAATTGATTTATTATTTTTATTATTATTGAATAACTTATGACTTCTTATGATTGTAAAATACATCTGTAACACAAGAGTGAGTATATGTGTGTCAACACATTATCTCCAGGAAGGAGTTGGCAATATTCTTTGTTAAGCTGAGTAGCTGACTGAAGCTGAGTACTGAATTGGACAAACAGTAAAATTAATACTCTCCACCCACCAATACACTTAAAGCACCCTTATGCTATTCCCCAGTGATATCTCTCTCTCTCCTTCCTGAGGAATGACAAAAATCACAAAATTTGACTTCAAAAAGCATTTCTGTTTAATCCAAACCGAAAATATTATAAAGTATAAAACCAGCTATACATGTAAAAAGAACTCATAATAGAGATAACATAATAGAGAGCACATATACTATGTAAATAAAACGTATGTCATGATTCATAAAAAGCACATATGAATATGCACCTGTTGCACACATTAAAATGTACAAACACCCCAACTGAGCTCCTTTCTCCCTTAACTTTCATTATCGGCAGTGCCTGAACTGAGTGGCACGTGCTCTTCTATCTACTTAGAATGCGACGGGACACAGGTGTTTTGCTGTACCTCACTGTGCAGACTGTTTGCTGAATCCACAGTAGGCAAGGTGTGAGCTAAGAGGCTGGAACAAGAAGCAAGGAGCTGTAGTTCTGCAGACATGCTTATTCTCTCCTGGCTGACACAGCAGTTGCAGCAGCAGTCATAACCTAAACTTCTCTCCTGGCTGACACAGAAGCAGACTTAACATAACCATAATGGAGCCCACAAGAGCTTTCCGGATGGAGCTTATGCATGCTTACACAACAAAAGCAGCCCATGGCCAAGCCCTTGTAAGGCGCATGCACAGTGCTATAAGCGATCTCAGCTGTTACATAATCATTATTTACAAAATGTGGAGAGAGGGCCTGAACACTACCATCTTGGCTAATTTGCTCTTTCCCTATAATAGGTGTTCCAGAACAGTAGAGAGCAGAAGACAGATGTTATCTGTGTCACTCAGGCAATGACTATGTTTTCCTATCCCCTCCTGATGATGCCACCTTGCAGGTGCTAGGTTTCACTCACGACCTAGGACAATGCATTGTTTGTAAACTTTGCACACCACAACTGTTAATTGTGAATTCTTCCAGAAAAAAAATCAGCAATGATTAAGACAAGAACTAGGTTTATCTCTTGCCTCGCACAGGACTCCTCCTGTGTAGTCAGAATGACTAACAGTGATGTCCTCTATAGGGTATACACATGGGCAGAAGAAATGCCTCCAAAAAGATATGCTACAGCTGCTCCTGCTCTAGAAGATGCCTTGCTAATCCACTAAGTTTTGGAAGCCATGCAATAGAACCTTGGGTGATAACAAAAATGTTTACTATTCTGTCACCTATGGCTACTGAGCACTTGAAATGTACCTGGTGTGACTAAGAAATAGTTTTTAAATTAATTTTACATTCACATATAGTTGACAAATGATATTATGTTAGTTTCAGCTGTACTACATAGTGACCTGATATTTGCATACCTTGTGAAATGATGATGATGAGCCTAGTAAACATCTGTCTCCATACAAAGGTATTACAGTATTACTGACAATGTTCTTTATGTTGTGTATTACATCCCATGGTTTACCTATTATATAACTGGAGATCTGCACATTTTAATCCCCTACACCTATTTTATCCACCTGTCTATCCCCTCCCTTTTGGAAACTACCCATTTGTTCTCTCTCTGTTTCATTTGTTTTGCTGTTTAGATTCCATGTATAAGTGAAAGCATGGGGTATTTGTCCTTCTCTGACTTATGGACTGAGTATAATACTCTCTAGATCAATCCATATTGACAGAATTATCAAGATTTATCTTTTTTATGGCTAAGTATTATTCATATATCACATTTTCTTTTCCCATTAGTCTGCCACTGGATCCTTAGGTTGCTTTCATACCTTGGCTACTGTAAATAATGCTGCAATGAACATTGGAAGGCATATACCTTTTTGAATTGGTTTTTCTGTTTTCTTTAGGTAAATGCCCAGAAGTGAAACTGCTGGATCATATGGCAGCTCTATTATTTTTTTTAAAGTACCTCAACGCTGTTTTCCATAGGGCCTGCACCTATTTACAATCCCACCAAGACAGCTTAGCAATATTCTTTGGTTAAGTCCCCTCATGCAAGGGAAACAAAAGAAAAATAAACAAATGAGACTACATCAACTGAAAAGCTTTTGCACAGCAAAGGAAACCATCAAAAATACAAAAAGGCAGCCTACCAAAAATGAGAAGATATTTGCAAATATATGTCCAATAAGGAGTTAATATCAAAAATATATAAAAACTCATATAACTCAACTTAAAAAATGGAAACAACTCAATTAAAAAATGGACAGAGGACTTGAATTGAAATTTTTCCAAAGAAGATCTACAGATGGCCAAAAGACACGTGAAAAGATGCTTAATTATCAAGGAAACACAAATTGAAACCACAATGGAATACAAATTCACACCTGTCCAAATGGTTATTATCAAGGAAACAACAAATAACACATGTTGGTGAGGATACAGAGAAAAGGGAATGCTTGGGCACTAATTTTATTTTTAATTAATTTGAATGTAATAGCCAAATAACAACACAATTCCAGGCTTAGTTTGTTAAAAATCAGAGCCTTAACACACGTATGTTTCAATCAGTTCAGTCGCGCAGTCATGTCCGACTCTTTGCGACCCCATGGACTGCAGGACGCCAGGCCTCCCTGTCCGTCATCAACTCCTGGAGCTTGCTCAAATTCATGTCCATCGAGTCAGTGATGCCATCCAACCACCTCATCCTCTGTCATCCCCTTCTCCTCCTACCTTCAATCTTGTCCAGCATCAGGGTCTTTTCCAATGAGTCAGCACTTAGCATCAGGTGGCCAAAGTATTGGAGTTTCAGCTTCAACATCAGTCCTTCCAATGAATATTCAGGACTGATTTCCTTTAGGATTGACTGATTAGATCTCCTTGCAGTTCAAGGGACTCTCAAGAGTCTTCTCCAACACCACAGTTCAAAAGCATCAATTCTTTGGCACTCAGCTTTCTTTATAGTTCAATTCTCACATCCATACATGACTACTGGAAAAACCGTAGCTTTCACTAGATGTACCTTTGATGGCCAAGTAATGTCTCTGTTTTTCAATATAATGTCTAGGTTGGTCATAGCTTTTCTTCAAAGGAGCAAGCATCTTTTAATTTCATGACTACAGTCACCTTCTGCAGTGATTTTGGAGCCCAAAAAAATAAAGTCTCTCACTGTTTCCATTGTTTCCCCGTCTATTTGTCATCACGTGATGGGACCAGATGCCATGATCTTAACTTTCTGAATGTTGAGGTTTAAGCCAACTGTTTCACTCTCCTCTTTTACTTTCATCAAGAGGCTCTTTAGTTCTTCTTTGCTTTCTGCCATAAGGGTGGTGTCATCTGAGTACCTGAGGTTATTGATATTTCTCCTGGCAGTCTTGATTCTGGCTTGTGCTTCATCCAGCCTGGCATTTCACATGATGTACTCTGCATAGAAGTTAAATAAGCAGGGTGACAATATACAGCCTCGACGTACTCCTTTTCCTATTTGGAACCAGTCTGTTGTTCCATGTTCAGTTCTAACTGTTGTTTCCTGACCTGCATACAGGTTTCTCAAGAGGCAGGCCAGGTGGTTTGGTACTCCCATCTCTTTCAGAATTTTCCAGTTTGTTGTGATCCACACAGTCAAAGGCTTTGGCATAGTCAATAAAGCAGAAATTGATTTTGTTCTGGAACTTTCTTGCTTTTTCGATGATCCAACAGATTTTTGCTATTTGACCTCTGGTTCCTCTGCCCTTTCTAAATCCAGCTTGAACAACTGGAGGTTCATGGTTCGAGTATTGATGAAGCCTGGCTTGGAGAATTTTGAGCATCACTTTGCTAGCATGTGAAATGAGTGTAATTGTGCAGTCGTTTGAACATTCCTTGACATTGCCTTTCTTTGGAATTGGAATGAAGGCTGACCTTTTCCAGTCCTGTGGTCTCTGCTGAATTTTCCAAATGTGCTGGCATATCGAGTGCAGCACTTTCACAGCATCATCTTTTAGGATTTGAAATAGCTCAAATGGAATTCCATCACCTCCACTAGCTTTGTTCATAGTGATGCTTCCTAAGGCCCACTTGACTTTGTATTCCAGGATGTCTGGCTCTAGTTGAGTGATCACACCATCATGGTTATCTGGGTCATAAAGGTCTTTTTATATAGTTCTTTTGTGTATTCTTGACACCTCTTCTTAATATCTTCTGCTTCTGTTAGGTCCATACCATTTCTGTCCTTTATTATGCTCATCTTTGCATGAATTGTTCCTTTGGTATCTCTAATCTTCTGAATAGATCTCTAGTCTTTCCCATTCTATTGTTTTCCTCTGTTTCTTTGCATTGATAACTGAGGGAGGCTTTCTTATCTCTCCTTGCTACACTTTGGAACTCTGCATTCAAATGGGTATATCTTTCCTTTTCTTCTTTGCCTTTAGCTTCTCTTCTTTTCTCAGCTATTTGTAAGGCCTCCTCAGACAACCATTTTCCCTTTTTTGCATTTCTTTTTCTTGGGGATGGTCTTGATCACTGCCTCCTGTGCAATGTCAAGAACCTTCATCCACAGTTCTTCAGGCACTCTATCAGGTCTAGTCCCTTAAATCCATTTCTCACTTCCACTGTATAATCATAAGGGATTAGATCTAGGTCATACCTGAATGGTCTAGTCGTTTTCCCCATGTTCTTGAATTTAAGTCAATAAAGTAAGGTCATGATCTGAGCCACAGTCAGCTCCTGGTCTTATTTTTGCTGACTGTATAGAGCTTCTCCATCTTTGGCTGCAAAGAATATAATCAATCTGACTTCAGTATATACCATCTGGTGATGTCCATGTGTAGAGTCTTCTCTTCAGTTGTTGGAAGAGGGTGTTTGTTATGACCAGTAGGTTTTCTTGGCAAAACTCTGTTAGCCTTTGCCCTGCTTCACATTTTGCACTCCAAGGTCAAATTTGCCTGTTACTCCAGGTGTTCCTTGACTTCCTACTTTTGCATTCCAGTCCCCTATAATGAACAGGACATCTTTTTTGGGTATTAGTTCTAGAAGGTCTTGTAGGTCTTCATGTTTGCAAGATGTTAAATGCCAAAACACTACCTGCAACGCTGCAAATGTGGTTCTACCTCCTCAACCCTGGCTGCCTGAAAGAAACATCTGTTTGTTCTCATTCAGACAGCACCTCTTTTTTGTGAAACTGTGGCAACCCAGAGTTACTAACTTGCTACCTAACTACTACTAACCAGGTCACACCATGGTGTCATTATTGGTTTACACATCTGTGTTCCCTAACTGGGAGCTCTAAAAAGGCAGCAACTGTGTATTACTAATATCTGGATCCCTAGCGCCTAACAGAATGACACACCATAAAATTCTTGCTCTATGCTCTCCTGGCCAGTTTATCACAACAGTCTTCATTTAACCAATCCATACTCTCCACTACTCTACTGTTTGAAACCTCATAATTCCATCCATAACCAACATCTTAGAACTGGAGATATTATAGGTCGTATTATTATTATCAGTACCAAAGGATGTCGTGTTTTACTTCTACATACAATTGCTCAGTAGAAAACACTGTAGAATAGTGAAAATGATGCATATTAGAAACTCAAGTTCTCTAGAAACAAATAACAAGACAGCAGACACTGGGGTCTGGAATTCAGGACTAGACACAAGCTTGAGAATGCCTGACACAGAGGTGGCATTTTCAAACTAGCAATTCATGAATTAGACCACTAAGGAATTAAGTGCAGACAGAATATAGGTACTCCAAGGTTAAGACATCAGAGGTGGAAAAAGAACTCGCAAAGAACACTGAGAAGGAGTAACCAATGACAGAGAAAACCAGGAAATAGTCTGAAAACCAGGTGAATAGTTACTTAAGAAAGAGAGTTATTAAGCTATGATAAACACTACTGATAGGTCAAATTAGAAAGTAAGATTCTATTTCTTTTCCATAATAGCAAACCCTCCAAAACTGAGGAAAGGAAAACTGAAACATAACACTTGCATTCAATTACCACTGAACAGAGTAAAATTGGCATTTAATTAGCAATGCAACCAGAAGTTACACCAATGTTATCTAATATTGATATTTATTTCACACACATGCTATTCTAGAGCATTACATCTTAATACCACATGCAACGAGCTTTCAGAGAGCACAATTTTCTTGGGCAGCATTAATTTCAAACGAAAACCTCTTTAAGTTGTTTTAGAGCTGAGACCCCCAATTAACAATCACAGTCTCCCATTCAGCTGCCACGCTTTCCTTAGGAATGCAGGTTTTGCATAATTTAAAGCTCAAGATGGTTTAAAGAGCATCGAGTTTCCAAAATAGAACGGACAAAAGTAACAACATTCCCGGAGGACTTAAGAGAAAAAGTTAAGACTGTGCACACCAGGAAGGGACGGGCTTATTTCCCACAAAGCAGAAGCTCAATGTTTTTCACGTATCTTGAAAAAAGCTATATCTTACAGCAGGGGCATGGCACGAACTTCAGGGCCCTCCACAATACCTTCTCCTTAACAGTGCGCGGAAAGAGGCACTGACGAGCAGAAGAGCTGTACCTGGGTCCATAAAGGCAACGAGAGACGGCGCACAACCGCAAATCAGACCCTAGGGTCTAGCCTCGGGCTGGAACTCACCTGTCTCCAGAGTGGGGAAGATGCGCAGCCCTCAGCCGCCTCTGACAGGGCGTCCCCGCAAACCCCTCACCACGCCACGGTACACTACGAGAGCGACGGTCCTCTGGTTAGAGAAGGACGCTGGAGGACGCGGCGCTTTCGCTGCGTACTTTCGGTCTCGGAGATGCCGCACCACACATCCCTTATGAACTCTTCAGCGGCTCCAGCGTGCGCGCGCTCTCCCGCCTCGTCGCTTAGCAACCTGAGAAGCCGTCCAGCCTTCCCAACTAGTCACATTCCTCCCGCCCCTGCAGAGTGTGAAGAGTGTTTTAAAAGATTTTATTTCCGGGTCGACCCAGATTTACGCAGCGGAAGATCTCTTTACCTCCCACATTTACCCTTGCGGGGAGGATAAAGTCTCCGTAGCGGTGGGGAGGGTGTTGTAGCTAAGGGGTCCGTCTCTCCTCCCTCAAGTACACGCGCCTCCCCTCCCGCCAATTGCTGGGCGCCATCCGGCAGGTCCTTTTCTCTGGAGCCCAAATCATCCGCTTGTCGCAATCCTCCAATCACAACGGCCCGCCCTCGGGGACTACTTTGCAATCGGGGAAGAGCGCAGGGAGCAGAGCATGAGAAGAACCTCTGAGCTCGGGAAGTGTAGTTCTAACACTTGAAGGAATTGCATTGGAGGTTGCACCGGACTCAGGGCAGCGTAAACTACAGTTCCCAGAGGGCCCCGCGGTCGGGGGCCGAGTTTTTTCTTTTCTAACACCGCTCGCCCTTTCTGAGTCGGTTCCACGATAGAGGTGACCCGACTGGTCTGAGGCTCATTCGGCAAGTGCAGAAAGTGTCCGCGCCCTTCCCAATCATGGTGAGTGTGGGCCCCTGCATGCTGCCCACCTACGGGCTTCGCGCCCTTCTGTGGCGTTTCTTGCGCTTGAAGGACTGTTGGGGGAAGGCTGTCCAAGGGATTGTCCTTCGCGCCCTTTGGAAAGTCTCGATTCATCTTCTGGAGACTGTCGCAGTGACCTAGTTAGTTATTGGGAAAGAGTTTTATTTCCAGCTGAGGTTTTCAGAAGGGCTTTAGAGAAATCACTGTCCTTGGAGAGGCGAGATCTCAGCCCTTCTGCATGTTGAGCGTACAAAATACGAAGCTGGGGGATTTCTCCCAAGCACCCTCTAGGGGATTGGTAAGGCCGATAAGGTTTGAAATGCGGAGTGTTGGACCTTAATCTCTTTTCTCCTCTTAAACCCACAGTGTTTTTAAGGGCTTTTGTCACAAAGCTTTTGAAAGCAGAAGGCCCTCAATGAAAAGGTAGTGCTTACCAGATGCTCGGGATTACAGTCTGCCTTTTCGGGAGAAGTGTTTCCGCCATGTCTAATTTCAAGAAATGTGATTTAAAACCTGTTCATTGATCTCCTTCTATGCCAGTACATGTTACAGTGACGGCGCCCATAGACAGATAATTTGTGCCGGTGTTTTTTAGTAATCTGTATGTTACGAATTCTAGAACCAGCACTTTTCAGTGTTACACAATGTAATCATCTTGGCTTGAAGATTTGGACACCAAAATCTCCATATCTTGTCTCTGTTGAAAGGGAGAAGGAAAGGGGTGGGGGAACTCTGACGTATGAATAATCAGCATGCTGGTTGAAGGTGACATTTGATACCAACCTGAGAGAAATTGCTTCAGTACTTGTGTTTATAGTTGAGAATGGTTTTCCTCCATTATTTCAAAATACTGAAATGAATGGGGAAATATTTGAAGGAATTGGAACATTTCCAGAACCTGAAAAGACGTGTTTTAAGGGCAAGGGGATAACTCCCTCCACCTTTGAAAAGGAGCCAGTGGCAACAGCTTCCAATTTTCAGTGATAAACCTAGGTTCCCTACTTATTTTGTCAGATAACATAATTAGTCATTTGAACGATGGATTCAGTGGTTTCTGACCTAATAATCTTAGCAAGAAAGCAGAGGTACTTATTATCAGAGAACCTCAGACTTCATAATTTTAAAACTGGATGGAACCTTTTATAAAACATCTTGACCATCTTAAAATTGAGTGTACTGAAACCCAAAGCGAATGTGATTTTCTCAAGGTCACACATATTTGCCTCCAAGGATCTCACACTCTTTCCATTTTACCATATTTTGTCATTTACACAGGTAAGTCATTCTGAAATTTTATTTTTAGTTGCTGAAGTTCTGGATGAAGATGCAAGTTCATACTGCAAATACAAGCTAAACTATATATCAGCATTTATATTACTTGATGGTTTTACAATGAGAATATTATATTTCTAGAATTGGAAGGGAATTTGGAAATTATTTCCTCTAATCTTCAAAAATATGGTTAGGTCAAATGATTTTCCCAAGGTCACACAAAGGTCCTGGGCCCCCATTCTTTCTTTGTTTTTCTGCATGGTAGATCAAAGCAGGCCTGACCCCTGGAAGGTCACTGGAGCACCAAATAATGTCCATGAGGAAGAATCCTCCTGTCAGTTTGCTGAAACTTGACAGCAAATTCTCAGATGACTCAATCACCTTGCCTCCTCAGGAGGCTGTGTAAACAATCACTGCGTTAGAAAAGACCATCTTGTATAAGCTGTTAAAAATCAGGTTTTTGTGTCTCTTTTTTTTTTAAAGGAGGGGATTCTTTCCTGTGTCCATTGGGAATGATAGCAAGAATAAACTGTATGAAAGAATCTGAATACTGTTTATGTGTCTTTTATATTACAGAAATATGTATAAATAAGAAAGTAAAAATGGAATATATGGATCTTTCTATAGAATAACAGAAGGAACACTGAAATTCAAACTTTACAAACGAAAGACTTGAACACATGCGCAGGACAGAGCCCACATCGGCAGGAAGGTCATTAATACCCTGCCAAGAGCAAAGACATTCCTTCTTTGAATGTTGGCAGACTGCCCAGATATCTAAGCAAAGAATAGTAACCTCTCTTTGCACTGTAACATTGTGAAAAGTCAGTGGGAATCTCCCACCCTCCTGCTTTTCAACTGCAATGATGCAAAGAGCAAGCAGAACCAAATACTGCGCTTTCTTTTCTGTTTCATCATCAGAGATTCAGACACTAGGCTTCATACTACTTATAATGAGATGGAATTACCTACCTATGAAAATAATTTGCTCAGTGATACACAGGAAGGAAACTGCTGAGATAGGATTAATGGCTATAAGTTGCCCACAATCCCTTACTAGGGACTGTGATACTTGGAAACCTTTATTTTTTTTTAGTAGCTAAAATTAATGCCTAAAATTGACTGCATTATTCTAACCATCTACCTGCTTTCTGGGAGATTGTTTTATATGTAGTAGTGGTAGTCACTTTACCCTCATTTCTTATCCTGGGTTGCTTTCATTGAAGTAGCATGTGTTCATATTTCTCTTAACCCTTGCTTTCCTTCATTCAACATATCCATTTTGAATGCTATATGGGAGTGCAAATTTGAGTCAAAGGCAGACTGTTCTCACAGGAGTTCCACAGGGTAGTGGAAAATAAACATAAGCTACAAGAGTCCTTAGAGGGAAAATCTGTGGTGACAGAGACCTATTATTAGAGTGCTTGCCACATTCTAGTCTTACTACTTTGTGTGTTCACTGTCTCAGTCCTTACTGCCTTGTTAGGTAGCTGCTGTTAACTCCATCTCAGCCTTAGAGAAACAATACAGTAACTTGCCTAAGGACATACAGCTGAGTTGAGGAATGGAGATTTGAACCAGAAAGTCTGGCTGTAGCGGCCATCTCTTCATCACTCTATGCATCTCTAGCCTCCTCTTTTAAAAAATTGCCTTATCTTGTTTCTTACATATGGTTCACTAATGGATTCTCTGGCATGTATTATGTACAAGGTACATAATAAAAGACTTTGATTAGAACTGCTGAGCTAAATAATTTTGCTAGCCATACCTGGAACTATTGTCACTATTTTCAAGCTTCTCAGTGCAAATATGTAAAACAATTCTTTAAAGCATGTTGGGTTTGCCTCCGAACAATTCTTTTACATTCCCATGGTTTTGATAGTAATTTTCCAAGATCCAGCTACTCCTTCAGCAAGTGTTTGATGAGCTCTAACTACATGCCAGGCATTGTTCTAGGCAGCTGGGATACAACAGTAAATAAAATAGACAAAGCCCCTGTCCTTAAAGAGCTTGCATTCTAAAGAGGGAGACGCAATCATTTCTACTATCATGTACTATACTTAAGGAAAGAGAGGGAAATTTCAGAATTTAAAACATGTAAAGGCCGTGTGATAGTAAATATATAGAATAGCACATAGTGTTCTTTATAAACCTAAAGCCTATTGGGAACATAAGTATGTATTGTTTTAAACTGGATTATTTGAGGAGTTATCATATTTTGTTATTTAGATATGAAAGCATGGGGGAAGTTGGTGAAAAGTGTAGGGAAGAGGCCCAGAAGGTCAGGAAGAAACTCCATAGTTTTTCCCTTTCTTTCCACTCACTCTGGGCATCTCTGAGGAAGAAACACATACGTAGTCTGCAGTGTTCAGATTCATTTCTCTACAACATTGACACTGTCCTGAGAGGTTTTTTTCCCCCCGTCTGAATTCTGTAGATACCAAACTGCCAAGAGCTGACCCCTCTTGAAGGGGGAAGTCTTAATACAAAGAAACCTAATGCTTCTATCTCCAGTCAGTTCAGCCACTTCTCTCATGTGGGTAACAAATTAGATGACACATTGACCACTTACAGAGTGGAAGTACACTTACCCAGCATTGTCCGAGAAAACAATTCCCTTGGTTGAATTTTTCCATCTAAACTTACCCATTTAAGTTTCCAGGGATTTTTGTTCAACTCTTTTTAATAGAAATATTTCTCTCCTTTAATTCTCTGAGGTTAATTTAACTTATTTCTAATAACTCAGGGTCATCACTCTGAACTAGATATATATGCTTTACATCCATATGTTCAGATTTTGTCCAAGGTCTATGACTTCCTTCTATTATATGTTCTTTGTACTTTTTCCTCTCCCTCCCCTTTAATATTAATTTTCCCTTGGTATCAGGTTGTTAGCTGTGACAACCTGTTGCTACTGTTTGTTACTTAATGCTAAAATTTATTACAATCCAGATTATAATCCAGATAAAATGTAATTTAATCCACCTTTTTCTTTCTTTTTTTCTTCTTAAATAAAAAGAATAGACTCATTTTTCTTTCCCTAAGGACTTGAATCATGATTAATAAACTTTCTGGTTCCTTGTAAATGGAAAGTTTTAACCTCTGTTCCTCTTCCTGGTGTGAAGGGTTCTTGTGAACTGAAGGGAGTGGGGGATTTGCATAAGAAGATTTGTAAGGTTCTAGTAGCCACTGGGGTTAGTATCATCATATAATGCACATCAAAATTGTTAGGACTATTTTTAGTGGTAAAATATGCTAAAAGATGGATAAGATTTTGTAAGTAAATCGAAGATAGCAGGGAGAGTTAACTAACACCACATAAATGTCCCAGAAGTCAGTCGGTGGTTTTGTGCATGCTGTGCTTACTGAGACAAGTCTGGAATATCTTCTACGAAGCCAGATGCAAATGGTCTTTAAAATTTTACATTAGCTTTTAAAGTATGTGGTTGTCTTACTATAGAGAAAAATATTGAACTTCTTTAGGGTAGAGTAGCCTTTTTTTAATAAGATGTTAATGGGTCTCTTTCATTACAGTCTGAACCAATCCGAGTCCTTGTGACTGGAGCAGCTGGTCAAATTGCATATTCACTACTATACAGTATTGGAAATGGATCTGTCTTCGGTAAAGACCAGGTAGGGGCAAGTGTCAATAAATCCTAAGTAAAAGTAAGAACATTTTCAATAAAACCTTCTATTTACTTGCAAATAAATTTTTAAAGGAATGAATAATCCCAATAAATGTCCGAGACACACAGCTATAAATGGAATCTGGCAGGTTCCGTGCACCCCTCTGGGCACTGAAAATGCTTTGCAAATTATAACTATTCCATGTACTGTTACATTGACTTGGTGCTGCCAGCAAATGTCATAATGACAGTAACTGTTACGGAGAGTCAGAGGGGAGAAAAGTTGCTGAATCAGCACTTTCTTGGTGCTGCCAGCAAATGTCATAATGACAGTAACTGTTACGGAGAGTCAGAGGGGAGAAAAGTTGCTGAATCAGCACTTTCTTGTCTTTACACTCCGAAGAGTTAAACAGGCAAATCAGTTTCCCAGTTTGAAGCAGGTACCCTCTATTTCCTGGTAGCTCAGTCAGTAAAGAATCTGCCTTCAGTGGAGGAGACCTGTGTTCAATCCCTGGGTCGGGAAGATCCCCTGGAGAAAGAAATGGCAGCCCACTCCAATATTCTTGTCTGAAAAATCCCACAGACAGAGGAGCCTGGCAGGGTGTAGTCCCTGCAATCAGAAAAGCCAGACACGACTTAGCAACTGCACCACTACCTCCCTTTACTCTAGCAGGTCTGATGTATACTAAAATCCTTTTCTATGATAATCATCTATCCATTGTCCTTACCCATGGATATCAAGTTCTTCCTTCATGCAAGATACTGTGCTTAGCTTTCTATGAACTAAAATTGGATACACAGCCATCAACAACAAAAGCATGGTATGGCATGTCACTTCAATTTGGTATTTCTTCCATGTACTCCTTTAAAATTCAGTAAAAGTGATTCCTCATAATGTGTCTGTTAGGAAACTATTGCTGGTTTTATAGCATTCCTTTTTCTTAGAGTAGCCTGCTGTTAGACACCTGACTTCCTAAAATAATTATGATTAATTAATGGGAATTACACACATATACACACCAATTAGCAAAAGCTCTGCGAAAGGACTTTTTCTGTGACTAAATGACATAACCAACACTGACAGATGCTGTCCTTGCTGTTTATCTGGCAGCCTATCATTCTCGTGCTGTTGGATATCACTCCCATGATGGGTGTCCTGGATGGTGTCCTGATGGAGCTGCAAGACTGTGCCCTTCCCCTCCTGAAAGGTCAGCTGGGGAGTGGAGGAGAAAGGGATTTTATAGTATTTTATATCTTTAAAACAGTAGGTTTTAGAGCTTTGTTAACTGGCCTTTCAATTAGAAATTATTTCATTAAAAGTTTTTTTTTTTATTTTTGCACTACCACAACTTGGTAAGATGTATATATACCAAGAATGAAGAAATAAATAATTTTAAAATGTCAAGACAGAAGTCTTAAATTTGATTGAAAGATTCATTAAAATATTAGGTCAAGCTGTAAACTAATTTGAATGTTTTTCTTCAGCTCTACCTTCATCATTATCTTTTTTGGGAAAGGGAGGGTAAGAATTAATAATACTCTCAAAGAACTTGGCACAAATCAAAAATATATAGACACCCAAGAGAACCCATGCTCAGAATTCATGTGTCTGTTCAATAAACAATCACTGGAAGGGCTGCTCTGCCACCTCAATCATTTGATTACAAAGTTATGTAAGAGAATGCATTACCCTGTCCGAGCTGTTCTTTTTCCTCACCCACTGTTTCCAAATCAGCTTCCTATGTTGCTTTTTTCTTTTTATTCCCTTCTCTGCTGAGTTCCCTCTGCTGACTCTTGCATACCCAGGTTACAGTCAGCTTGACCTTGGTCAGCTATGAGCATAAAGGTTCAGCAGATAAGGCTGCATGACTGGGAAGAAGATGGATTACTTTTTTCTCCAACTGGAACTCTTACATTTACTTATTTGGGGACTTATAGCAGCCTGATTATTGGAGAAGGAAATGGCAACCCACTCCAGTATTCTTGCCTGGAGAAGCCCAGGGACAGAGGAGCCTAGTGGGCTGCTGTCGGTGGGGTTGCACAGAGTTGGACATGACTGAAGCGACTTAGCAGCAGCAGCAGCAGCCTGATTGACACAAGTTTCTGATCTAAACATTGATCAGTGACAGCACTATATTCTGATTGTCTTAGTATTTTGGGGTTCTATAACAAAAATACCATAGAGTTTATAGGTTTATAAACAACAAATTATTTCTAATGGTTCTGGAGGTTGGGAAGTCAGTAATCAAAAAGCCAATAGCTTGGATGTCTGGTGAGGGCCCAATTCCTGCTTTATAGACAGACATCTCACTGTGTCCTAACATGGCAAAACGGGTGAGGGAGCTCTCTAAGCCTCCTTTATAAGGCACTAATCTTATTCCTGAGGGCTTCTCCGCCCATGACCTAATCTTTTCCCAAAGGCCTTACTTCCTAATACCATCACACTGAGAATTAGGTTTCAACACATAATTTTATGGGAATACATCTGGTCTATAGCATTGGTCATGGCCTTTTTAATACAGTCAGCTAAAGAGAGCCATGATATACAGCTGATGCTCTAACAACTCGGGGCTTAGGGGTGCCAACCTTCCCTGCAGTAGAAAATTCAAGTACAATTTATAGTTGGCCCTCTGTTCATACTTCCTCTGTATCTGCAGGTCCACCCAACCTCAGACTGTACCTTACTGTAGTATTTACTATGGGAGAAAAAAATCCACATATAAGCTGGACATGCACAGTTCAAACCTATGTTGTTCAAGGGTCAACTGTATGCTCTTTAATCAAAAACTATTAAGTGGTATATGTTTTGTTGGACTGCGGCATAGTGGTTGAACTCTGAACCAATCTGGACTTGAATGACAGTCCCACTCCTTTTTGACAGGTAGCTAATTGATCTCTTTAAATTTCATTGTCTTCATTTATAAAATGTTTGGGCTTCCCTGGTGGCTTGAATATGCCTGCAATGCGGGAGACCTGGGTTCAATACCTGGGTTGGGAAGATCCCCTGGAGGAGAGCATGGTGACCCACTTCAGTATTCTTGCCTGGAGAATCCCCATGAACAGAGGAGCCTGGCGGGCTACAGTCTATGGGGCCACAAAGAGTTGGACACAACTGAGCAACTAAGCACAACACAGCACATAAAATGTTAAAATTAATTGTGACAAAATAAATCTATCAATGTTATTCCTTACAGAAAAGAAGTCCTCAAGAAGTATGATTTTAATTTGGGTGATATCTTAAAACTTAAAGTAATTGTAACTTAAAGGTTAGGTGAGTTAGCTTCTCTTTTGTGTTATCAGTGGTAATTAATGTGAATAAATAATGTTGCTTTGAAAGGTATACTATACCTTGCATCATAATAAAAGATGAAAGCTACAGTTTTGAAATTAAGCAAAATAAATGTATTGACATTTATGCTTATGTTATGGTTGTTGAATTAATATATTGCCTTTCTTTTCTTAGGCCCTTTAAACTTTGATCACTGTGATTTGTAAAAGTAAACATTTGCTGCAAAGTGGAAGAGTTACTGGGTAGATTCAATATGAAAAAACCTCAGACTTCGGTGTTTAAGTAGCTCTGCATATTTATTGCCATGTTCACAGATGTCATCGCCACAGATAAAGAAGAGATTGCCTTCAAAGACCTGGATGTGGCCATTCTTGTGGGCTCCATGCCAAGAAGGGATGGCATGGAGAGGAAAGATTTACTCAAAGCAAATGTGAAAATCTTCAAATGCCAGGGTGCAGCCTTGGACAAATATGCCAAGAAGTCAGTTAAGGTGACCAAAAGAATATTTTACACAGTTTTTCACTATCAGCATTTGAAACATCTACTTTCAGCATTTAAGTAAAAATGAGATAATTTGCTTTCTTTTTTTCCCCAGTTCTGTGCAATGGTCAGTAAATACAGGTATAGGGTTTTGCTCAATTAGCCATCCCTTTATAGGCTTTGTTCATATAATGTAGAAATCTATATTCTGAGGGGCTCAAAAATATTTTGCCTGTGACTATGACATGGAGATTTAATATTAGTTTGTAAACCTGTAGAAAAGGCACAGAACCTTCTGGTGCTCTTTTAGCTGTACAGGACTTTTTATTCAGACATTTGGATTTGTGTGTGGTTGTGAAAGAAGATGGTTGTAAGCTGTGTTTGTTCTCAGTGACAGGAAGTGGTGGCTTCTGAGTGCTCAGGTTTTCTCAATCCAGAGGAATTTTGATATACTTGTCTCTCGAGGAGTTGAGTCAGTTATGACTTCTGCGTGTTCAACCCATTTGGTTTTAAATTTAGTTTACTGTTACAGAAAGCCTCCTTTTACCAATCAGTATCAGTTACCTAGAACTTAAGGGCCTGAAAGTTGCTCAGTAATGTTGGACTCTTTGCGACCCCATGGGCTGGCTATACAGTTCATGGAATTCTCCAGCCAGAATACTGAAGTAGGTAGCTGTTCTCTTCTCCAGAGGATCTTCCCAACCCAAGGATTGAACCCAGGTCTCCCGCATTGCAGGCAGATTGTTTACCAGCTGAACCACCAGAGACACTTGAAGGTCTTCCCTGTAGCTCAAACAGTAAAGAAGCTGCCTGCAACATGGGAGTCCCGGGTTCGATCTCTGGGTCGGGAAGATCCTATGGAGAAGAGAACAGCAATCCACTCCAGTATTCTTGCCTGGAGAATCCCATGGATAGAGGAGCCTGATGGGCTACTGTCTATGGGATCCCAAATAGTTGGACACGACTGAATGACTAACACTACTACCTACCTACCTAGAACTTAATTAACTCACAGCAAAAAGTTTTGCTGGTTAGAGGTTTTACTGGTTTTAATACATTTCTTTCTCCCAATCCTGAATTCAAAGAAAGCTAAAAGAAAATTTTACAAGATTTTCTAATGTTGCCATTTATAATGTTCTATTATAATACTTCATAAACACCTGAATTTCTGCTCTGTGCAGACTTTATTTCAAGTAGTTAACTTTCATTTTCTGTAATCATTAACAGAAAATAATAGAAATAAATTGAGAAGTCCTCAGGTCTCTTAGTAAAAAAATTACAAGGCTGCTTGGAGTTACCATGCTGCTTGCCGATTAATTGCCTCTCAGCCAAAAATGTCTTTCTAGGGGGAAATACACACCTACACTGGAGTAGCTAGGGATATTGGAGTATCCTATCTGCAGCTTGCTCACAGACAGACACAAAAAAACTAAAGGCTGTGTGTGTGTGTGTGTGTGTGTGTGTGTGTGTGTGTGTGTACACACAGGTGAGAGAGATGGGGCAAATTGGAGAATCTAGGTAGAGGGGATGTGGGAGTTAGTCTTTGTAAGATGCTTGTAGCTTTCTGTAAGTTTGATAAATTTCACAGTAAGTTTTAAAAATCATTTTATTAAAGCTTTTTAAGACTTATAAAAAAATTCATGTATTCATTTTGCTATGCTGTATTGTAATTCACTGTATCCCCCTTTCAAAAAGAAAAAAGCCTGAAGTGCTTTCTCCTAAAGATAGATTCAATGAGTATGAAGGGGTGGGACCTGGTATTTTAGCAACTATGCCAGTTAATTTTTAGGATTAGGCAAGAATGAGAAACACTTTTCACTCATAAGGGCAAATCACTGCCCTAAAGTAAACTCCTCAAAGAAGAATTTCTTTCTTGAGCTACTTTTATGAGATGGGAAATTTTTATGATTAACTCGAACCCTGAGATAAAGCTTTTGGTCACTAATTTTTTATGGCAAGAAAATAAATACTGTCTCTGTTTTAGCAGAAAACACAATGACATATATATAATGGTGGTTTTAGTAAATGTTTTCAGTAGTCACATCAAATACTAACAAGAGGGAAAAAAAATAGAAGGGAGGATAGAAGCCTAGAATCTAGAAACTGGGGTAATAACTATACATATTTAGCTCACACAAACTTGATTAAAAGGCCACATGTTACATCAGTCATATCCTATTGATAAGTTGGTTTACCTAAATCAGTGTACAGTCTGAAGCTCTGCTGTGCCTTCTGTACGTCCTAGGTTATTGTGGTGGGAAATCCAGCCAATACCAACTGCCTGACTGCCTCCAAGTCGGCACCATCCATCCCCAAGGAGAACTTCAGTTGCTTGACTCGTTTGGATCACAACCGAGCTAAAGCTCAGGTAAGAAAGATGCCTTTTCAATTCTTAACAAATGTTCAGCTTTAAACCTTTTTCTCACCTTTAAAGTAACTGAATCTTAACTTTGTACTTTTTTTCTTGTTTTGTTTTAGTAGATAACTATTCCAATTTGTTAGGACATCTTTAAATCTAATCTCTTCAGGCAGCTGAACTTTGTACTTAATTTTCACCATTATATTCCATTTCCTTCTTATATTCCATTTCCTTCCTTTAATCACATGTCACTGCTAATGTCCTCTTAGTACAGTGGTTAAAAATTAGTCATTAGTGTAGATAATTCACATAATGGTACACAATTATTTTTGTCAGGTACATAGGACATTATAAAAACAAAGGTTTGAGTTTTGTGTATTTCATGTGGTTCTGCTTTTTTCACTCAGATAAGCAAATTGATTTAAATTTTATATTTAATTTCATTTTTATAGCCTTCTCATATTCTACTTCCAATTTACCTTGATTCATGGAGCTAACATTCCATGTTCGTATGCAATATTGTTCTTTATAGCATCAGACTTTACCAGATGCATCCACAGCTGGGCATTATTTCCACTATGGCTCAGCCTCCTTATTCCTTCTGGAGCTATTTCTCCACTCTTTTCTAGTAGCATATTGGACACTTAATGACCTGGGTGGCGGGGGGTACAGCTGGAGGCAGGGGTTCATCTTTCAGTATCATATTTTTTTCTTTTTGTTTTTCATACTGTTCATGGGGTTCTCAAGGCAAGAATGCTGAGTAGTTTGCCACTCCCTTCTCCAGTGAACCATATTTTGTCAGAACTCTCTACCATGACCTGTCCATCTTGGGTGGCCCTACATGGCATGGCTCATAGTTTCATGGAGTTAGGCAAGGTTGTGGTCCATGTAATCTGCTTGGTTAGTTTTCTGTGATTGTGGTTTTCATTCTGTCTGCCCTCTGATTGTCCATGAATCTAGGTAAATTGGAAGTGGTCAAACAAGATGGCAGGAGTAAACATCGACATTTTAGTTATCAGTGAACTAAAATGGACAGGAATGGAATGGACAAATTTAATTCAAATGACCATTATACCTACTACTGTGGGCAAGAATCCCTTAGAAGAAATGGAGTAGCCCTCATAGTCAAGAGTCCAAAATGCAGTATTTGGGTGCAATCTCAAAAACAACAGAATGATCTTGGTTCGTTTCCAAGGCAAACCATTCAATATCACAGTAATCCAAGTCTATGCCCCAGTCACTAATGCTGAAGAAGCTGAAGTTCAATGGTACTGTGAAGACCTACAAGACCTTCTAAAACTAACACCAAAACAAGATGTCCTTTTCATCATAGGGAACTGGAATGCAAAAGTGAGAAGTCAAGAAGATACCAAGAGTAACAGGCAAATTTGGCCTTGGAGTACAAAATGTGAAGCAGGGCAAAGGCTAACAGAGTTTTCCAAGAGAATGTGCTGGTCATAGCAAACACCCTCTTTCAACAACATAAGAGATGACTACACATAGACATCACCAGATAGTCAATACCAAAATAAGATTGATTATATTCTTTGTAGCCAAAGATGGAAAAGCTCTATACAGTCAGCAAAAGCAAGACTGGGAGCTAACTATGGCTCAGATCATGAACTCCTTACTGCCAAATTCAGACTTAAACTGAAGAATGTAGGGAAAACCACTAGGCCATTCAGGTATGACCTAAATCAAATCCCTTATGATTATACAGTGGAAGAGACTAATAGATTCATGGAATTAGATCTGATGAACAGAATACCTGAAGAACTATGGATGGAGGTTCCTAACATTGTACCGGAGGCGGTGATCAAAACCATCCCCAAGAAAAAGAAATGCAAAAAGGAAAAATGGCTGCCTGAGGAAGCCTTACAAATAGCTGAGAATAAAAGAGAAGCTTAAGGCATAGGAGAAAAGGAAAGATACACCCATCTGAAAGCAGAATTCCAGAGAATAGCAAGGAAAGATAAGAAAGCCTTTTTTAAGTCAGCAAGGCAAAGAAATAGAGGAAAAACAATAGAATGGGAAAGACTAGCGATCTCTTCAAGAAAATTAGAGACACCAAGAGAACATTTCATGCAAAGATGGGCACAATAAAGGACAGAAATGGTATGGACCTAACAGAAGCAGAAGATATTAAGAAAAGGTGGCAAGAATACACAGAAGAACTGTACAAAAATGATCTTAATGACCCAGATAACCATGATGGTGTGATCACTCCCCTAGTGCCAGACATCCTGGAGTGTGAAGTCAAGTAGGCCTTAGGAAGCATCACTAAGTGATGCAAAGCTAGTGGAGGTGATGGAATGTCAGCTGAGCTATTTCAAATCCTAAAAGATGATGCTGTGAAAGTGCTGCACTTAATATGCCAGCACATTTGGAAAACTCAGCAGTGGCCACAGGACTGGAAAAGGTCAGTTTTCATTCCAACCCCAAAGAAAGGTAATGCCAAGAATGTTCAAACTACCACACAGTTGCATTCATTTCACATGGTAGCAGAGTAATGCTCAAAATCCTTCAAACTAAGCTTCAATAGTACGTGAACCGAGAACTTCCAGATGTACTTGCTGCATTCTGAAAAGACAGAGGAACCAGAGGTCAAATTGCCAGCATCCGTTGGATCATAGAGAAAGCTAGAGTATTCCAGAAGAACATCTACTTCTGCTTCATTGACTACTCTAAAGCCTTTGACTCTGTGGATCACTACAAACTGTGGGAAAAGAGATGGGAATACCAGACCACCTTACCTGCCTCCTGCAAAACCTATATGCAGGTCAAGAAGCAACAGTTACAACCTGACATGGAACCATGGACTGGTTCCAAATTGGGCACTTCAAGGCTGTATATTGTCATCCTGCTTATTTAACTTATATGCAGAGTAAAAAATGCATCATGCAAAATGCCAAACGGGATGAAGCACAAGCTGGAATCAAGATTTCAGGGAGAAATATCAATAACTTCAGATATGCAGATTACACCACCCTTATGGCAGAGAGGGAAGAGGAATTAAAGAGCCTCTTGATGAGGGTGAAAGAGGAGAGTGAAAAAGCTGACTTTAAAATATTCAAAAAACTAAGATCTTGGCATCTGGCCCTATCACTTCATGGCAAACAGATGCAGAAAAAGTGGAAATAGTGGCAGATTTTATTTTCTTGGGCTCCAAAATTACTGTGGACAGTGAATACAGCCATGAAATTAAAAGACACTTGCTCCTGGGAGGAAAAGCTGTGACAAACCTTGACAGTGTATTAAAAAGCAGAGACAACACTTTGCCCACAAAGGTCTGTATAGTAAAGGCTATGGTTTTTCCAGTAGTCTTGTACGGATCCGAGAGTTAGACGTAAAGAAAGCTGAGCACTGAAGAATTAATGCTTCTGAATTGTGGTGCTGTAGAGGACCTGAGAGTCCTTGGACAGCAAGGAGACCAAACCAGTCCATCCTAAAGGAAATCAGCCCTGAATGTTCACTGGAAAGACTGATGCTGAAGCGAAAGCTCCAGTACTTTGGCCACCTAATGTGAATAGCCAACTCATTGGAAAAGACCCTAATGCTGGGAAAGACTGAGGACAGGAGAAGGGGACGATAGAGTATGAGATGGATAGCGTCACTTACTCAATGGACAAGCGTTTGAGCAAACTCTGAGAGATAGTGAAGGACGGGAAAGTCTGATGTGCTACAGGCCATGGGGGTCACAAAGAGTAGGACAGGATTTAGCAACTGAACAACAACAATATGCATATTCATGAGTGAGTATATCTTCCATGTAAAGCTGGGGTTCTAGATGCACTTGCATAGTACAGCATGCTCAAACACACATGACTTGCATGTTCAAAAATGGCAGTCCTTGGGGTAGAGGTTTTAGCATTAAAATGAGGCAAAGTTCACTCTTGGTTGACAAAATCCAGGTACCTATTGAGTGAAGTCACAAGTGTCAGCAAAGTCTCATTCCTTAGGCTCCAGTTAATCTGGTGACTGAGTACTTAAGGGGTTTTGGATGCCACAAAACAGCTCAAGAATGTGCTTCTGGTTGATCTTTACCTTTGAAACAGGACAGAACAGGGAGTCTTTACAACTGATTCGTTACATTTGCTATGGTTACTTCTTTTGCCTAATAACAGTTTTTTGTTCTTACACTCTTTGTTCTTTTTAAAATCATTAATTACTGAGATCTATCCTTTGTTTCCACATAAAGACCTAGGAAGCCTTAGTTCACCTTTCTCCCAGTCTCCTTAGAACAGAAGCTTTCTGAAATGCACAGTCTAGTTCTTAACTCAAGCTTGTCCTGTGCATGTTACAATTTCTCTTATTGCCCAGAATTCTGCTTCTGCAAAATATAACAAACTCTGGTTTAACTGCATACCTCCCTTATTACTATCTGGCTAACAAAACCACTGCTTTAAACTGAGAGCTGATAATCTTTCAGATCTGGAGGGTCCAGTGAAGGAGAAAAGAATTTACATTTAAGTTTCTACACTAAACTGAATGTTTTACATTTAATTTGTCATTTACTTCTCATAGTAACCATATGAGATATCTGTTACTATCTCCTGTTTAACAGATAAGAATTCTGAAGCCTAAAAAGGTTAGGGAACCTGCTCAAAGTCACGCAGCTAGTCAGTTAAAGGGTCTGCCTAATTCCACACCCTCATGTGTTCTTACATAATGGTATGGTGGATGCATGCTAAGTCACTTCAGTCGTGTCTGACTCTTTGAGACCCTGTGGACTGTAGCACATCAAGCTCCTCTGTCCACAGGATTCTCCAGGCAAGAATACTGGAGTGGATTGCCATGCCCTTACCAGGGGTCTTCCTGACCTACGGATCAAACCCATGTCTCTTAACAGCTCCTGCATTGGCAGGCAGGTTCTTTACCAGTAGCATCACCTGGGAATGCGATCAAGTGACTTAAATCCATTCACTAGCTCTGTGACCCTGAGAAAGTGTATTCAGCTGTAAAATGGGATAATAATTGTTATCTATCTCAGATGGTAGTTACGTGCACTAAATGAGATAAGATCTATGTTAAGACCTTATCTTGATGCCTGTCACATAGTAAAAACTCAGTAAAGGTTGGCTGCTGTAATTGTTATTGATGATGATGATGAAGAGATATATAACCAAATTTTGAGAAGAGTCACACTTCAGAAATCTCTCAGTTAATTTAGAAAGTATTTGGATAACAAGCTTAAATTACAAATATTTCCTGAGAGGCTTTGGGCTGTGGGCTGGGTCTTTTTTCTTATTATTCAGCCAGCATTCAGTGGCTTGGAAGAACTGGGAGTTGGTTTGAATGACTGGAAGCAGGAGATTGGGGTACTGTAGAGCAGTTATGGGGCTTCCCAGAGGGTGCTAGTGGTAAAGAACCTGCCTGCCAACGCAGGAGATGGAAGAGACAAGGGTTCGATCCCTGGGTCAGGAATATCTCTGGAGGAGGGCATGGCAAGTCACTCCAGTATTCTTGCCTGGAGAATCCCATGGGCAGAAGAGCCTGATGGGCCACAGTCCAGTGGATCACAAAAAGTCAGACACGACTGAAGCAACTTCACACGCACACCCAAAGCAGTTACGAAAGAAAAGGTGGTACCACAGGTGCTGCGTCTGTGGACTTTGGATTACCAATGGTGATTCACTGCGTTGCAACAGGGAGAAGACAGTTGAATGATGACAACACCAACAAATTTCCACCTGTGCTGTTTGACCTGAGGCCTTAGTGGAGGCAGGCGTTGGAAAACTCTGTTCTCAGATGCACAGCAAAAGGATGCTTTGTCCCAGTGCCTGCAACAGTTTTCCTTGCAGGGGTGAAAGTCTAAGTGAGGAAAGAGGGAAGAAAGCCACAAACTTTGACTTTGGCCCATGTTCCAGCATGCTGGTCTTTCACAGTGACAGCTGTTAGGAAGTTTTTGAAGGAGCTGTTTTTTGCTCCTGTTAGAGGCTGTTAATCCAGTGAGAAAAGTAACAGACCCAAAGATTAATTTTTCTTACATGAATGAATACTGCTGCTGCTGCTGCTAAGTCACTTCAGTCGTGTCCAACTCTGTGCAACCCCATTGACAGCAGCCCACCAGGCTTCCCTGTCCCTGGGATTCTCCAGGGAAGAACACTGGAGTGGGTTGCCATTTCCTTCTCCAATGCATGAAAGGAAAAGTGAAAGTGCAGTCACGCAGTCACGTCCCACTCTTAGCGACTCCATGGACTGCAGCCCACCAGGGATGGCTATATATCTGATAAATTTGGTTATATATCTCATCATCATCATCACTAATAATTACAGCAGCCAACCTTTACTGAGTTTTTACTATGTGACAGGCATCAAGATAAGGTCTTAACATAGATCTTATCTCATTTAGTGCACGTAACTACCATCTCTGTCCATGGGATTTTCCAGGCGAGAATACTAGAGTGGGTTGCCATTGCCTTCTCCCTGAATGAATCCTAGTCTTTTTGTTTTAGAAATCAGAGGGCCTCACAGCCTAGTGACTGTTTATCACCTGCAAAATTCCCCTGTGTATTTGCAGACGAGAGCTACGTATGTTTTCTGCTGGCTGGCAAGGTAATTTGTCAATGAAACCAGTTAGGTAGTCTCACAGAGAAGAAAATTAACTAGAGCTGGAGAATGAGTCAAAAGCTGTTCAACAGGTCTGTGTGACAGGCATGAAACTGTCTGAAGGAGCAAGGAGCTGCTTACTATCCTGGGTACATGGTAGTTTAGCTCTGACGTGCATGATATTCAGAAATCACATATGCTGGGTGCATAGTACTGGCCTTTGCTATTCAGAGAGAAGCTGATTAGCTCAAGAGATCTAAAGAACAAGAGGAAGTGGGCAAACAGGACACAGGAAGTCAGGGGAGCCTCCTGTAGGAAGGAGAGGCCTGCAGGCAGTCTGTCCTCACTGTATGTTGGAGTTGACATTCAGCAGAGTTAGGACTTCTAAATTCTTGATAATATACATCTTGGCTCACTTGCCCCAGTATAATTTTCCTTTTTCTCAATGATGCCAGCTAAATATAAGTAAGAACAGTTCTTTGCAAGTCCCTTCAGGTCGTGGTACACACAGAAAATGGTACTCATTGCATAGCACATCACTCTGCCCCAACCACTAAGCAGATCAGTAGCCTGGTACCCCAGAAACCAACCACCCAACTAACTTGTGAAGACTGATACGGTAGTCGAAAGTGAAAGTGAAGTCTCCCAGTCATGTCCGACTCTTTGCGACCCCGTGGACTAGTAGCCTACCAGGCTCCTCCCTCCATGGGATTCTCCAGGCAAGAGTACTGGAGTGGGTTGCCATTTCCTTCTCCAGGGAATCTTCCCAACCCAGGGATCGAATCCGGGTCTCCCTCATTCCAGGCAGGCACTTTAACCTCTGAGCCACCGGGGATACAGTAGTTAGTAGTCCTAAGTTTTGCAGAACTCTAGATGAAGTAGGGATTAGATCAGAAGTGATTTTAAATGTCAAAAACAAAATTTTAAGTTATTTTAAAAATCTATTTTAGGACTCAGAAAATAAGTCTCAACTTATAAGGGTCAGTGAAAGTAAGCACAACTTGCTTCTTCCTTGACTGAATAAATTAGCATGAAGATGAGTCCAAGGCATTGCAAATATTTTAGGTAATGGCTTTTTTCATTTTTATCATTTTGGTTGGTTGGCTGTCATGTTTTACTTTTTATTTTGGAATAATTAGACTTAGAAGAAGTTGCAGAAATAGTAGAGAGAACCCCATGTACCCACCACCCTCCTCCCCCAGTGATGACATTTTACATAACTATAGATCATTATCAAAACTAGGAAATTGACTAAACTACACACAACACTGTTAAATAGCTTTACTCAGATTTCTACAGTTTTTATGTCTTTATGAATGATCCTATGTCATCTAATTATATATATTACTATAACCACAAACTGTACCATCATCCACAAAGAACTCCTATTCATGTTGCCTTTTTATTGTTACACAGTCCCTCTCATTTCCTAAACTCTGAGGAACATTTATCTGTTCTCCAACTCTATGCTTTTGTCATTTTAAGAATGTTTTAAAAATAGAATCCTGCAGTAAGTAACCTTTTGACCCTCTTTTCATTCAGTTTAATGCTTTTAATAGCCATTCAGGTTGTTACATGTATCGGTAGTTCATTCCTTTTTATTGTTACTCCATTTATTATTTAATTATATGAATGTACTACAGTTTGTTTTACAAGACAGAAGGAATGAAAAGTGCCCACCAAACTGAGAAGGCATCTTGAGACCAAAAAACAAGGCAGGCAGCTCCATATAACCAGTGAATCAGTTTATTATAGGGTAACTTACTCACAGGGTGGGATTGGGATCAGGCAAACAAAGACCCAGAAACATTTGCAGCTGCACACCATTCCACAGAGGAGCCACAGGGACAATTTAATAGTTAGCCTCGGGTATGAGTATAGATGCTTTGAAACAGGACATTTCTGAATTAAGATTTATGAACGGATAACTGGTATCGTGGGTGCCAGGAATGTCAAGGGAGGCTTTCATCATTGGAAACCAGCAGAGCAGAGAGGCTGGCTACCTGATCCTAATGTTTATTAAACCATATAATATAAACTACAAAGCCCTAGATGTGATTCACTTCTCAGGTCAGTTTTAAAGGGTAGGAGAAACTATAAGGGCCCAAGGTGGTGTCAGTTATGCTAACAGCCATGCTTTGTTTAACCATTCTTAAAGGACTTTTGAGTTCTTTCGAGTATGGGGCTAAAATATCACGCTGTATTCTCTTTGCTATATGGTGAACACACAACCAGAGCTTTGATGAGGTACTGCTATTATCTGTGTGTGCAAAAGCTGTGGATTCTGGCACAACTATTTTTTTTCCCTCTCATTCTTACTGCAACATAAAGGAAAGAAAAATCACAATGTAACCCTAACACATCAGCTTTAAAATTTTTTTCTAAAACCTTTCTCTTTTAGATCCTTATAAATTCTGCTATCTAATTAGAAAGAAATTACAGAAAAGCAAGTATTAGAATTCCCTAGTAGCTCAGCTTCCTAAGGACTTCCCTGGTGGCACAGAGGTTAAAGTGTCTGCCTGCAATGTGGGAGACCCTTGTTTGATCCCTGGGTCGGGAAGATCCCCTGGAGAAGGAAATGACAACCCACTCTAGTATTCTTGCCTGGAAAATCCCGTGGATGGATGAGCCTGGTAGGCTACAGTCCATAGGGTCGCAAAGAGTCAGACACGACTTTTAAGGATTATATAACAATGCGGCTTGAGGACAGTAGCTCAGCTGGTAAAGAAACGCCTTGCAATGCAGGAGACCCTGGTTCAATTCCTGGGGGCAGGAAGATCTGCTGGAGAAGAGATAGGCTACCCACTCCAGTATTCTTGGGCTTCCCAGGTGGCTCAGCTGATAAAGAATCCCACCTGCAATGCAGGACACCTTGGTTCAATCCCTGGTTGGAAAGATCCCGTGGAAAAGGGAACAGCTACCCACTCCAGTATTCTGGCCTAGAGAATTCCATGGACTGTATAGTCTATGGGGTCACAAAGAGTTGGACATGACTGAGCGCTTTCACTTTCTAAGTAAAGTATAGGAATAAAGCCAGCCAATTAATTTTCTGGCTTCCTAGTACATATAAGTTTTATTTGTATGTAGTGTGTTAAGTATGCAAAAACATTATGTCTAAAAAATATATACATACAATATATACATACTTTAATTCAAAAAAGGCCTTATTGCTAAAAAAAAAAAGGCTAACCATCATCTGAGCCTTCAGCAGGTCATAATATTTTTGCTGGTTGAGGGGTCTTGCCGTCATGTTGATGGCTGCTGATTGATCAGCTTGGTGGCTGCTAACGGTTCGGGTGACTGTGGTAGTTTCTTAAAATAAGACAACAATGAAATCTTCCTTTTGCAAAAAATTTCTCTATAGCATACAATGCTGTGTGATAGCATTTTACCCTGAGTAGAACTGATTTCAAAACTGTAAGTAAATCTCTCAAACCTTGCCACTGCTTTATCAACCAAGTTTATGTGTAATATTCTAAATCCACTCTCGTCATTTCAACAACCTTCACAGCATCTTTACTACTAGGAATGGATTCCACCTCAAGAGCCTTAAACATTCTAGGGTACAGTATTGAAGTAGAATGCTTAAAAGTAAGGATCATCTTACAGTTTATGGATGATTTATTTGTATAGTAGCTTAATCAAATATAAAACACCAAAGTTTAATATTGCTTGAATCCATAAATGTGACCTTTGTTTATGTTGTTAATACTTGGAGATGTCACCTAAGCATTTCTGACCAATCAGGTATTTAGATACTTTCTCTACTACTAAGTTCTTTTGGGAGACTTACCAAACAGTAAAATCTATGGGGGGAGGGGGGATTTGTTTGTTTATTTTGTTGTTGTTTTTTTACAAATCAATATAAGTCTTGTGTTCTCTTAAAGTTTCAGAGGTTTTTATCTTAAGTACATTTGTCAAATAGATCACAATTTGAAATTTAAAACAAAAAAAATTTGTCTAAGTAACGTATTTGTTTTTTGTTCAACTAGATTGCTCTTAAACTTGGAGTGACTTCTGATGATGTAAAGAATGTCATCATCTGGGGAAACCATTCCTCAACTCAGTATCCAGATGTCAACCATGCCAAAGTGAAACTGCAAGGAAAGGAAGTTGGTGTTTATGAAGCTCTGAAAGATGACAGCTGGCTCAAGGGAGAATTCATCACGGTGAGAAAAGTCCGGGAGATCTCTTCACAGCCAAGCATTGAAAACTCTTGAGACACACACATTACTGACCTGAGTCTCCCCCCAGTGGGTTGCAGGAGGAAACCCAAAGACAGCAGACCTTTGATGAGCGTGTATATTCTTTGGGAGTCATACTGAAGTAGCCATAATCTAATCTGATCTATTGTGTGGCAGTCAAGACTGATAAAATAGGAAAAAACTAGATACCTTCTAGTCATCCAGCTATCTTATAGAGATCCATTTCTTCATATAAAGTGTGGTCAACTTTCTGTGTGGGTCTTTAGTTGTCCCTTTCTTTCAGAAGGACTGATGCTTCTTAGTGAAAGAGGTTAATAAGGCCACCATGGGGTAGTTGTATGATTTTTGGAGGGGACACAGTGAGCTGTAGTTACAGGCTTTCACCCCAGGAATAACCTGCTGTCTCTTCCCGCCCACCCAGACTGTGCAGCAGCGTGGTGCTGCCGTCATCAAAGCACGAAAACTGTCCAGTGCAATGTCGGCTGCAAAAGCCATCTGCGACCACGTCAGAGACATCTGGTTTGGAACCCCAGAGGTGAGGGCTCAGTGGCTTCCACGGGCCACTCTTATTCCTTCCTCTGATGCTATAATGCAAAAAATCAAACAAAAGACATGTGGCCTTGCAGTCAGGCCAGTTAGGTGCATATCCCAGCTCAGCTACTGACTAGGTGAGTAACCTTGGGAAAGTTGCTTAACCTCTCTGAGCAGCTTTGTCATCTCTTACCTGGCATTTAACTCGGGTTATAAAGTCAATGAGATGAAATGTGGAAAGCACCTAACATAGTAGGGGTGGCTCTGTTTTTCTTCTTAAAACCTATATTGGGCCACCAGCTTCCTCACTGATAAAATGAGGGTTTCTCTGGCTTACTTTACACATAGATCGAAGAGTAGACTGAGACAGTAACCATGGAAGTTGCCCTTTTGTGTAAGTGCCTGATGATGATTCTTTACACAGTAATGAAGTTATGCACAGAGTATCAGTAAGAACCTGTCGCCTGGTTTAATTTTGTTAGTTCATGTGTCCTTTGGTTATGAAAAGGAATTCTTTATCACCATGCGAATATAAAACATTGACTGCTACTTCTTTTCAGGGGGAGTTTGTGTCCATGGGCATTATCTCAGATGGCAACTCCTATGGTATTCCTGATGATCTGCTTTACTCGTTCCCTGTTACAATCAAGGTGAGGTATTATGGGTTTTTTTCTTTAACCTCTGTCCCCTGATGGGAAACCAGTTGTGTGATTTTATTAACAGTGGTATATTTTCATCTAGAAAGTTGTTCCTTTACTAAATTAGACATTTTTCTCAGCTTTAAAATCATGTGAGGCACAACTTCAGGTCACTAAAAGATTTAAATTAATCTGGAAAGCAAGTTTCAACTCTCCCAACTAGACACTTTTTGTTACTATGCCTCTCATATTGGATATCTATAAATATTCTCTTACTTCTAAATGAAACAACGGTTCTCAGTATTGTCGCTCTGTATTACAACTGTACTGAAGTCAATAGTTTTTTATATTTGCTAAATAATGCCTCATTTAAAGATGTTTTTGCTAGATTCAGTCAGTTTCAAATTCACATGTTGAGTTTTTATCAGAATTATCTGTTAATTAAGATCTGGATTTTTATTTGCTTCTTTAGATTCACATTTTAAAACATATTCCTCTAAGTTCAAACTAAGTTGTTGCTTGCTGGAACAACTTCTAGTTTAATCATAAATCTCTTAATTTGCATTTATTTTCAAACAGGATAAAACCTGGAAAATTGTTGAAGGTCTCCCTATTAATGATTTCTCACGTGAGAAAATGGATCTTACTGCAAAGGAACTGGCAGAAGAGAAAGAAACTGCATTTGAATTTCTTGCCTCTGCCTGACTAGACAATCATTTCGATGTTACTAAATGCCCCAAAGCTGAAGAATCTAAATGTCGTCTTTGACTCTAGTACAAAATAATAATAATGCCATACTTAAATTACTTGTGAAAAACAACACACTTTAAAGATTGTGTGCTTCTCGGTACAAGTCTGTGACGGTTGATCATCATGCTGTTGGTGTCGCATTCTAAAATAAATATATATTCAAGTGAAGATGACTTGGACTCTAATTCTAGATGTTTTGTTTCTATTCAGAAAACAAATGTGCATGTTTCCCAGCTTGCCTAAGAGGGTGATGATTTAAAAAAAAAAAAAAACAAAACAAAAAGGGAGTAAAGATAGAAAATGTTATAAAGGAAAGCACAATTCTCTCATATTTAAATAGAATAGGAAAATCCCACCTCATAACCAGTCTATTTTGGAATATAATTTTAAGTCAGTATTTTCTTTTTGGCCGCACCATGTATGGGATCTCATTTCCCCTCCCAGGGAGTGAACCAGTGCCCCCTGCAGTGCAAGCACAGAGCCTCAACCACTAGACCACCAGGGAAGCCCCCAGAATATAATTTTAAACATTACCTACATTAGGCAGTTAAACATATTTTTTTAAATCTTAATTTATGCTTTGTGGATAATTTGGTTTGAACATTAGCTGTTAAATAGACTGCAGGTAATATTCTGTTAAGTTTAATGCCATTGGTAAGGGTGGAACAATCATTTTCATAACAGAAAAGAAAGATCATAAGCTGTCCCTTGAGGTATTCTATAGCAGACAAGGATTCATTTACACTTCATTACTGGTAAATGGCACAGAACTTTATACTAGCAGAAATATTCCCAATCTAAGCTTATTACTAGAAACATACTCCTCTTTGAAAAAACTAGCCTTTTCTTTTTCCAAAATTCTTGAGGACAGGAAACAACTCTTTCCATCTTTGTTCACTCTGACATAAAAGATACTCAATATCATAGATCTCTCAGGGCTTACTACAGTGCTCTTCGTGAGTGCCCAAATACATGACTGAGTTTGTTATTTATCTTATTTCATATGTAGAAGAGAAAGCAAGTTAAGTAAAAAAGCTTATAGAACTGCTATTAGATGTATAAAAATTTCCTATGAAAATTTTTAAAATTTTAGAAAAGCACAAATGTGTATCAGTTATTAAATTATTTTCACTTCCAAACACACCCTTCTGTTCTCTTCTTGTGACACTGAAACTGGGACTCTGCAAACATTTCTTTACCAGCTACTCCTTGTTAAAATCTGACCATAAAGGGCACCAGAGAAAGAGTAGAGGCTGAAGAGGAAGGGAAAAACATGTGCTCCGGCTCCTCCACAAATCAGTCAAACATACCTTTAAAAGAGCAATGAGGGCTTCCCTGGTGGTTTAGTAGTGAAGAATCTGCCTGTCAATGCAGGGGACATGGGTTTGGTCCCTGGTCTAGGAAGATCCCATTTGCCATGGGGCAACTGGGCCCCTCAGTTCAGTCGCTCAGTCGTGTCCGACTTTTTGCGACCCCATGAATCACAGCACGCCAGGCCTCCCTGTCCATCACCAACTCCCGGAGTTCACTCAAACTCACATCCATTGAGTCAGTGATGCCATCCAGCCATCTCATCCTCAGTCGACCCCTTCTCCTCCTGCCTCCAATTCCTCCCAGCATCAGAGTCTTTTCCAATGAGTCAACTCTTCGCATCAGGTGACCAAAGTACTGGAGTTTCAGCTTTAGCATCTTACCTTCCAAAGAACACCCAGGGCTGATCTCCTTCAGAATGGACTGGTTGGATCTCCTTGCAGTCCAAGGGACTCTCGAGTCTTCTTCAACACCACAGTACAAAAGCATCAATTCTTTGGCACTCAGCCTTCTTCACAGTCCAACTCTCACATCCATACATGACTACTGGAGAAACCATAGACTTGACTGGACGGACCTTAGTCGGCAAAGTAATGTCTCTGATTTTGAATATGCTATCTAGGTTGGTCATAACTTTTCTTCCAAGGAGTAAGCATCTTAATTTCATGGCTGCAATCACCATCTGCAGTGATTTTGGAGCCCCCCAAAATTAAGTCTGACACTGTTTCCACTGTTTCCCCATCTATTTCCCATGAAGTGATGGGACCAGATGCCATGATCTTCGTTTCCTGAATGTTGAGCTTTAGGCCAACTTTTTCACCCCCCTCTTTCACTTTCATCAAGAGGCTTTTTAGTTCCTCTTCACTTTCTGCCATAAGGGTGGTGTCATCTGCATATCTGAGGTTATTGATATTTCTCCCAGCAATCTTGATTCCAGCTTGTGTTTCTTTCAGTCCAGCGTTTCTCATGATGTACTCTGCATATAAGTTAAATAAGCCTGGCGCACTAAGCACGGCCGAGAGGAGTTACCCCACATCCGAGGTCAGGGGCAGTGGCTGAGAATGCCAGGCTGCGATGACGCAGGAACGACGGAGAGGAGCTACCCCGAGTCTGAGGCCAGGGGCAGTAGCCTTGAGGAGCCACCCCGCGCTGGAGGCCAGGGGTGGCACCCGAGGCCAGGGGCGGCGGCTGGGAGGAGCAACTCGAGGAGGGAGGAGCAAGGAGCGGTGGCTGCGCGGCGGGCGTAGGAGGGCCTAGAGGAGCTATCCCACCTTGAAGGTCAGGAAGGGCAGCGGTAAGGAGATAGCCCTCATCCAGGTAAGGAGCAGCGGCTGTGCTTTGCTGGAGCAGCTGTGAAGAGATACCCCCCACCCAAGGTAAGAGAAACCCAAGTAAGATGGTAGGTGTTGCAAGAGGGCATCAGAGGGCAGACACACTGAAACCATACTCACAGAAAACTAGTCAATCTAATCACACTAGGACCACAGCCTTGTCTAACTCAAGGAAACCAACCATGCCCACGGGGCAACCCAAGACGGGCGGAGAGGTCTGACAAAATGTGGTCCACTGGAGAAGGGAATGGCAAACCACTTCAGTATTCTTGCTTTGAGAACCCCATGAACAGTATGAAAAGGCAAAATGATAGGATACTGAAAGAGGAACTCCCCAGGTCAGTAGGTGCCCAATATGCTACTGGAGATCAGTGGAGAAATAACTCCAGAAAGAATGAAGGGATGAAGCCAAAGCAAAAACAATACCCAGCTGTGGATGTGACTGGTGATAGAAGCAAGGTCCAATGCTGTAAACAGCAATATTGCATAGGAACCTGGAATGTCAGGTCCATGAATCAAGGCAAATTGGAAGTGGTCAAACGAGATGGCAAGGGTGAACGTCGACATTCTAGGAATCAGCGAGCTGGGCCCCTACGCCACAACTACTGAGCCTGTGCGCTAGAGCCATGAGGCACATTTGCTGAGGCTGCTGCTGCTGCTGCTGCCAAGTCACTTCAGTCGTGTCCGACTCCGTGCGGCCCCATAGACGGCTGGTGTGCCCTAAAGCCCATGCTCGGCAATCAGAGAAACCACCACAATGAGTAGCCCCTGCTCACCACAACCAAAGAAAACCCAGGTGCAGCAACGAAGACCCAGAGCAGCCAAAGAAAATTTTAAAAAGGCAATGAAGTGGAAGCACAAAGTATTTCAGGTAGAAATAAAAAAATGCTATATGAAGTAAGCATGTGAGTATAAAAGTTATACAAGTTATACTGAAAGTACAAAGTTAAATGTATTCAATAGTGTTCACCTCTGTTTTATCATCCATTTTTATACACTGGCCTATTACTTGATTCTGTAAATTAACCTCACCCAACTTCTTAGAATCAGGGATGACATAAATATAAGTGAAATGATAGTACATTTGAGAGAGAACTGGGAGATTGAGAGATCCTTCTATAGAAATAAGTTTCTCACCAACTATGCTTCTGAAGCATAGCTTTGTGTTGCATATATGCACCTTGTAAAATATTATCCTTTATGATTTCACTTCTGTCACCTTAACTAAGAAAACAAAGCATTTTATTGCCTCCTCTCTTCTTGGACAGGGTCCAGGCCCAGGAAATTGTGCCTTTAAGAAGCATGATAATTTGTGAAAAGCCCATGCCTTTCATAAGCATTTTACTAGAATTTGAGGAAATTCACATGGGTGAGTATAGGGCAAAAGACAGTACATTTTAAACCAATGAAGTCAGATTCAAAAACTTTGCAGAAAAGTTACAATCTGAATAAATAAATAAAGGCCTTAGGAGGCCTTTAAAGATCCTTATCCTCATAATGTTTCCCAAACAACAGAGAAAGATGGCCAGCAAAAGCTTTTTTAAAACATTAAAATGTATTGGATTGTTTTTAATTGTAAGAAACCATAAAGAAGGAGGGGGTGGGGAAACCCCTATGATCCTCCTGCCAATTAAATCATATTTTAAATAAAAATAGTACATACATGTTAGAAAGTCAGTGAAATGGTGTTAAATGAAAACCAAAAAGCCCCTTCCTTCTCCCAAGGATAAACTCTTGAAAAAAAGGAGCTTCTTTTTATCCTTACAGGAAGAAAAAATACAAACACATTTATTTTGAAAGTTAAAAAAAAGTGAAAGGCTATACAATGAAAAGAAATTTCCCTTACTCATCTAACTCCTACACATTTAAACCCCATTTTTGTCTCCTTGTTGAGAATACAGAAATAATTGATGCATAAACCAAGTATGTATGTGAATATGTGGGGGTGTGTTTATAATCTTCCCCTTATATACATAAATCATAACATACTAAATACACTGTCCCACACTTAGCTTTTTTCTCTCAGTTATATCTCTTAGAGCTATGTTGATATCTACAGAGCCACTTCATTTATTTGATCAGCTGTATAGTACTCCATTGAATGGATATACCAAAATTTACATGCTTAAGTCACTGGTCAATGCAGTGTCAGAGTCTTTCCAATCTTTTACTTTACTGTTAAGAGGCTATACTATTTTTGTAAGTAGATTATTTCACACATGTGCAAGTGCATATGTGGAGTAAATTCTTAAAGTAAAATGGATTTCTTTTAACACTGTTGAATCTGATTTGCTTTAAAAGCAGCAGCCTTCTGGGTCCTTTAAACCAGTCATCTTTCTCAAGGAATGTCAACCAGGGACAAAGTCTATTAGAAGTACCTTTCTGAAAACAAAAGACAACAGAAATAGTTTCTAAGTTATCCTTTTGAAATTGGAATAAGAACCCATGATCTTTATGATCTTCCCAGCTTTAAACAACCTTAACAAAACAAGAAACATATCCATACGTGGGTTTCTGAATATCAGTTGGTTCTAACATTAATAGAGCCTGCAAGGGTTAGTAACTCAGCAGAAGTATGTAAGCTTTGTGATATTTTCCCATTAGTGTTCCCTAACTGATGACTGGTACTGTGTGGGCTATTCTGACACTATTAGCCATCCTACGGTTTCATAATGTTTATGACACCTACCACACAGGATTGTGGTAAAATTAAATTAGATAATATTCACATAGGTGCTTGACACTCAGTAGATGAAAGATAAATGTTACTTCTCTTCACTACTTACACTGTGCTTAGTGAAAGATGAAAACCATTTCATCCATTGCTAAGGTACCAACTAATCTAGCAGAAAATTATACAGGCTAAAATTTTTTTAATATGAAAAAGAAAGTCTAATGTGTAAATTTAAGTCCTTTCTATATCCTTTATAGGTTATAATAAGAAATATCAAAGAAAAATAAAGATAATTTTAAGATTCCAATGGCTTTGGTATTGCTAATAATGTCAATTAGTGGACACTTGCTTATCCTGAAGGGAAACAGGCCATATCACTCTACTGTCTTCCTCTAATATTACAATTCAAATATGGTAGAATTACTTAAATGCAGCAGTTCATGTGTAGAAAAAAATTAACATAATGAAAAAGTGTATGCAAATAAGGATATTAGTGATAATGTAAAAAAGAACTAAACAAAATTACAGTCCATAGAAAGATTTTACAGCAGGCAGAAATCTTTAACATTATTTAGTAAAACCCCTTTGCATTTTTTTTAAAAAAGAATTGATCTAATGATAAAGATCTTTAAAGTTTAAGTATCTTGGGTTTGTTTATAAAAACCAAAAGGCCTTTCTATAACATGCCCCCCCACAAAGAGCAGATTAAATAAAAAAACGCATTTAGCAATGGATGCAAACCAGGAGCTTTGGCCTCATCTCTGCTCTCCTGGTAGGTCCTCTGGGGCAGAACTGAGCTCCAGTAATTATCATTTCACCAGGGGAGGAATTTTTAAGAACTCTCAACTAAGCCATTCACACAGCACAGAATAAATTCTTGCACTTTACTCAGGAAGGAAAAAAATCTACACTGACCATGCTTTTGCAATCCCAAGAGGTAATAATTAACCATGGTTTAATGTGTTTGTTGGAGTAATAATGTAGACCAACTGCCCTTCAACTCAGCTATCAAACTCAAAATTTTTCAGGATTATTTTGAACTTAGAGATGGGTTGAAAGTAAGATTAAAATGATTACATTGTACTGTCAAATGAAACTATGGCCTCATTCCTTCATATATGTATATATTTACATATAAATTTTTATTTTAATCTTTCAGTGGGAAAATAAAAACAAATATCTTAAAAACCATCCAATTTTAGATAAAACATGAAAATGAAAGATGTTTTGTTAAAATTCTTCCTCTGTACTGTTTGTTTTCTCATCAGTTTTTTCTCATTTAGTAAAAAAAAAAAATTCATCTTATGCATTTTGCATTTCAACTACTAAATCCTTAAGGATTAAGACAGATTTAAATGAAAGAGGAGCTTATGTAAATACAACCACCTTTGAGTTGGAAATGGGAACAATTTTCTCTTCTGCTCAGATACCAACGTCCTGTTGAGAAGAAGATTCTCCAAAAATGCTCAAGCGAGTGCTGTGAATGAAAGCTCAGCCAGCATGGAGTGGAGAACTGGGAAGATGAGGAGGACGCTTTATATTCTGGGGAGGGGGTGGGGGACTGCACTTTCGAATTTAATAATTTAAGGGGAGGTACAATCTGTAACTTAGGTACAAATGGATTTCCTTGTATTCTTACAACACATTCAGTACAGTTAAGTGTAATCAGTAATTTACGATAAAGAATTTAATTGCCCAGGTGTCAGGCTGTTTTTTCCTGAATCTATTTACTACAATTGTCTAATGATAAGTGATTATCTCCTATGGTCATCCCTTAGATGCTGAGCACTGGGCATGCTGGAACAATTTCTCTTTTAATACCCCTGGGCTCTAGTTGACACAATTCTGCATGCCCAGGGTTTGCTTTTCTAAGCGTAGGCACCACAACCCTTTTTAAGATGTGTTACCCTTGATAAAAGAGGGATAATCATTTGGTTTTAAATTGGTTGTAAATTGTATGTTGTGAGGAGAGTCTAGTTCAACACTGACCCTTGTTAAGATGTAAAATTAAACACAACCACTATCAGGTTTCCCAGGAGGATTTTCTTTATTCTTTGATCCTTCTATTGCATCTCTTGACCACTGCCTCCTTCCCCAACCCATGTTAGTCTGCTGACCATCTGGGAAACAAGAAAAAAGAATGAAGGGCAGTGAAGAGTTTTAGCTGGTATCAGAATGTTGGGTCATGGGTAACTCGGCTCATACACAAAAATTATCCAAACAACTTCTTTTTAAAAGACTAACAAAAGGAATTTCCAGGCTGGATATGATCATCCTTCTTCAACTCCATCTATCCACAACTCCCCTATTCTTCAAGATGGCTTAATTGTCACTGTCTCTATAAAGCTCCAATCTAAAGTGATTTTTTATCTTCAACTCCCATTGAGTTATTCAGCATAACTAACTCACATGACTTGGCAACATCATCTCCCGTTGAACTCAAACTGCTGTTATTACTTACTATTCCATGGGTCTATGTCCTATTTCACTAAATTGTAAACACCTGAAGGGCAAGATCTACATCTTTTATTTTCTCTAACAGCCTAATGCTTTAAATAATTGTTGATTTTAAACTAAGCAGGAGGACTTCCCTGGTGGTCCAGTGGCTAAGAATCTGCCTGCCACTGGAGGGGGCATGGGTTCAAACCTTGGTCTGGGAAGATCTCACATGCCGAGGAGCAACTAAATCTGTGCCCCACAACTACTGAAGCCCACAAACCTAGAGCCAGTGCTCCACAACATGAGAAGCCCCTGTTTGCTATAACTAGAGAAAGCCCGTGTGCAGCAATAAAGACCCAGTACAGCCAAAAATAAATTTTGTATAAAAGGAAATGTTAAAAAAATAAATTTTAAAAATTAAAGAAAATGAAAACAAGCTCAAGGTAACTGGTCCACATGAAAAGCCGAGGACTTGGGTAAATGACACATCTTGTGAGTATTCCAAAAAAGGGATAATTTTCCTGCTTTGATCTTGATTAGCCCTTTTTGTTTTCTAAAACCTCAGTCTCAAATACTGAATTTTCTGTTTCCCAAGAACAGGATTCCTAACTAAAACACAAAGCTCATTTATTCTTAACTTTCCTCAGGATTTTCATGATCTAAAGTCACAAGAGTCATGATATTCAAGGAGCATTTTGCTGACAATATTTACATTCTAGTTAATGACTTTTGTACTTTAAAAATACTGAAAATCATAACTTTAATGTTATATGGTCTGCATACCAGCTTCTTACATTATAAAATAGGATCATCTTTCTATTTTATACCAACAAAAGGCACTGTTTTTTCCCCTCTCACTTGAAAAAAATTATACCATTTTCCCACTCTTTTAACTCTCAAAATGAGTATCATACAGTTAATTATATCTACTCAGTAAAAGATGGCAGCAATAAATGTAGGAGATCAGAATATATACCCCCAAATATGCCACTCTGGCATAAGTGCTAAGTAGCTCCAGTTCAGTTCAGTTCAGTTCAGCCGCTCAGTCGTGTCTGATTCTTTGTGACCCCATGAACCACAGCACGCCAGGCCTCCCTGTCCATCACCAACTCCTGTAGTCCACCCAAACCCATGTCCATTGAGTCGGTAATGCCATCAAATCATCTCATCCTCTGTCATCCCCTTCTCCTCCTGTCCTCAATCTTTCCCAGCCTCGGGGTCTTTTTGAATGAGTCAGCTCTTTGCATCAGGTGGCCAAATTATTGGGAGTTTCAGCTTCAACATCATTCCTTCCAATGAACACCCAGGACTTCGGATAGACTGGCTGGATCTCCTATCAGTCCAAGGGACTCTCAAGTCTTCTCCAACACCACACTTCAAAAGCATCAATTCTTCGATGCTCAGCTTTCTTTATACTCCAACTCTCACATCCATACACGACTACTGGAAAAACCATAGCCTTGACTAGATGGACTTTTGTTGGCAAAGTAATGTCTCTGCTTTTCAACGTGCTGTCTAGGTTGGTCATAACTTTCCTTCCAAGGAGTAAGCATCTTTTAATTTCATGGCTGCAGTCACCATCTGCAGCGATTTTGGAGCCCAGAAAAATAAAGTCAGCCACTGTTTCCATCGTTTCCCCATCTATTTCCCATGAAGTGATGGGACCAGATGCCATGATCTTAGTTTTCTGAATGTTGAGCTTTAAGCCAACTTTTTCACTCTCATCTTTCACTTTCACCAAGAGGCTCTTTAGTTCTTCACTTTCTGCCATAGGGTGGTGTCATCTGCATATCTGAGGTTATTGATATTTCTCCCGGCAATCTTGATTGCCGCTTGTGCTTCCTCCAGCCCAGAGTTTCTCATGCTTCAATTATGTCCAGCTCTTTGCAGACCTGTGGACTATAGCCTGCCAGGCAACTCTGTCCATGGGATTCTCCAGGCAAGAATACTGGAGTGGGTTGCCATGCCTTCTTCCAGGTGATATTCCTGACGCAGGGATAGAACCTGTGTCTCTTACATCTCCCGCATTGGCAGGAAGGTTCTTTACCTCTAGCATCACCTGGGAAGCCAACTGGTGTAAGAGCTAAAGACAACTGAGAAAAAGCAGAGAGAGGATGAGCTCTCTGATGTTCCCAAGCTACCTGAAAACAGATCATAAATTCCCCTTGTGACAGTGTCACCTTTCCGTCTCTACTTCCTAGAACAGGAGGGGAATAACAACTTTATCATCAAAGACAAGAGGACACCAAGAAAAAATTCTACACAAACAAACTAGCCGTAACTAACTAGCCCTTATTGACCATTAGTTCTCTACATATGTGCCTTCCTACAATTTACTGCCCCTACGGCCCCAAAGTTCCCTGTCACTTATTAAATTTGTTCTCCTTTGTCCAAAAAGTATAAAAGTTTCCAAGCCTAACTGTGTCTTTAAGGATTTTCTTTATTATCTATGTTGAAGCCCCCAGGAGCAGGTAAAACTTGTAACTTCAAATAAATCTGTATGCATTCTCTCCTGTTATCCTGCCTATTGTCAGTTTATTTTACAGAACCAGCTAGAGAACCTAAGAGAGTAGAGGAAAAATGTCCTCCCCCATATAAACATATTCCGATAGTGAACGTGAGGCAGGAGATAGATGGGCTACAGGTTAGACATGTATAGCCAGCCTCCTGTTTACACTTTTAGATAGAAATAACAACAGGAACAGGGTAAAGAGCTGCACTTTGACTCTGATGGACACTTTAAGATAGCAGTCACGGCAGGGACAGACAGGAGCTGAGTCCTGCCCAGATAAAAGATAAAGAGAGCACATATTTCTCATTCCTGAGGTCAAGGAGCTCTTCTTGACTACACATGCACAGAAAGGCTCCTTGAGAATCAAAAAGAGGAGGCACTGCCCCAGAATCTGTGACGCCAAACCTCCCACAGACCTCTGCAGTGGAATCCATCTGGCAAAAAGTCGTTCACACATGTTGTGGAGGGTCCTAGGGCAGGTCAGGTGGAAAAAGAAACAAGATAATTGGCCAAAGGTAAACAAAGCCCTGGAAGAACTGCCTTATATAAATAAATGATTTAACCACCTCTTTATGGTGTTCCTCCTTATTAGAGAGGATGAAAGTTAAAGTGTGAAAGCGTTAGTCTCCCAGTCCCGTTTATGGAATTCTCCAGGCAAGAAAACTAGAGTGGGTTGTCATTTCCTACTCCAGGGGATCTTCCTGACTCAGAGATCAAACCTGGGTCTCCCATGTTGCAGGAAGATTCTTTACCATCTGAGTCACTTGGGAAGCCCCTTTAGAGAGGATGCCCACGCCATTTTCTCTCTGGGTGTGTATCTCTGTTTTGCTTCTGTCTTTAATAAGCAAACTGTTTCTCTGTGTACTCTCCCATTTGATGTGCTGTGTCTCTAATAGTAAGCTTTGCATCTGTTTTTACAGTTTTCGTCTCCTTGAAACACTCTTGCTTTCAAACAGAGCAAGAGCCAGAGGAACTCTGCTTCTAGCCTCTAGCTCTTTCTGGTGTAGTGGTTGGGATTTTCTGGTTTTCATACAGCTATGCAAGTTTAATTCCTGGGCAAAGAACTAAGAGATCCTCCTTCAAGTCACCACTTACTGCTATCTCTTTCAGACAAGATACAGCTTCTGACCATTCTATTTTTGAATTTAGGAACAGACACAAAAGCCCTCATCTTTAAAGATTTGTTTAAAAGGCATAAATGTCTAAAAAATAAAGTCTACTAAAGAAAAAAAAAAGGCATACATGTCAAATGAGGAAAAACTAAGACAAGAGATGTTAAAATAAGGATAGATTTCATTCTAAAATTCAAAAAATATTTTTTTGAAAAAAATATTCTACTACTTCTTTTCTGTTAGGGAATTCACAGCTACAAGTTTAAATTTCATCTGGTTTAGAGGAATTCATTTTTTTCATACAGAGCATCAACTCTCAACACCTTGGTATGTAGCCTGCTGCTGCTGCTGCTAAGTCTCTTCAGTTGTGTCCGACTCTGTGTGACCCCATAGATGGCAGCCCACCAGGCTCCACCATCCCTGGGATTCTCCAGACAAGAACACTGAAGTGGGTTGCCATATCCTTCTCCAATGCATGGAAGTAAAATTGAAAGTAAAGTCGCTCAGTCGTGCCCAACTCTTAGCGACCCCATGGACGGCAGCCTACCAGGCTCCTCCATCCATGGCATTTTCCAGCCAACAGTACTGGTGTGGGTTGCCATTGCCTTCTCCGGGTATGTAGCCTAAGGAAGTTCAAAGCCATCTGCAATCGCTGCCTGCCTTTTAAGTAGAAAATCACAGGAGTCTAGGAGGAGGGCACATTCTATGACAGTTAGTTTAGCAATCAATTGGGTTAAATTGGAGAATACTAAAGGCCTTCAGTTCAGTTGCTCAGTTGTGTCTGACTCTTTGAGACCCCATGGACTGCAGCATGCCAAGCCTGTCTGTCCATCACCAACTCCCAGAGTTTACTCAAACTCATGTCCATTGAGTCGGTGATGCCATCCAACCATCTTATCCTCTGTCACCCCCTTCTCTTCCCGCCTTCAATCTTTCCCAGAATCAGGGTCTTTTCCAATGGGTCAGTTTTTCACATCAGGTGGTCAAAGTATTGGAGTTTCAGCTTCATCATCAGTCCTTTCAATGAATATTGAGGACTGATTTCCTTTAAGATGGACTGATTGGATCTCCTTGCTGTCCAAGTGACTCTCAAGAGTCTTCCCCAACACCACAGTTCAAAAGAATCAGTTCTTCAGCAGGTCTTTCCTAAGGAGCCCAGACCCAGGACCAGAACACAGAACACTGCATCTCAGGGCTGGAATGGGCCTCACTGCTGCTTAGTCCAGTGGGCCCAAACTTGAACTCATCTACAAGCTTCAAAAAAAACCACTCAGGACTTCTGCTTCCAGAAAAGTGGAATAGACATTATTTTCTCTATTCCTCCCTGTAAGTATAACTTAAAACCCTGTCATTATATATAAAATAAATATTAAAAGGCTCTGAAAACTTGAGAGAAGGCAGATAGGATCGAGTATGTTCTCTGACCATGATAGAATCAAATTAGAAATAAAAAATGGAAAGGTAACAGAAAATCCCCAAACACATGGAAATAACAAATGAAAATACAACATATCAAAAATTCTCAGACACAGCTGAAGCAATGCTGAGGGGAAATTTAATAGCACTAAGTGCATATTTAATCAATTATTTAAACTCTTATCTTAAAAACCTGGAAAAAGAAGAAAGAGGGAAAAAACAGAGGAAGAAAATATTAAAGACAACATAAGTCAAAGAAATTGAAAATAGAAAAATAGAGAAAAATCAATGAAACAAAGAGCTGTTCTATGAAAATATCAATAAAATTGACAAACCTCTAGCATGAATAACAGGAAAAACAGACGGAAGACACAAATTACTAATATTAGTAATATAACAAGGACATCACTATAGACTCTACAGACACTAAAATAATAATAAATGAATACTAAAAACAACTCTACATTCAGAATTTTGACCACTTAGGTGAAACTGATTCTTTAAAAAATAAAAACTACCACAACTCACACAATACAGAATAAATCATTTGAATCACCCTATAACTATTAAAGAAATTGAATTCATAATTTCAAAGCTTCTAAAATTGAAATCTCCAGTCCCAGAGTTTTTCCAGATAATTTTTTTAAATGTTTGACACAATTAACACTAATTCTACAAAATTTCTTCCAGAAAATAGAAGAGAAGGAAACACTTCTCAATTAATTTTATGAATTTAGCACTACTCGGGAATGGGCGAATTTAACTCAGATGACCATTATATCTACTACTGTGGGCAGGAATCCCTCAGAAGAAATGGAGTAGCCATCATGGTCAACAAAAGAGTCCGAAATGCAGTACTTGGATGCAATCTCAAAAATGACAGAATGATCTCTGCTCGTCTCCAAGGCAAACCATTCAGTATCACAGTCATCCAAGTCTATGCCCCAACCAGTACGCTCAAGAAACTGAAGTTGAACGGTTTTATGAAGACCTACAAGACCTTTTAGAACTAACACCCAAAAAAGATGTCCTTTTCATTATAGGGGACTGGAATGCAAAAGTAGGAAGTCAAGAAACACCTGGAGTAACAGGCAAATTTGGCCTTGGAATGTGGAATGAAGCAGGGCAAAGACTAATAGAGTTTTGCCAAGAAAATGCACTGGTCATAGCAAACACCCTCTTCCAACAACACAAGAGAAGACTCTACACACGGACATCACCAGATGGTCAACACCAAAATCAGACTGATTATATTCTTTGCAGCCAAAGATGGAGAAGCTCTATACAGTTAGCAAAAACAAGACTGGGAGCTGACTGTGGCTCAGATCATGAACTCCTTATTGCCAAATTCAGACTCAAATGGAAGAAAGTAAGGAAAACTGCTAGACCATTCAGCTATGTCCTAAATCAAATCCCTTATGATTATACAGTGGAAGTGAGAAATAGATATGAGGGCCTAGATCTGATAGATAGAGTGCCTGATGAACTATGGATTGAGGTTCGTGACATTGTACAGGAGACAGGGATCAAGACTATCCCCATGGAAAAGAAATGCAAAAAAGCAAAATGGCTGTCTGGGGAGGCCTTACAAATAGCTCTGAAAAGAAGAGAGACGAAAAGCAAAGGAGAAAAGGAAAGATATAAGCATCTGAATGCAGAGTTCCAGAGAATAGCAAGAAGAGATAAGAAAGCCTTCTTCAGCGATCAATGCAAAGACATAGAGGAAAACAACAGAATGGGAAAGACTAGAGATCTCTTCAAGAAAATTAGAGATACCAAGGGAACACTTCATGCAAAGATGGGCTCGATAAAGGACAGAAATGTTATGGACCTAACAGAAGCAGAAGATATTAAGAAGAGGTGGCAAGAATACACGGAAGAACTGTACAAAAAAGATCTTCATGACCCAGATAATCATGATGATGTGATCACTAATCTAGAGCCAGACATCTTGGAAAGTGAAGTCAAGTGGGCCTTAGAAAGCATCACTACGAACAAAGCTAGTGGAGGTGATGCAATTCCAGTCGAGCTGTTTCAAATCCTGAAAGATGATGCTGTGAAAGTGCTACACTCAATATGCCAGCAAATTTGGACAACTCAGCAGTGGCCACAGGACTGGAAAAGGTCAGTTTTCATTCCAATCCCAAAGAAAGGCAATGCCAAAGAATGCTCAAACTACCACACAATTGCACTCATCTCACATGCTAGGAAAATCATGCTCAAAATTCTCCAAGCCAGGCTTCAGCACTATGTGAACCATGAACTCCCTGATGCTCAAGCTGGTTTTAGAAAAGGCAGAGGAACCAGAGATCAAAGTGCCAGCATTCACTGGATCATGCAAAAAGCAAGAGAGTTCCAGAAAAACATCTCTTTCTGCTTTATTGACTATGCCAAAGCCTTTGACTGTGTCAATGACAATAAACTGTGGAAAATTCTGAAAGAGATGGGAATACCAGACCACCTAACCTGCCTCTTGAGAAATCTGTATGCAGGTCAGGAAGCAACAGTTAGAACTGGACATGGAACTAGAGACTGGTTCCAAATCGGAAAAGGAGGATGTCAAGGCCGTATATTGTCACCCTGCTTATTTAACTTATATGCAGAGTACATCATGAGAAACGCTGGACTGGAAGAAACACAAGCTGGAATCAAGATTGCTGGGAGAAATATCAATAACCTCAGATATGCAGATGACACCACCCTTATGGCAGAAAGTGAAGAGGAGCTAAAAAGCCTCTTGATGAGAGTGAAAGAGGAGAGTGAAATAGTTGGCTTAAAGCTCAACATTCAGAAAACGAAGATCATGGCGTCTGGTCCCATCACTCCATGGGAAATAGATGGGGAAACAGTGGAAACAGTGTCAGACTTTATTTTGGGGGGCTCCAAAATCACTGCAGATGGTGACTGCAGCCATGAAATTAAAAGACGCTTACTCCTTGGAAGAAAAGTTATGACCAACCTAGATAGTATATTCAAAAGCAGAGACATTACTTTGCCGACTAAGGTCCGTCTAGTCAAGCTATGGTTTTTCCTGTGGTCATGTATGGATGTGAGAGTTGGACTGTGAAGAAGGCTGAGCACCGAAGAACTGATGCTTTTGAACTGTGGTGTTGGAGAAGACTCTTGAGAGTCCCTTGGACTGCAAAGAGATCCAACCAGTCCATTCTGAAGGAGATCAACCCTGGGATTTCTTTGGAAGGAATGATGCTAAAGCTGAAGCTCTAGTGCTTTGGCCACCTCATGCGAAGAGTTGACACATTGGAAAAGACTCTGATGCTGGGAGGGATTGGGGGCAGGAGGAGAAGGGGACAACAGAGGATGAGATGGCTGGATGGCATCACGGACTCGATGGACGTGAGTCTGAGTGAACTCCGAGAGATGGTGATGGACAGGGAGACCTGGCGTGCTGCGATTCATGGGGTCGCAAAGAGTCGGACATGACTGAGCGACTGAACTGAACTGAACTGCACTGATGAAACAAAGAAAATGGCAGGTGAAGCAATAGAGGCCAAATATAGTAGGAGGCAAATGACTACTGCAGACAGGTGGTACCATGGGAGGGCCATCACCAAGGCTCTTTTATTGATTCTTGTGCCTTGACTGATCAATAAGACTTTCATAAATTGCCAGGGTCCAGCCCTGGTGGATCCAGGGTAATTCGAAGTGGGGATGGCGTGGGTGAGGAAAAACTTATTTATTTATTAATATAAGATTAGATTAGGAAGACATAGTGTAGTAGGAAAATTAAGCGGAGAAAAGAGGCTGAATAACTTGGTTTACATGGAAAGCCAATAAAGTTCCAGACAAGGAGCTTGCACCATCTACATTAGGCCACTGGCATCCTCTTGAATAGCGTGGGGTGCCCCACCTTGGGCTCCCTCTCGCCTGGATCTTAGAAGCCGGGGCACATAAGTAGACATGGCGAGCCTCCACGCCCCAGATGGGAATTCAGCCAGAAATTAGAGTAAAGAGAAGACACGGGGGAAACCAGTCCAGTGACTTGCCCAGGCTCTATTATCTAGAAAGGCCTTTTATACCTTTTTGACTGTGCATAGAGATCAATGGGTAATACAAAATAATGCAGCATCAGCAGCCCTGACTCTTATCAAAACTAGGCTTTCTCTCTGCATACCTAATTGTATACACAAGTCTTAGGTGATTTACATCATCTTCTGGCCAGAGGGCCAATTAATATATTATGGCCCTTTTCTGATAAGGGTTTGTCAACCAGAAGACTTATTTATGTTGTTCTTCCCAAAGTCTGGTGCCACTCGCAGAAAGCACTAAATAAAGTTACATTCTTACCTAGCAAAGATACAACAATTTATAACAAGTAAAAGGAGCACAGTGATTTATAACAAAGAAAAGTAATTAACTCAAAAGTCTAGTGTTGCTAACATCAAAACTACTATATTCCTATTTCTATATCCCAATTACATTGATTAATATCCTCCAGGTGCCTAAAAGATAAAGAATATGGAGGCCTGGCAGCACTCATTGAGTCAACAGTGAAAACTAGTCACCAATATGATTTTTCAGTTCAGTTGAGTTCAGTTCAGTCGCTCAGTCATGTCCGACTCTTGGTGACCCCATGAATCGCAGCACGCCAGGCCTCCCTGTCCATCACCATCTCTCGGAGTTCACTCAGACTCACATCCATCGAGTCCGTGATGCCATCCAGCCATCTATCCTCAGTCGTCCCCTTCTCCTCCTGCCCCCAATCCCTCCCAGCATCAGAGTCTTTTCCAATGAGTCAACTCTTCGCATGAGGTGGCCAAAGTACTGGCGTTTCAGCTTTAGCATCATTCCTTCCAAAGAAATCCCAGGGTTGATCTCCTTCAGAATGGACTGGTTGGATCTCCTTGCAGTCCAAGAGACTCTCAAGAGTCTTCTCCAACACCACAGTTCAAAAGCATCAATTCTTTGGCGCTCAGCCTTCTTCACAGTCCAACTCTCACATCCATACATGACCACAGGAAAAACCATAGCCTTGACTAGACGGACATTAGTCGGCAAAGTAATGTCTCTGCTTTTGAATATACTATCTAGGTTGGTCATAACTTTTCATCCAAGGAATAAGCATCCATTTTTAGCTCTTAGAAAAGGCTCTGTATCTTAAGATGCTTTAAGCTTTGTGCCTCTTGTGGTTGGGGAGCTGTAAACAATCCACAAATTGTAAAAGTCTCTAACTGTCAGGCAAGTTAGAGAGCCATCAGAGGGGTTTGAGCTGATGCAGGAGACTGAATCCCTGAATTAACTTTTTCCAGAGAAAAGTGGTGGTGTGCAGGCAGACTCTGGTTTTTGGGGGGTAGATGTTCAGGAAAACTCAGGGGGAACCCCTGAAGCTAGATCATGCCTTTGCATTTTGTCTGGCTTCATTCCTCATGACCATTGCCATGGGCAGGATTCCTCACCCTGGCTCCTGGCAGTAAGTGGAGGTTGGTAAGGAGAGCTTCCAAGTAGGAACAAACACCTAGACAAAGACTTGAAGGTAAGGGTGTATGTGTTGTGCTCAGAGATTCATAGTAAACCATTTGGCAAAGAGGAGGGTACCTACAAGGAGAACTTTGAAACAAGGCAGGAGGGAAAGCATAAAATCTTAAGATGATGAAATTGGAATGGAACTAGGTGGTCGTATCATATGAGCTTTAGAGGGGACAAGTCCATAGCAGAGTAGGAAATATTACAGAACAAAGAGCATGTAGTTTACTGTCAAATAGCTGGATTTGAAACCCAGCTCTGCCATCCATCAAATTAACTTTAGGCAAACAGCTACTTCACTAAACTTCAGTTGCCTCATCTGTAATAATAACAGTTCCAGCCACTTGAATTTTTTTTTCCGGTTTAGGAGAGAAGGAAAGATATAAGCATCTGAATGCAGAGTTCCAAAGAATAGCAAGAAGAGATAAGAAAGCCTTCTTCAGCGATCAATGCAAAGACATAGAGGAAAACAACAGAATGGGAAAGACTAGAGATCTCTTCAAGAAAATTAGAGATACCAAGGGAACATTTCATGCAAAGATGGGCTCAATAAAGGACAGAAATGCTATGGACCTAACAGAAGCAGAAGATATTAAGAAGAGGTGGCAAGAATACACGGAAGAACTGTACAAAAAAGATCTTCATGACCCAGATAATCATGATGATGTGATCACTAATCTAGAGCCAGACATCTTGGAAAGTGAAGTCAAGTGGGCCTTAGAAAGCATCACTACGAACAAAGCTAGTGGAGGTGATGCAATTCCAGTCAAGCTGTTTCAAATCCTGAAAGATGATGCTGTGAAAGTGCTACACTCAATATGCCAGCAAATTTGGACAACTCAGCAGTGGCCACAGGACTGGAAAAGGTCAGTTTTCATTCCAATCCCAAAGAAAGGCAAAGCAAAAGAATGCTCAAACTACCGCACAATTGCACTCATCTCACATGCTAGTAAAGTAATGCTCAAAATTCTCCAAGCCAGGCTTCAGCAATACGTGAACCGCGGACTCCCTGATGTTCAAGCTGGTTTTAGAAAAGGCAGAGGAACCAGAGATCAAATTGCCAACATTCACTGGATCATGCAAAAAGCAAGAGAGTTCCAGAAAAACATCTCTTTCTGCTTTATTGACTATGCCAAAGCCTTTGACTGTGTCGATGACAATAAACTGTGGAACATTCTGAGAGAGATGGGAATACCAGAGCACCTGACCTGCCTCTTGAGAAATCTGTATGCAGGTCAGGAAGCAACAGTTAGAACTGGACATGGAACAACAGACTGGTTCCAAATAGGAAAAGGAGTACATCAAGGCTGTATATTGTCACCCTGCTTATTTAACTTATATGCAGAGTACATCATGAGAAACGCTGGACTGGAAGAAACACAAGCTGGAATCAAGATTGCCGAGAGAAATATCAATAACCTCAGATATGCAGATGACACCACGCTTATGGCAGAAAGTGAAGAGGAGCTAAAAAGCCTCTTGATGAAAGTGAAAGAGGAGAGCAAAAAAGTTGGCTTAAAGCTCAACATTCAGAAAACGAAGATCATGGCACCTGGTCCCATCACTCCATGGGAAATAGATGGGGAAACAGTGGAAACAGTGTCAGACTTTATTTTTGGGGGGCTCCAAAATCACTGCAGATGGTGACTGCAGCCATGAAATTAAAAGACGCTTACTCCTTGGAGGAAAAGTTATGACCAACCTAGATAGTATATTCAAAAGCAGTCGACATTACTTTGCCGACTAAGGTCCGTCTAGTCAAGCTATGGTTTTTCCAGTAGTCATGTATGGATGTGAGAGTTGGACTGTGAAGGAGGCTGAGCGCCGAAGAATTGATGCTTTTGAACTGTGGTGTTGGAGAAGACTCTTGAGAGTCCCTTGGACTGCAAGGAGATCCAACCAGTCCATTCTGAAGGAGATCAACCCTGGGATTTCTTTGGAAGGAATGATGCTAAAGCTGAAGCTTCAGTACCTTGGCCACCTCATGCGAAAATCTGACTCATTGGAAAAGACTCTGATGCTGGGAGGGATTGAGGGCAGGAGGAGAAGGGGACGACTGAGGATAGATGGCTGGATGGCATCACTGACTCGATGGATGTGAGTCTGAGTGAACTCCAGGAGATGGTGATGGACAGGGAGGCCTGGCGTGCTGCGATTCATAGGGTCGCAAAGAGTCGGACACAACTGAGCAACTGAACTGAACTGGGGCTTCCCCGGTGGCTCTGACAGTAAAGAATCTGCCTTTAGTGTGGGAGACTAGGGTTCATTTCCTGGGTTGGAAAGATTCCCTGGAGAAGGGAATGGCTACCCACATGGACAGAGGATCCTGGCAGGCTACAATCCATTGGGTCGCAAAGAGTCAGATACTATTCGGTCTGTGTGTTTATGTATGTAAGCATATATATTCTGACAGGAAACACTAGATCTCTGAATCAGAAAACAGATGCTTTATTACTTACAGAGCATCTCAGAAATGGTTCCGTAAGACCCATGGCAACATGGCTAAGATCCTAATGCTATAATGCATGAGCAAGAAGGCTGCACCACAGAAGAACCTGAAAATCATAAGACTCAGAGCTTATAAGGCTGTTGGCATATCTGCCCATTCTTCTATCAAGAAATGGATAGATACCTTATCTTCATTCTGGACGATAAGCAAATGTTTCTAGAAGAGGAGCAAATGGCTCCGGGGAAAATGAATTACTCCAGAAGAATATGCTCTCTCTCACTTCCTGGATGCATTTGCTATAAAATCATTCTTTAGCTAAGTCAACTGATGCTCTTTGTTCAAAAAGCCCAGATAGTGCAGAAATGTGAAAATATTCTTGGAGAGCTGCCTCCCAACAGTAGATATCCAATAAATGTTAGCTGCCTTCATGAGCCCCAAACAGTAGTCTTTACTCCCGACGGTCTCTCAAACCTTTCCCACAGATGTCACTGTTGTTGACAGCCAGAGGTTCACGGGCCACCAGATACCCCAAGGTGAACAGTCTCACTATTCCATGTCATACATACTTCTACCTGAGTCATTACCTGACCTACAACTCAGCAATCTTTTGGCTGCATTCTTGAACTTCTTTCCCAAATGTAATTTCTGTAGATGTGAGATTCTAGAAAGCCACTTGTGTGTAGCGAGATAATATTTTAAACTATTAATTAATGGTTTTCTTGTGCTTTGCCTTTCCTGTTATTTGTCTTTTAATGAAATTCAAATATGCTTACTCCTTGGAAGAAAAGTTATGACCAATCTAGATAGCATATTCAAAAGCAGAGACATTACTTTGCCAACCAAGATCCATCTAGTCAAGGCTATGGTTTTTCCAGTGGTCATGTATGTATGTGAGAGTTGGACTGTGAAGAAGGCTGAGCGCTGAAGAATTGATGCTTTTGAACTGTGGTGTTGGAGAAGACTCTTGAGAGTCCCTTGGACTGCAAGGAGATCCAACCAGTCCATTCTGAAGATCAACCCTGTGATTTCTTTGGAAGAAATGATGCTAAAGCTGAAACGCCAGTACTTTGGCCACCTCATGCAAAGAGTTGACTCATTGGAAAAGACCCTGATGCTGGGAGGATTTGTGGGCAGGAGGAGAAGGGGATGACAGGATGAGATGGCTGGATGGCATCACGGACTCGATGGATGTGAGTTTGAGTGAACTCTGGGAGTTGGTGATGGACAGGGAGGCCTAGTGTGCTGTGATTCATGGGGTTGCAAAGAGTCGGACACGACTGAGCGACTGAACTGAACTGAACTGTGCTTTGCCCGTTGCACTTCTGCAAATGTGGCAGCTACACCTGGAATCACTGTTATTCAGGGAAATTTTATCACCAGGGAATCAGAGAACAAAGATGCCAAGTACTTCAAGAGCTCTGATTCAGACAGCTCTGACTCAGATATTTAGAAACTACCTGATCTTATTAGACACACAATGTACTTACAATTACACAATGTACTCCTTTCCTACCCTAGGATTAGATATAGACCCCTCCAATGGAAAGTAGGAAAAGAGAGTAACAGTGCATTCCTGCTGTAGATTGGCTCCCAACCTGACCCAGACTGAGGGGATAGGGAGGAAGCAGAAACAGAATCCCCCACAAAGTGGCAAGTAAAAAGTACAGAAATGAAGCCTAAAGGATGAACTTCAGAGGTTTTAAGATTTTGTATGTGGCATTTAAAAGATTTTACTGGAGTCCAGAGTGACTTGGGTTTCTAAAGTTAGGTGTTTTCTGACTAAAATATTTGGAGGGAGGTCATAGATTAATTGGATTTTGTAATGATAGGGTTTTACCTCGTAGTTGTTTTAACTCTTATGTTGTTATGAAACAATTAGAACTGAAATGTTTTAATTTGACAATTGGTGTTGATTTTATACATTCATTGATTTTTTTCATGTTTTCAATAGAAATTTTTTTTCCCTAGTTTGCAGAATTGAGCATTTGTCCCCTGTATCAACACGCTCCCCACACCTAGCCCAAGCTGGGCTGAGGGGCATTTGAGCATCTGATAATTCCATTAAACTGAGAATCTATAGTTAAGGGAGACTTGAGATGATTAAATCAGCATTACAATTGGTTATGGGCAAGTTTGCTTCAAAGTCATATTCTTTTTTTTTTTTTTTTACTTTATTTTACTTTACAATACTGTATTGGTTTTGCCATACATTGACATGAATCCACCGTGGGTGTACATGCGATCCCAAACATGAACCCCCCTCCCACCTCCATTGAAGTAGAGTTGGTTTACAACATTGATTCAGTTTCAGGTGTGTAGCAAAATGATTTGGTTTTATAGGTACATATATTTTTTGACATAAAAGTATTTCAGATTATTTTCATTATAGGTTATTAATGATATTGAGTATATTAATCATTCCCTGTACTATACAGTAAATCATGTAGCTTATCTATTTCAAGGTAATTTTTAGAACATGGAGAGGTCCAGATAGAATTCTAAGTGAGAAGTAGAGGCTGAAGCTCCAGGTTTGGAAACCATCAGTATATAAGTGGTCATTGAAACCAATGTTTCATCTGTCAAGGTTCTTGGTTACAAACAACAGAAAGCAACCCTGGTTATTTAAGGAAATAATTTATTAGAGATAATAGGTAGCTTATGGAGTCTCCAGGAAAACAAGAGAACCAAGCTTAGAGATTTTATGATAAGAAAGAATTCCCAATTCACATTGCAGGTGCTGGGTGCAGAGTCAGGATTCTGCAATTGGTACCACCAATCCTGCCAACACATGGCATTGGGTGCTACCATCAACTTCTGTGGCAGCTGCTTCTGGACACTGGAAGTGCTGCTTCCATGTTTGCCAGAAGGGCTCCATGAGAGGCTCCTCTTTCTTTTACTGGTTTCCCAACTCAGTCTGGCATGGGTACAGTTGAAATGCCTGGGTTCTAGCTGCAAGGGAGCCTGGAAATGTGCCTATTGTTATGGCCTCCTTAGTAGTATGCCACCAGGTGATTGGTGGTATAGTGGTTAGCATAACTGCCTTCCAAGCAATTGACCCAGGTTCTATTCCAGGCAAATGCATGCCCTTGGGCTTTCCTGGTGACTCAGACAGTAAAGAATCCACCTGCAATGCAGGAGACCCAAGTTTGATTCCTGGGTCAGGAAGATCCCCTGGAGAAGGGAATGGCTACCCACCCCAGTTTTCTTGCCTGGAGAATTCCATGGGCAGAGGAGCATGGTGGGCTACAGTCCATGGAGGCACAAAGAGTCAGGCATGACTAAGCAATTAACATTTTTTCACTTTTAGTAGGAAGCAAGGCCTTTTAAGAGAAAGAGGGCTAAATGTGCAATGTGGCCAAGTGCTAAGTCACTTTAAGTCATGTCTGACTCTTTGCGACGCTATGGACTGTAGATTGACAGGCTGCTCTGTCCATGGGATTCTGCAGGCAAGAATACTGGAGTGGGTTGCCATTTCCTTCTCCAAGGGAATCTTTCCCACCCAGGGATCAAACCCACATCTCTTACATCTCCTGCATTGGCAGGTGGGTTCTTTACCACTAGCGCCACCTGGGAAGCCCTTAATGTGGCCAAAATGAGTAACGAATGTCCACTATAAGAATAGAAGCTGAGATGGTGAAAGAGCACATGTGGAAGTAAAGAGAGAATATAATAATTAACAGTAAATATTTATTGAGTGCTTACATGTTCAGGGCTTCCCTGGTGGCTCAGAGGTTAAAGCATCTGCCTGGAATGCAGGAGACCCAGGTTCGATCCCTGGGTCAGGAAGATCCCCTGGAGAAGGCAATGGCAACCCACTCCAGTACTCTTGCCTGGAGAATCCCATGGAGGGAGGAGCCTGGTAGGCTACAGTCCATGGGATCGCAAAGAGTTGGACACGACTGAACAACTTTACTTTACTTAACTTACTTACATGTTCAGTACTTAATATATATGGAATGATTTACTCCTTATAACAACTCTCTCAATTAGAAACTTAAAAAAAAAAACACAAAAAAACAGCACACATGTTTGAGAAGTGGACAGTCACTCTTAGTTGCCTCACGTAGAAACTATTGGTTTGCAAGTAGGGAAACTGACTCAACAGAGAGATAAAACTCATTATCCAAGGTGACCCAGCAAGGAGCGCTAACTCCAGAAAACTCGATACTGCCTCTCCATGGAGAGGATGAAGATGGAATTCTAGGAAACACAGATATTTAGGCAACAGAGGAAGTGAAATGGATTGAGAAGCAATAAATGGTCACAGAGCCAGAGAAAACTCAAGAGGAGTACTCCATATCAGAAGTCCTGGAATAAGAAATGGTAGTTGTGTAAGTTTCCTAGGGCTGCTGCAACAAAGGAGCTTAAATAACAGAAATTTATTGTCTCACACTTTTGGAGGTTGGATGCCTGAGATGAAGGTACCAACAGACTTAGATCCTTCAAAGGGCTAAGAGGGAAGGATCTGTTTCATGCTTCTCTTCTAGCTTCTAGGGCTGTGCTGGCAATCTTTAGCATCCTTTGACCTGTAGGTGCAATACCTGAGCTCTGCCTTCACATGGCATTCTCTTGAGTCTTTCCTCCTTATATGTCTGTCTCCAAATTCCCCCTTTTTAGAATGACACCAATCATATTGGATAAGGGGTCTATAATACTCTCATGTGACATCATCTTAGCTAATTTACATCTGTAGTGGCCCTACTTCCAAAGATTACATGCTGAGATACTAGGGGTTAAAACTTTGACACATGAATTTGGGGATCGGTAGGCATTCAATTCAACTCACAATCAGTTCAGTTCATTCATTCAGTTGTGTCCGACTCTTTGTGACCCCATGAATTGCAGCACGCCAGGCCTCCCTGTCCATCACCAACTCCCGAAGTTCATTCAAACTCATGTCCATCGAGTCGGTGATGCCATCCAGCCATCTCATCTTCTGCCGTCCCTCTCTCCTCCTGCCCCCAATCCCTCCCAGCATCAAAGTCTTTTCCAATGAGTCAACTCTTCACATGAGGTGGCCAAAGTACTGGAGTTTCAGCTTTAGCATCAGTTCTTCCAAAGAACACCCAGGACTAATCTCCTTTGGAATGGACTGGTTAGATCTCCCTGCAGTCCAAGGGACTATCAACAGTCTTCTCCAACACCATAGTTCAAAAGCATCAATTCTTCGATGCTCAGCTTTCTTCACAGTCCAACTCTCACATCCATACATGACTACTGGAAAAACCATAGCCTTGACTAGACAGACCTTTGTTGACAAAGTAATGTCTCTGCTTTTGAATATGCTATCTAGGTTGGTCATAACTTTCCTTCCAAGGAGTAAGCGTCTTTTAATTTCATGGCTGCAGTCACCATCTGCAGTGATTTTGGAGCCCCCCAAAATAAAGTCTGACACTGTTTCCACTGTTTCCCTATCTACTTCCCATGAAGTGATGGGACCAGATGCCATGATCTTCATTTTCTGAACGTTGAGCTTTAAGCCAACTTTTTCACTCTCCTCTTTCACTTTCATCAAGAGGCTTTTTAGTTCCTCTTCACTTTCTGCCATAAGGGTGGTGTCATCTGCGTATCTGAGGTTATTGATATTTCTCTCGGCAATCTTGATTTCAGCTTGTGCTTCTTCCAGCCCAGCATTTCTCATGATATACTCTGCGGATAAGTTAAATAAGCAGGGTGACAATATACAGCCTTGACGTACTCCTTTTTGTATTTGAAACCATTCTGTTGTTCCATGTCCAGTTCTAATCTTGCTTCCTGACCTCAACTCACAATAGTAGTCAACTATATGACTGCTGCAGAAAGATCAAGAACAGTGAAGGCTGCATACAAACTACCAGATTTGGCAACAATCATATTATTATTTCAGTAATATGATACTGGTAGACATATATTTTAAGAAGCTGACATAGGAAAGGTGATTAAGAGAGAACACTGAGGGAAGTGAAAGTGGAATTCGCTCAGTCGTGTCCAACTCTTTGTGACCCCATGGACTAGTCCATGGGATTCTCCAGGCCAGAATACTGGAATGGGTAGCCTTTCCCTTGTCCAGGGGATCTTCCCAATCCAGGGATCAAACCCTGGTCTCCTGCATTGCAGGTGAATTCTTTACCAGCTGAGCCACAAAGATGAATATACAGTTCTCTATATGTTTGATGTGACAAGAAATGTATGACCATCTCTATAGAGGGAGGCAGACCCTTGTGAAGTCTTTATCAATTACTCAATGGTATAAACAGAAATGTTATAGTTTGGTGATGTTACTTCCTATGTGTCAAGCCAAATCTTTAGGAATTGTGATTTGAAGTCAACAACTGGTTTGGGGCAAACATCTATACCACATGTGGTGATGTTGCCATAGTGATTGTCACTCTAAGAAATTTGGGTAGGGTATTTATTGTGTTCAAAATTTTAGAATTTCCTTAGGTATTTACTGAAGATAAAATTTTAGATACTAAGAACCTTTCCATATACCCTTCCTGGATGTTAATGTTATTCAAATGAGTAATAAAACACTTCAGATACTTTTGTTCCTTGAAAATGAAACACCTTTCTTCCTCTGTCTGAAGACACTCTTCTAAAATGCAAGAACTCAAATAACTGCAAATTCAAATACAGTTTTTGAGCTGTACCACAGGAAGGAATAGGATTCAGAAGGCCAGTTTCAGCACCTGCTGTTTTCATTTTTCTTTGCGAGGACCAGTTGCTGTGTTTCAGAAACAGAAGCTCTGAAAGTGAAGATGTATGACTGAGAACATGGAATTGGTTCCCTACATATGTTTAAAACTCCAGTTTGAAAGAAATACTTTATTCCTGTTCAAACTTCCCTACCATTGCAGTGAATTCATTTCTTACATGATCCTACAGGACTGAATTTTATTATCTCAACTTCAGGATGGAATTAGTTTAGTCCTGTGTGTTAATGGCTGATTCTCCCAGAGTGTGGCCACCTGGCTGCCAGGGCTTTTTGAGGTTCCTGCCATATCCAAGCTGCTCACTGTTGTGTATTTTTCACTTCCTTCTGTTTCTGCTCCACTGCTTTCATCCATCAACACCGTGAGAGCCCTTGTGGAGTGTGTTGGAACCTCACCGTCAGTCCTACTCCACACAAACAGTCTACTGTCTCATCTCCATGTTCCACACGTGTTCTCTGCCGGAGAATCAAGGAAATCAAACTTGGAAACTTGTCAAATTTCTGCTGATACGGCCTAACAAATCTACCACAGAAAGGAGGCATAGTCAAAGTGCAGATGCTTTTTGGAAAAAGATTTTAGGAAGTTTATTTCATTTGATGAGACACTTGATTCAAAAAGAAACCATCTCCTGGAAATGTCCAAACATGTTTATTAAAATGGTGGGGCCCTATCTTGATTGTAGCAGAGGATGAGGCAACAAATAGGTGGCCATTACTGGGCAAGAACAGAACACAAAATGAGATGTTGGGCATCTTGGTTCTTTTGCAGGGAGGCACTGGCTGTCACTGATCAGCCCTCCTTAGTAATCTGGGGTGGCCTCTCACTCTCTTCTGCACTTCCTCTTCCACCTATCCCAGGCTTCAAAATTTCAGGTTCAGTGTTCCCATGAAAACTAAGAAGTCTAAAAAGGCTTAACACAAAAATAATGTTTCCACCAAAAGAAGCCAGTCCTTTTACAACAACCGGCAGAAAAGTTTTAGTTCACACAATTCTGTTTTTTTTTTTCTGGATTTGGCTCTAGCACAACTAAAGAATCATTCATAGCACCACCCCAAGAGAGCTGCTGTCTAACCTCGAAGAAAATCTAGATCTGCACTTTTAGAAAAATAAGATAAAAACTTGATTAAAAACTGTGAAATTATACTTTTTATTTATAGTATAAATATACATTCATAAACAGGACTCGAGATTAAGGTTTCCACATTTCCCTTCCTGGCTGACAATGCCACAGATAGGGTAGGGATGTGATAGTAGATTGCTTTATCACACACTCTACCCTCCTCCAATCCCACCCCAACATTTCCAGGCAAACTGAGGGATTTGACTCTGTCATTCATTTCTCCTTTCCTTCCTTCTCTCTTAAATACACTCCTGTCTCTTTCTTAGGTATCTTTTTGTTTTGTGGGAGATTCTAATAGACAGGGTGTTTAGTCGCTAAGTTGTGTCCAACTCTTGTGATCCCATGGATTGTAACCTGCCTGGCTTCTCCGTCCACAGGATTCTCCAGGCAAGAATACTGGAGTGGGTTGTCATTCCCTTCTCCAGGGGATCTTCTTGACTCAGGAATCAAACCCAGGTCTCCTGCAGATAGATTATTTACCAACTGAGCTACAAGGGAAGCTCTAACAGACAGGAATTAGATCTAAATCTGATCTTGGTCTATCACCCATAAATTATTTCTGGTGTAATTTTGAGGACACTAATTGCTCTCTATAATAATCCTCCTTTCCCAAAGTGTTAGGAAACTGCTGCTAGCATCCTTTCAGCTAGATCCTAATCATCTTAGAAGCTCAAAACTTAGCAGCTATAAGGTAATCTGCTCCAGGAAAGTGAGCAATAGATTTGCTTTTCTTTGGTACCAAGTAGATAAACGTCCCAAAAGCCACACCCATGCAAATTCTTGGGAGGAAAGCTTCAAACTGGCTTCTGTGAACTCTACTCCTTCCCTTTGGAACTCCAGAAGATAAAACCATGAAGTCTGGTAGGATACAAACAGCAGTTAAAGCCCGCACAGTGCAGAGTAGTGAAAAAAAGTCTAAACACGGCATCGATAAGTGCTTAAACTCAATCTAAGCAATCTGATTCTTCTACAAGGTTTAAGTTTTAATTTAAAGAAAACATGCTCTTGTTATATACATTTTAAAGTCCTTCTCTACCTACATTTACTCAAAAGCCCAGTGGTGTGCTGAAGCACTTCGGCTTTGTCAGGACTCCTATAGTATCCAACTCTAGTCAATGTACCATGGTCTATGTGAGTAGCTCTTCTAGGAATTGTCCAGTGTGCAGCCTGCATGACAGAACATGGAGCCCCTGGTTGGAGTTCTGGTATATTACCTACCAGCTGTGTGAACTCGGCAGCTGTTTCTTCTCTAAGTCTCATATTCCTCATCTGTAGAAAGGAGATGCTATTGGTACCTCACTCTTGGGATTGCTGTGAGGATTAAATGAGGTCAATTAATTAAGGATGGTAATAACTGTTTCCCTGGTAGCTCAAGTGATAAAGAATGCAGGAGACCCAGGTACAATCCCTGGGTGGGGAAGATCCCCTGGAGAAGGGAATGGCAACCCACTCCAGTATTCTTGTCTGGAAAATTCCAGGGACAGAGGAGCCTGGTGGGCCACAGTCCATGGGGCTGAAAAGAGGTGGACACAACTGAGCAACTAACACACAATAATTTTAGGTATATTGATAAAAATAACAAATGGGTACTGAATACCCTAAGGTCCCCATTCCTCTGGTATTTAGTCACAGAGAACACATCTGTAAGAGCAGTAAATGAGCATAGGGCAGGAGCACATTGCTACACCCACAGCAACATAGTTTTTCAAGGCTCTAATCTAATGTAATATTATGAATCTTGACTCCTAGAAAGCTCTTTCAGGGTGTCAGGCTTTTCTGTTACCAGTCTACCCGCTTAGATCTGCAGCAGACCTGACATCACTATGCACCCATTGTTGTCTGACTTGCCTTGGCTTTGGCCACCTAGCTCTTTTCTTTCAGCTCTTCCACTCTCCATGTCTATCCACCATGGAGATTTAAACACAGTTATTACCCAGGGAAGGTGGAATCCTGGAATCTAACATTGGGAGCTGTAAGTTCTATGATCAAGTACACTGGGAAAGGTAGCTTCTGGGTTTTTTTTTTTTCCCCCTCCTGTCCTTGAAATCCAGGTCTAACCCCATGTGGAGAAGCTACAGAGGTAGCTTTTCAGTGAGATTCTACTGAAAACTGCAATGCAGCAGGAAAATTACAGGAACATGAGTGTCCAAAGACAAATATAAGGGAAGGGTGGAAAGAAGGTTGTATACAAAAAGGAATAAGAGCAAATGAGGTGGAGGAAAGAAGTGATGAGAGTCTCCAGTTGCTGGAGACTATGATGACATCTGCCCTTTATCAACCTATGTCAAGATCTAGGATCTGGTCAGAAATGGTTTCTGGGTTTATTAATCACACTCACCTTTGTATTGAGTTAGCATTGTAAATAACAAGGGTCATTGACCCCTTATTATCTAAAGTAATGGGGACAAATTTAAGGCACAAGTGTGAAATAAGAGAGAGAGAGGTAGAAAAAGGAAAAAGAAGACTGGAGAAAAGGAGGCAGGAAAAGGAAAACTGAAAAAAGTTATTGCTCTTGAGGAATCAGTTAACAGGCATAGTTGCCACTGTTATGCATATTTTGCAGAGAAGGGAGTGAAAGAGGTGAAGCCTGTTGCACAGCCAGGACCCTTAATTCTGTCCCCACTCAGGCCCAGCTTTGAGATATTGACAGACTAAAGTAGTGCTCAGAGTGCCCAGGGAGGTGGTTAGGTTCCTCTCTTGTTCGTTGACGTGGTCCTCTCCTGTCCCTGTCCCTGTGGCTGAGAATGTGCCTACCAGACCTCCAGCTACTGGGAGTGTGAGTAGATGAAGGGCCTTGCTCCTGTGCTCTGAAATCTGTCATATTTGTTCCAAGGCCAGGTTCTCCACAGACTGCTCCTGTCAATGACAGAGTACAGCGGGGATGCTAGAGCAGGCCACTTCTGGGAGACACAGGAATCTTCTGGTGATTTTTTCTTTTTTTTTGGCTCTCCAATAGCCTTGCTAAGCCTTTCTTAGTTCATGGCAGTCTAAGATCTTCCGTCCATCCTCCTCCTTTCTCTCTCTTCTTCCCTTGGTATCAGATTACCTGCTTCCTGAACTGATGGCTCTCCCAGCCTTGTTGGCCTTCCTGCTTACTTTCTTTCACAGGTGGCCCTCCTAATAAAACCCTTGCACATTTAATCTCAATTTGGTGCCTGCTTCCCAGGCTCACATAATAGCCAAGCACTAACAGAAATAGGAAGTCCTTGCTCTTACTACTCATCATGCACAATGCAAGGTCCTAGATTGCTGCTTCTTCATTTCTACTTAGACAGTCTTCACTGTGCTCCAGGTGTGATGTAAAAGCTTTGGTGGTTGAAAGGTCATTCCCATGCTTGAATGCAGCAGTTCTGGCTTTGTTTATGAGCATTTCCTTGGTCCATTTCTGTGGGAAAGTGGGATATTCCACTTTCCAGGTAAAAGGCTTGGTTTTACTCCTCTAATTCCATTATAAAGGAGTCAACAGCAGCATCAACTTATTTGATCTCAATATTATGGGTGTCTAACATTCAAGGCATGGAGTACTTATTCTCCATTTCTTCCCAGAAGCCTTGACCTTCAATTGCCCCATCCAAGGGAAGAATCCTATTTGGAATGACACACGGGAGCCTTCTTTGTCCACCCACACCTGCAGATTCTGTATTGTATCATTACATCTAAGAAAAGTTGCAATAATTCCACAGCTTTTCAACCCATAGAGATAAAACTGAGTTCTGTCTAAGGCTATGTCCTTAGTTTTTTCTGAGAAGCTTTACTTAATGAGCTTATAATTTCTACGTACAGTAGAGCATAGGAACATAATGAACATATATTTGGGGGATGCTGGCATATGAATATTTGGCAAAAGAAACATGCAAACCATAATATTTTCTCTTGTTTGAAAACATCTACCAAACATGTAGCCTTTTAAACAAGAAGGCTTGTTTTTATTTCCTTGAGCATCTAAGATTTTGTAGTTTTTTTATTGTGGTAAAATACATATAACATAAAATTTACCATTTAGAACTATAAACTTCAGTAACATCTGATACATTCACAATGTGTGCAACCATCACCAATATCTAGCTCCAGAACATTTTTATCACCCCAAAAGACAGCCTGATACCCATTAAGCAATCATTTTTTTCACCTCCTCGTCACTCCAGTTCAGTTTACTTCAGTTGCTCAGTTGTGTCTGACTCTTTGTGACCCCATGGACTGCAGCATGCCAGGCCTCCCTGTCCATCACCATCTCCTGGAGTTTACTCAAACTCATGTCCATTGAGGCAGTAATGCCATCCAACCATCTCATTCTCTTTCGTCCCCTTCTCCTCATGCCTTCAATCTTGCCCAGCATCAGGGTCTTTTCCAATGAGTCAACTCTTCGCATTAGGTGGCCAAAGTATTGGAGTTTCAGCTTCAACATCAGTCCTTCCAATGAATATTCCAGACCAATTTCCTTTAGGATGGACTGGTTGGATCTCCTTGCTGTCCAAGGGAGTCTCAAGAGTCTTCTCCAACACCACAGTTCAAAAGCATCAATTCTTTGGCACTCAGCATTCACAGTCCAACTCTCACATCCATACATGACCACTGGAAAAACCATAGCCTTCACTAGATGGACCTTTGCTTGCAGAGTAATGTCTCTGCTTTTGAATATGCTATCTAGGTTGGTCATAACTTTCCTTCCAAGGAGTAAGCGTCTTTTAATTTCATGGCTACAGTCACCATTTTCAGTGATTTTGGAGCCCCCCAAAAGAAAGTCTCTCATTGTTTTCACTGTTTCCCCATCTATTTGCCATGAAGTGATGGGACTGGATGCCATGTTCCTAGTTTTCTGAATGTTGAGCTTTAAGCCAACTTTCTCACTCTCCTCTTTCACTTTCATCAAGAGGCTCTTTAGTTTTTCTTCACTTTCTGACATTAGGGTGGTGTCATCTGCATATCTGAGGTTAGTGATATTTCTCCCAGCAACCTTGATTCCAGCTTGTGTCACCCCAAGGCAGCCACTAATTTGCTTTCTGTTTTTATAGATTTTACTTATTATGGATATTTCATATAAATGAAATCATATAATACGTAGCCTTTTGTGTTTCCTTCAGATAACAAATTATTTTCAAGATTCATTCATTTTATCACATGTCCAAGTATTTCATTCCTTTTTATGGCTGAATAATATTCCATTGTATGGTCAGTTAATCCTTATTGCTTACAGATTCTGTATCTGCAAATTTTCCTAGTTGCTGAAATTTATCTGTAAGCCTCCAATCAATACATGTAGTGTTTTTGTGACCATTCAAAGACATACACATGCAGAGTGTTGAAAATTTTAGTCACTTGACGTGCATGTTGCCAGTGAAGGTATGAAAAAAGCAATATTCTGCTTTTTTCGTTTCAGCACTCACACTGTTAAGTGTCCCTTTCACACCCTATTTAGTTCCAGTCAGGTTTTTTGCAGTTGGGGGATTTTTGTTGGTGATTTCACTGTTTAAAAGGCCCTCCAAGTATAGTATTAGAATGCTGTCCAGTGTTCCAGCATCTAGGGCAAGAAGACTATGATATGCCTTATGGAGAAAACATACGTGTGTTAGACAAGCTTCATTCAGGAATGAGTAATAGTGCTGTTGGCCACAGGTTCAATGTTAATGAGCAACATGTAGTAATGTGTCTTTAAACAGGAACACACATAAAACAAGGCTATGTATTGAACAGTTGAGGAAAATGTGGTGGCCAGAGGCTTGCAGGAACCTAGCCCTCTATTTCCTGTAGAGTAATAGTTCAGTTCAGTCGCTCAGTCATGTCCGACTCTTTGCAACCCCATGAACTGCAGCACACCAGGCCTCCCTGTCCATCACCAGCTCCTGGAGTTCACTCAAACTCATGTCCATCGAGTCCGTGATGCCATCCAGCCATCTCATCCTCTGTCGTCCCCTTCTCCTCCTGCCCCCAATCCCTCCCAGCATCAGAGTCTTTTCCAATGAGTCAACTCTTCACATGCGGTGGTCACAGTACTGGCGTTTCAGCTTTAGCATCATTCCTTCCAAAGAATACCCAGGGCTGATCTTTAGAATAGACTGGTTGGATCTCCTTGCAGTCCAAGTAGTAGTTCAGCATTTGCTAATTCAGTGTTTGTGACTTCTTTATAGAAAACTGTCTCTCTTTATTGTGAATAAAGAGATCCGACTGTATGAATCACATTTTGTTTATCTTTTCATCAGTTAATGGACATTTGGGTTGTTTCCATTTTGGGCTGTTATGAGTAATATTGCTCTGGACATTTGTGTACAAACTTTTGTTTCAACACCTGTTTTTTCATTCTTGGGGGCATATAACCAGATGTCCACAGTTTTCTTTCTTTTTCTTTAATTTTTATTGGAGAATAGTTGATTGATAATGTTGTGTTAGCTTTAATCAATATTACCCCACAAGAAAACTGCCACAAGAAATGATGAAGGAGGTTTGGGGAGTAAAAGGAGGAGAAAGAAAAGAGACAGAAGGCAAAATATGTGAGTTGGGCTCAGGGTGAAAACAGAACTGGGCTTTGAGTTGCAGAGCAAAGAAGATGATTGAAAGGAGGCCAAGGACAAAAAAAAAAAAAAAAAATTGAAGAGATCAGGAATAAAACCAAATCAAGATCAAAATTAGGCAGGTCCTTAAGCTAAGGGCCCACCCAAATGGACCAGGGAGAAGGCAATGCATGAGACAGAGGAGAGCAGATCAGAGCAAGAGGAAGATAGGAAGAACTAGAAAGAGTCCTAGAGCTGTTAGACACACGTCCTGGTGCTCTTTTTTCCTTTTTTCTAATTGAGGTATTGTTGACATAAAACACTATATTAGTCTCAGGTATATAGTATAATGATTCAATATTTGTTTGTATTTTGAAGTGATGACTTCAATAAGTCTGGTTAACATACCTCACTACATATAGTTACAATGTTTCTTTACATTTTTTCCTTGTGATAAGAACTTTTAAAATCTCTTACTGGTGCCCTTGATAGGTGCTTGCAACTGCCATTAGAGGCCATTTAGCACAGCTATGCCACATCTGAAGCCAGGTCTAACTTGGGTGTATCAGGCCAGTTGTATCATACTAGATGAGGTGTTCAGTCTTTCTGTTTCAACTTTCTCATCTTAAAACACCACCAATAATGGCATTTACCTCATAAGGTAATTGTAGGAAATAAGATAACGAATGTGAATTAATTAGCATAGCACCAGGCACATAAGTGCTTGATAAATGTAGATTGTTGGCCCTCTGTATCTGTGGATTCTGCATCCATGCATTCAACCAACCCTGGATCAAAAATACATGAATAAAAATTCTAGAAATTTCCAAGAAGCAATTTTTAATTTGCTGTGTGCTGTCAACTATTTACATAGTATTTACATTGCATTTACAAGTATTTACATAGCATTTACATTGTATTAGATATTTTAAGTAATCTAGAGATTTAAAGTCCATGGAAGACTGTGCACAGTTACATGTAAATACTACACCATCTTATCTAAAGGGCTTGAGCATCCATGGATTTTTATATCTGTGGAGGGTCTGGAACTAATCTCTCACAGATTCGGGCATGTGAATGTGTATTGACTCTATGTATGTAGACATGAGTGTTCGGGGAGGACGGTTAGAACGGAGAGGAGACATTGAGGCAGCACACCCACAGGACAATTATGCCATACTCAGTTTTTAAGCACAGGCCAAGATGGGACTAGATATGCAAGAGATTTATTGGGGAAATGCCTGTGAAGGATAAAGTGGGAGAGAGCAGGAGCAGGTAGGAAGTGCCATCACATCACAATGTAAGTCTGGCACATATATAAGGAGAGAGGGAAGGAAGGAGATTGGGTAGAAAGATCCTCATACATAGCACAGTTCTGAGCAAATTTTGGCCAGGTTGATGGGGAGACCCTGAGCTAAAGTCGTCCATTAGGGAATTCTCCCCTTGGGTAATGGCCTCACTTGAGTATCCGCACTGTGCCCAGTCACTGAATGGGAGCCACTGGAGGCTGCTGCTCAGCAATACTCTTCACAAAAGGTTCTCTTAAGAGAATATCTGAAGAGTGTATCTCTATGTCCCTTACCTCCCAACAATAACCTATCAAAACCCATTTACTCACCGACTGAATTTGCTATAAAGATAAGAGAGTGCTTTCCACGATGTATTTGTACCTCCTATAGAAGCCCCTTGGACTACAAGATCCAACCCATCCATCCTAAAGGAAATCAGTCCTGAATATTCATTGGAAGGACTGATGCTGAAGCTGAAACTCCAATACTTTGGCCACCTGATGCGAAGAACTGACTTATCTGAAGAGACCTTGATGCTGGGAAAGATTGAAGGCAGGAGGAGAAGGGGATGACGGAGGATGAGATGGTTGGATAGCATCACCAACTCAGTGGACATGAGTTTCAGTAGATTCTGGGAGTTGGTGATGGACAAGGAAGACTTGTGTGTTGCAGTCCATGGGGTTGCAAAGAGTCAGATATGATTAAGAGACTGAACTGAATAGAAGCCCCACAATAGTCTGGTACTCAGCTTCCCCATCTGAGGTAAACTTACCAAACTTCCTTCTAATTGCCCTCATGAATTGGTCTGTTCCATTTTTCAATTCCAGCTGCAGTAGATTTCACCTTTCTACATAGTTCCTGTTGGACATAAGGCTGGATCTGCTTAATGGGTTTCAAGATTTGACTTTTCCCCTGAATACTGTTCTTGCTTCTCTATTTGTTTCATGTCCCCAAAGCCTCAGATCTGCTCCACCCTATTCTTAATCCCAGCACCAGGTTTCCACAAATCAAACCCACATCAGGGTCATGAGTTTCTTTGGTTTGAATCCAGCAACTGAGAACCAAACATTTTCTCCTCATAGATAAAAAAAAGATAATGTGATTGATTTCTTTTTTCTTTTGTGTTCAACAGCAATATAACAGGTTAATAACTCCATGTTTTCTTTTTTCCCCCCAGATGACTATATAGATTTATAAATAGTAATTGAAACTTCCCAGGAGCTTTTGGGAAATTTGACAAAGTTAATCAGAGTTTATCAGATGGAATGAAAAAGTTGGAAGAATTAAGTCATCTCTGAAGAAAAAAAAAGCTACAAAGGGGCAATTTCTTAGTGATAATAATGTATATATTACAGAGGTTTTAACATTCACAGGACAAGGTGCTAAAATTGAATTCAGTTTAGTTCTTGGACTCAATTTCTTTGACTAGAAAATGCTCAATTCTGACTGTTGGTTTAACATAGTTTAGTTTAAAATGTAGTAAATGTTCAATCAGCTCCAAGATCTGAGGTTACCCAACTTCTTGCCAGGTTATGGATGAGATCTAATTTACCCTGAGTTTATCAGAACATCTTGGCCTGGGCAGGAGTACCTTGTTCTTGTGCTAGACTTTATCAAGATGAGAGTATAAACTGCTGTCACCTGCCCTGATGTTAAGGGTCCTTTTGAACCTCATCCCAAGCTTCTTTTTCAGTCCTTTGGCTTCCTCATCACTTTTTCATCATCATTGGGAGCTCAGGAACTTTCAATGTCTTCCAGAACCACTCTGGAGTATGAGATTCCACCCACAGGCTCTTAGGCCCATCTGCCCACACACCTCCCTCAAGCTGGCCCATCTACCCTCCCGGGTGGCGAGTTTCTCAAAATCCTGGCCAAACTCACTAAACTCGGGGTTACTCAAGTTCTAGAGTCTCTTTGGTTGGGATTTTCTCAAAGCTTTCTGGCTGTTTCTATTATACTTTTTCCATCTGGGCTTTGACTGTAGGTAGGTGGCATGTATAGCAGTAAAGCAAGATAGGGGGATGGTTCTTAAGAAAAGAGTCTATATTTTATTACCCCCCTTCAAAACCTCTTCTCCCTGACTGCTGTTCAAATTTCTCGCTTCCTTTTTTCCCATGGGGAGAGGACACAGAAAAATGGCCATTATATATTGTCATGCACTCTTCTCTACTCTTATTTTTTAAAATAAACTATTCTTAACCCTCAGAGTTGGCACTTTCTATTTAAATCTAGTGTAAAATTACAAGAAAATTTTTTCTCTTTTAACAAAAACTAAGTCTTACAAATCAAAAGGTTTGAGCCTATTGTTTCTGAACAGTAATATTAAAGAATTCCTCCAAAATTCAACTGACATTTTTTGTCTTAGTAGCTAGAGATTTTCCCCTTGAAGTTCAGATATGTAACCTGATATCACTTGTTTAAGTGTGGTGATAAAAATGAATGTAAAATATAATTTAATAACAAAATATTGCCCAATGTAACATAAATTTATGGTTCAATTGTAGAAAACATGAAAATCTTATGACAAGAAACTCTATGACCAATTTCCCCCCCATAGCCTATAATTATAATAATCCCCATTAGTCTACATATTTTCTCTAGGCTCAATGTTTTAGTTTAATTTAAATATTATTAAATAGAGTTCTACCCCTGATAATGGCTGAGTAGGTTATTTGGAATTAATCCTGGCACTGGTAACAACTGCCTACGATGGAGAAAATAGAAAGTAAACATTTGTTTAAGGCTCCAGAAAACTGTTGAGAAGTTAATAGGGCCAAGATCCCCAGTAGGGCCAAGAAAGAAGTCTAGAGGGGGAACTCAGCATTTGATCCTCTTTTCCATAGAGAGAGTTGCTGATTATGAAAGTGAGGGCATGAGAGGCTCAGCAAACTTCTTGGGCTGGAAAAAAATCTATCAAGGAGGAGTGGCCCTAGGAAACACCCCAGCCTTTTGTTTGGGAAACTGAAAGGCTACACCAAGGAGTAACAGTGGACAGGAAACAGTCCAGCCCTTACAACATGGTTTTCAATCATGAACGCACATCAGAATTACCTAAGGAGACTGAAAAAGCTATTAATAGCCTAAAGTTTAAAAAATATCTGTATGGATGTGAGAGTTGGACTGGGAAGAAAGCTGAGCGCCGAAGAATTGATGCTTTTGAAATGTGGTGCTGGAGAAGACTATTGAGAGTCCCTTGTACTGCAAGGGGATCCAACGAGTCCATTCTGAAGGAGATCAGCCCTGGGATTTCTTTGGAAGGAATGATGCTAAAGCTGAAACGCCAGTACTTTGGCCACCTCATGTGAAGAGTTGACTCATTGGAAAAGACTCTGATGCTGGGAGGGATTGGGGGCAGGAGGAGAAGGGGACGACAGAGGATAAGATGGCTGGATGGCATCACTGACTCAATGGACATGAGTCTGAGTGAACTCTGGGAGTTGGTGATGGACAGGGAGGCCTGGCGTGCTGCAATTCATGGGGTTGCAAAGAGTCAGACGCAACTGAACTGAACAATTTAAAAAATATCTGTGCAATTACGCTGAGTGAGAAGAGCCAATCTCATGATGATATGCATGATTCGTCTATATTAACAATTATGAAATAACACTAACTGGGATGGACAGCAGATTAGTGATTGCCAGGTGTTAGAGATAGAGGGGAGATGATGGGTGTGGCTATAATGGGTGTCACAGAGAGGGACTGTACAGTTGAGCATGCCTATTGTGATGGTGGTTATGGAAGGCTTCTGTTCAGTTCAGTTCATTCGCTCAGTCTTGTCCAACTCTTTGCGACCCCATGAACCACAGCACGCCAGGCCTCCCTGTCCATCACCAACTCCCGGAGTTCACTCAGACTCATGCCCATCAAGTCAGTGAAGCCATCCAGCCATCTCACCCTCTGTCGTCCCCTTCTCCTCCTGCCCCCAATCCCTCCCAGCATCAGAGTCTTTTCCAATGAGTCAACTCTTCGCATTAGGTGGCCAAAGTATTGGAGTTTCAGCTTTAGCATCATTCCTTCCAAAGAACACCCAGGACTGATCTCCTTTAGGATGGACTGGTTGGACCTCCTTGCAGTCCAGGGGAATCTCAAGAGTCTTCTCCAACAACACAGTTCGAAAGCATCAATTCTTTGGCATTCAGCCTTCACAGTCCAACTCTCACATCCATACATGACCACAGGAAAAACCATAGCCTTGACTAGATGGACCTTTGTTTGCAAAGTAATGTCTCCGCTTTTGAATATGCTATCTAGGTTGGTCATAACTTTCCTTCCAAGGAGTAAGCGTCTTTTAATTTCATGGCTGCAGTCACCATCTGATCTTCAGTGATTTTGGAGCCCCCCAAAATTAAGTCTGACACTGTTTCCACTGTTTCCCCATCTATTTCCCATGAAGTGATTGGACCAGATGCCATGATCTTAGTTTTCTGGATGTTGAGCTTTAAGCCAACTTTTTCACTCTTCTCTTTTGCTTTCATCAGGAGGCTTTTTAGTTCCTCTTCACTTTCTGCCATAAAGGTGGTGTCATCTGCGTATCTGAGATGATTGATATTTCTCCCGGCAATCTTGATTCCAGCTTGTGCTTCTTCCAGCCCAGCATTTCTCATGATGTACTCTGCATAGAAGTTAAATAAGCAGGGTGACAATATACAGCGTTGACGTACTCCTTCCTGTATTTGGAACCATTCTGTTGTTCCATGTCCAGTTCTAACTGTTGCTTCCTGACATGCATACAGGTTTCTCGAGAGGCAGGTCAGGTGGTCTGGTATTCCCATCACTTTCAGAATCTTCCACAGTTTATTGTGATCCACACAGTTGAAGGCTTTGGCATATGGAAAGCTACAGATGTGAAAAAATTACACTGAACTCCTCCCCCTCCACACACACACACAAGTGCCTGTATAACTGTTGAATATGCTGTATGAATTGTGCCAATGTCCATTTCCTGGTTTCGATATTGCAGTTCTGTGTGATGTTGGCATTTGGTGGGAGAGATGTACATGCATGCAGGCTAAGTTGCTTCAGTCGTGTCTGACTCTTTGCAACCCCATGGACTATAGCCCACCAAACTCCTCTGTCTATGGGATTTTCCAGGCGAGAATATGGAATAGGTTGCAATTCCCTTCTCCAGGGAGAGATGTGGGAAAGGAGTAAATGGGAATTCCCCATACATGTTACATTTCTTTTTAACAACATATGAATCTATAAATATTTCAAATAAAATTTTAAAAAGACTACAAAAAAAAAAAAAAAAGCCTCACTCCAAAAAAATTGAACCAGATCTCTGGTGTGGAATCTAGTCACCTATGTGTTTTTAAATATTTCACACTGATTCTAATGTGCATCTAGGGTTGAGAACTACTGCTTTACTGATACTGTTAGGACACTTTGAATAATTTCAATACTTGGTTAAGGTTATCTGCCACTAGTCCAGTTTCTTCCAGAGCAAGAATAAATCCTCTATGGAACAAAATAACACATTCAGGGTCAAAAATTGTCTCTATAATTTTTCAAACTGAATGCCCATCAAGAGGACAAAATTTGATCTAAGCAGATAATAGAAACATCCACAGAAGATCAGGATACTGAAATTATCAGCCAATGATTTATTCTATCATGTATACTATCATGTAAGAATTGAATCGCCAGTCTATGTCTGACGCAGGATATAGCATGCTTGGGGCTGGTGCATGGGGATGACCCACAGAGATGTTATGGGGAGGGAGATGGGAGGGGGGTTCATGTTTGGGAACACATGTAAGAATTAAAGATTTTAAAATTAAAAAAAAAAAACTATACTTAATGTGCATTGATGGATAAATGGACCAAGAAAATGTGAGACACATACACACAATGGAATATTATTCAGCCTTAAAAAAAAGAGAAGGAAACTTGCCATTTGTGACAACATAGGTGAATCTGTGGAGAGCATTATGATAAGTGAAATAAACCAGACAGAGAGAGACAAGTACTGCATGGTATCACTAACATGTAGAATCTAAAAAATAAAACTCAAACTCATAGATACAAAAAGTAGAATAATGGCTGCCATGGGCTGCAGAAGAGGGAAAAATGAGAGAAAGTTGATAAAAGAGTACAAACTTTCAGTTATAAGATTAATAAATCTGAGGCTCTAATGTGTAGCATGATGATTACAGATAATGATATTGTATAATAGAAATTTGCTAAGCATTCTCACCAAAAAATGGTAAATATGTGAAGCAATAGATGTGTTATTTAACTAGATTATGGGAATCCTTTAATAATGCAAATGTATACAATAATCATTAATTATGATTAACTATTAATCACTGATTAATTATTAATTAAATATATTACAGTTTTCTTTGTCAATTATGCCTCAACAAAGCTGAAAAATAAATAAAAGCATTCTTAAAAATAGCTCCACAAACAGAAAAACACAAAGAAAAAAATTCTTAAGCAGTAAAAATACAAAGCAAACCACACCTATGCACATCATAGCAAAAGCACTAAAATCAAAGACAAAAATGTCTTAAAATTAAGCAGCCAGAGAATAAAAGGCATATAGGAACAGCAATAAGATCAAATAGTGTGATTTTTAACAGAAAAATGAAAGAGTAAAGGCAGTAATATCTTCAAAATAATAAAAGAAAATTAGTACCAACCTAGAATTATATACCCAATGAAAATTTCAAAAATGAAACATAATAAGGTCATTTCCAGACTAACATAAATTGAGAGAATCTGTCATTAAAGGAAATAAGAAAGGGTACTCTCCAACAGAAGGAAAATAATCCCAGATAGATATATAGCTCTGCATGGATTGAATAACAATAGGGTAACATGTGGATAAATCTGCATGTATATTGATAGTATATATTTTGTTGATTAAACACCTTGGTAGATGCTTCACAAGATTTATTTACATAGCATTTAATACTTTTAAAAGTACTCTTAAATAAGGTATATAATTTCATTTTTATAACCATTTTGTGGCAGAAAGTGAAGAGGAACTAAAGAGCCTCTTGATGAGGGTGAAAGAGAAGAGTGAAAAAACTGGCTTAAAACTCAGCAATCAAAAACCTAAGATCATAGCATCTGGTCCCATCACTTTATGGTTAATAGATAGAGAAAAAGTAGAAACAGTGGTAGGTATTATTTTCTTGGGCTTCAAGATCACTGCAGATAGTGGCTGCAGCCATAAAATTAGGAGATGCTTCCTCAGAAGAGAAGATATGACAGATCCTTGTCGGCAAAATGATGTCTAGGTTTATCATAGATTTTTTTACAAGGAGCAAGCGTCGTTTAATTTCATGGCTGTAGTCACTATCTGCAGTGATTTGGAGCAAAGACATCACTTTCCCATCAAAGGTCTGAATATTTAAAGCTATGGTTTTTCTAGGAGTCATGTAGGAATATGAGAGTTGGACCATAAAGAAGGCTGACTGCTGAAGAATTGATGCTTTTGAACTGTGGTGTTGGAGAAGACTCTTGAGAATGCCTTGGACTTCAAGGAGATCAAACCAGTCATTCCTAAAGGAAATCAGTCCTGAATATTCATTGGAAGGGCTGATGCTGAAGCTGAAGCTCCAACACTTTGGCCACCTAATGCGAAGAACTGACTCACTGAAAAAGACCCTGATGTTGGGAAAGATTGAGAGCAGGAGGAGATAAGGGTAATAGGGGTTGAGATGGTTGGATGGCATCACTCACTCAATGGATATGAATTTGAGCAAGCTTCGAAAGATAGTGAAGCTTAGGGAAGCCTGACATGCTGTAGTCCATGGGGTCTCAAAGAGTCAGACATGACTTTGCAACTGAACAATAGCGACAGGAAAGTCTAAAACATTTAGGAATGTTTGCCTGCAAGTATTTGAAAAGTGAATAATAGCTTAAACAAACAGGGAAAGTTTATTTTTCTCATATAATAAGAAATATAAGGCAGACAATCCATGGCACTTGCAGCTGCTCAGTGTAATCAAAGACTCAGTCATTTTCTCATTCTGCTCCATTATTCTTAATTTGCTAGCTTTCAGCCTTATGGTCAACAGATGGTTGTCCCTCCAGGCAGCACATTTCCATTTTTGGAAGGAAGAAAGGAAAGATCAAAAGGATTCATCACCCACTTTGTTCTTGCCTGGAGAATCCCATGGACAGAGGAGCTTCATGGGCTACAGTCCATAGTGTCGCAGGGTCGGACACAACTTAGGGTGCACTCATGCACACACGGGGAAAGCAGTGCTTTCCCAAGTCCATTTAGCAAACTTCTGCTTACACCTTATTGGCCAGAACTGTTTCACAAGGGCACTTCCAGTTGCAGGAGAGACTGGAAATTGACAAAATCTTTATCTTTTCAGTCTGTATTGCAGAGGAAGGCAAAGGAAAGGGGGCTGGGAAATAATGGGAAGTCAACCTACAGTACTTGCATGGTGGATAAGGTCAACTGGCTGCCTAAATATTCACTCCACCTTCCTTTTAGTGTACCTTTCTGTATTGCAGAGGCTGGAAAGCTGAAAACAACTTTTCCCAACTAGGATTCTATATGATTTAGCTTTTGCTAATTAGATGCTCTTAAGATTTGGGAGGTGGAAGTGAATGAGGTGAAAGCCATTCTGCTGTTTCTTTCACCCTTTCTGCTAGCAGGCATAAAGCACTGGCTTCTCCTGCAACAGCATTTTAGTAGCTAACTTCATGGGTAAGAATGGGCCTATTTTAGAGGATATCCATCTCAGAGATTCAGCATAGATCTGAAACGAGCAGTGTGGTGGTGATGGCAGCAGCTACCTGATTCCAGGTATGTGCTCCAGAAGCCTGTTACAGTCCCAGTGATGGTCTCCTGCTGGTAGCAGAAGTCACATTTCCATCAATGGTTAGTTATGCAAAACTGTTCTGACAGTTATTTTTGAAAGTGTCGCCTAGAACTTAACTCTACATCTCTACCTAAAATCCTTTAAGTTTCTAATTACATGTAATAAACATCTTTGTTTAAAACAGTGTCTGTTTTCCATAGTTGATCTTGACTCATATAATTGGTGCTGGTGGTAAAGCACCTGTCTTTCAAATGAAGGAGACAGACAAGAGACTTGGGTTCGGTCCCTGAGTCAGGAAGATCCCCTAGAGTAGAAAATGACAACCCACTCCAGTATTCTTGCCTAGAAAATTCCATGCATAGAAGAACCTGGCGGGTTATAATCCATGGGATTGCAAAGAGTCGGACATGACCGAATGACTGAACAAATTCCTTTTTAGGTTCCCAATACCCATACTTAAGTGTGCAAGTTGCTCAGTCGTGTCTGACTCTTTGCGACCCCATGGACTATAGCCTGCCAGGCTCCTCTGTCCGTGGAATTCTCCAGGCAAGGATACTGGAGTGGGTAGCTGTTCCCTTCTCCGGGAGATCTTCCCAGCCTAGGGTTCGAACCCAGGTCTCCCACATTGCAGATGGATTCTTTACCATCTGAGCCATCAGGGAAACCCACCTATACTTATCTTTTCATCAAATATATACTTAACTTGAAGGGATCATTCCAACCCCAAGATATCATTCAGTTGTTGCATTCAGTTTGAGTCATTCTTATCCCTCTCTGTCAGTTTCATAGTGGTTCCCCACGAAGCCATGGAGTTAATCTGCCTTCAACACCCCCAGTCTAAAATGTGAGGAGAGAAAGCAGGATGACTACAGTATGAATAGAAAACCTGGAGCCATCAGTGGTCCATGACACACATGGAATCCTGCTGGAGAGAAATGGGGAGGGCTCTGATAGGGAAGTCAGCTCCATGGCTGAACCATCTGACTCTTAGTCCCACCTCTGCCCTTTGGAGAATCTCCCATTTATCCTCCATGGTTACATTTTATTTGGTCATTGGAGAGTATCCCACTCCTGTACAGATTTTATAGCCCACTTCTTACTGACATGGATTCAGGGTTCCAAGGACTGCTTTGGGGTCTAAATTTTCCATAACTGGTTATTGGTCAGCCAGGCCTTGCATTTCTTTGAAGCTTCCATGAACTGCTTTAGGAGGTTTCTTTTCAATCCCATGTATAAATCACCATAGTCAAAGGCTTGCTTTGATACATAATCTTGAGTCCAAAGATTTTTTTTTTTTTAACCTGCAGGCTTATTTGCTGTATTCGTCCCTTCAACTCTTAACTTCATGATCATTGTTTTTTAGACTGGCTCCTCCTAGGTCAAGTTCATCTCTCTTGTTAACATTTTGTAGAAAGTAGCGATCATTCTGAACAGGGTATGTATTGGGGGCAGTATTAGGAGGAGCATAATTGCATAGGTCAAATTGTTGTCATTTCTAAACTCTCCATGGTATTCTGAGGAACTGGTTTACTCTCTTCTATACAGTTTTCTTCAACTGAAATGATGGTGTAAGAGACCCCAGTTTCAGTCTTTCCACAAAGATCAACAGATCAGACAGAAATTTATGAACACATTCAGCACTGTGGAGAGATATACAGTCCACTTAAGAAACTTCAGCAACACAAAAACAGGGCAATCCGTGCACAATAAAGGAAAGAAAATAAGTTCATTTTGCCTGTAGCATCCCACCCTCTAGGCTGACACTGCTCAACATCAGGAGAAAATTCCCTGACTGGAAAGAGTTCCCATTGCTGGGAGAGCAGAGTGAGCAATCTGGTCCCCAGGCTTTTGGTGCACCACATGAAGGATCCTCTTTGGTTTTACTTCACCCAGAGAACTACAAATCTGAGATCTATAGAGGCGGCTACAAACAAGGAGAAAAGCAGGGGCTACCAGTGTCAGCCACGCAGTAGGAGCAATCAGTTTCCAGTGACCTGCTTGGCTGAGGACCTCAGCAGCTTTCACCTATGAAGAACCCAACACCCACAGCAGCTCCCACAGAATTCCTCCAGATTTCACCATTTTTTGCCCCACAGGTATTCATGTGCACAGACACCACCCAGCTGGGTCTTTCCCATCTTCCTCTCATCTCCCCACCTTTGCTTAGGAGCTTAGGGCCTGGACTGGTGGCTGGTCCAGGCCCCTGCAGCTACATGAATGCAAGACACCACTCTCACAGCTGTGCCCTATCAATGTGTACACACTCAGAGCTAGTCCTTCAGCTGTCCCCCTGCATGCTGCCAGCCTGTCATATGTCATCAGCCCCCACTGATATGTGTGTACCTGTGGCAAGATCCACAGCCACACGTGCACACTGACCCTGTTTCCTGTCACTGGCCTGCACCATGGGACTCATCAGAAGCTAGGCCCTCCAGCTGTGTACCTGAAAACCCCAGCCTGACTTCCAGCACTAGTCTCCACTGCTCCTGTGGTAAGACCTAGCAGTGTGTGTACTAACAGGTGGGGCCTAATAGCTGTAAGTGTACCACATCTGGGCAGGTCCTTTCTGTTTGCTGTGGCCCCCACCACTCTGTGTGTGTCTGCAGTAGGCCCCTGTCACTGTATAAGGATCTATAGGTGGTTGCTGCAGCCAAGTGTGTGCACACCACAAGCACCAGCCACTACTCTTGCATTTCCTGTTACCTAACAGTTGGACCTAGAGGTGCTAGTGAGGACCCCAACAGCATTTGCAGCCACTAGAGATGGTGCTAGCCAAGAACCACATAGTTGTTAATGCTGTGTACCCCAGCAGACTGAGTCAAAGAGCCATGATGCCTCTTTGGATCTGGAGTCACCACAAATTCCCACACTTGTTGCCCTGTGCCACTAGATTCAAAATCATAGCGTACTCTAGTGTGTCCCCATTCACAAGTGAAGGTCTTTCCTAACTGAAGTCAGTCCACAAAGCATGGAAAATGTGACTGCTTCTTCAAGTAGCCACATACCTACACAAGACTATAGGAATCACAAAGAATCAAGAAATCATAGCACTACCAAAGGAACATAGTAAACATTCAGTAACTGACCCCAAAGAAACAGAGATACATGAATTACCTGACAAAGAATTCAAAATAATTGTTCTAAAAATGCTCAGAAAGCTAAAAAAGGACACAGATATACAACTTACAAACATTAGGAAAACAACATAAGAATAAAACAAGAAGTTGCACAAAGAGGAAAAAAGAACCAAACAAATTTTAGAGCTGAAGAATACAATGACTAAACTGAACTGAAGAATTTGTTGAGAGCCTCAATAGCAGATTTGATCAAGGAGAAGAAAGAATCATTGACTTTGAAGACATTGAACTTAAATAATGTGTTAGATTCGCTGGTCTGCATAGAAACATATAGAACATCCATCCAAAATCAACATAATATATATTCTTTTCAAGTGCAAGGCCACAAAACCAGTCTTAGTAAATTTAAGAAGACTGAAATCATCTCAAGCATCTTTTTGACCACATGGGTATGAAACTAGAAATCAATTACAAGAAGAAAACTAGAAAATTCACAAATATGTGGGGATTAAACAACATGCTACTGAACAACCAATAGGTCAAAGAATACTTATCAAAATAGAAATCAAAAATATCTTGGGATGAATGAAAATGGAAATACAAGATACAAAGCTTAAGGGATGCAGAAAAAGCAGTTCCAAGAGGGAAAATCAGAGTAATAAATCCCTATATTCAGAAGCAAGGAAGATCTAAAATAAACAATCTAACTTCACACTTCAAGGAACTAGGGAAAAAAGAGCAAACAAAATTCAAAGTTAGCAGAAGGAAGGGGGTAAAAAAGATCAGAGTATAAATAAAATGGAGAGTAGAAAAACAATAGAAAAGATCAACAAAATTAAGAGTTGGGTTTTGTTTTTTAAAGATGATCAAAATTGACAACATTTTAGTTAGATTACCAAGAGAAAAGAGATAGAACTCAAATAAATATAATTAGAAATGAAACAAGACAGTACAACTGTTACCACAGAAATACAAAGGATCATAAGAGAATAATGTGAACAATTACATACCCAAAATAGTACAATCTAGATGAAATGAATAAATTCCTAGAAACATATAACTTAACAAGGTTGAATTAAGAGTAGGAAGCCTGAACAGGCCCATATAAATAAGGGGATCAAAGGAGTAATAAAGAAAACCATAATATTGAAAACCCCAATTCAGAAAAGTCCAGTACCAGATGGCTTCACAGATGAAATCTGCCAAACATTTGAGGAATTTAGTATCAAATCTTCTCAAACTTTTCCAAAAAAACTCAAAGAGAGAACACTCACAAATTCACCTTATGAGGCTAGCCTTACCCTGATTCCAAAGCCAGATAAGGATACTACTAGAAAAGAAAGCAGAAGCCAATTATTCCTGATGAATTTAGATATAAAAATATTTAACAAAATACTAGGAAACCAAATTTAATTGTACACTAAAAGGACTGTGCAGCATGATTAAATGGGATTTATTCTTGGGATGCAAGAATGATTCAACATATGCAAACCAATAAATGTGATAAACCACATTAAATGAATGAAACACAAAAACCAAACGATCATCTCAAAAGATGCAGAGAAAGCATTTAACAAAATTCAATATTCTTTCATAATAAAAAATCTTAAAATGGGCTTAGAAGGAACATACTCCAACATAATAAAGGCCACATATGACAAATCCATAGCTAATATCATTGTCAGTGGTGAAAGACCGAAAGCCTTCCCCTAAGATCAAGATCAACACAAAGGTGAGCACTCTTACCACTTCTTGTCAATATAGTACTGGAAGTCCTAGCCAGAGCAGTTAGGCAAGAAAAAGAAATAAAAGGCATCCATACTGGAAAAGAAGCAGCAAAATTATGTCTGTTTGCTGATAATATGAAAATCCTAAAGACTGCACCCAAAAACTGTTAGAATCAATAAATGAATTCAGTAAAGTTTCAGGACACAAGAAACAACATACAAAAATCAGTCTATTCCTATATAGGAATAAATATACAAAAAGAAACAATGAAAACAATCCCATTCATGATAACACCAAGAACAATAAAATACTTAGAAATAACTTTAACCAAGGATCTCTACACTGAAAATTATAAGATGCTAATGAAAGAAATTGAGACACAAATAAATGGAAAGATATACTGTGTTTATGGACTGAAAGTTAATATTCTTAAATTGTCCATACTACCCAAAGCCATCTATAAATGTAATTCCTATCAAAATTTCAATGACATTTTTCATAGAACTAGAGAAAACAATCCTAAAATTCATATGGAATCACAAAAAAACCCTGAACAGCCACAGCAGTCATGAGAAAGAATAAAGCTTGAGGCATCACATATCCTGATTTCAAATTATATTGCAAAGCTATAGAAATAAAGTCAGTATGGTACTGGCATAAAAACAGACACATAGATCAATAGAACACAATTGAGAGCCTAGAAATAAACTCATGTATACATGGTAAACTAACATTTGACAAAGGATCCAAGAATGCTTAATGGGAATAAGATTGTCTTTTCAATAGATAACGTTGGTGAAACTATATGTTGCTGCTACTGCTAAGTTGCTTCAGTTGTGTCGACTCTGTGCGACCCCATAAACAGCAGCCTGCCAGGCTCTGCTGTCCCTAGGATTCTCCAGGCAAGAACACTGGAGTGGGTTGCCATTTCCTTCTCCAATGCATGAAAGTGAAAAGTGAAAGTGAATGTACGGCAAAACCAATACAGTATTGTAAAGCAAAACAAAGTAAAACTAAAAATTAAAAAAAAAATCCTGTGATAAACCATAATGGAAAATAATATGAAAAGAATATATGTATATAAATACAAATAAAAAAATACATGTATTAAAAAAAGTGAAAGTCAAGTCGCTCAGTCGTGTCCGACCCTTCGCGACCCTATGGACTGCGGCCTACCAGGCTCCTCCGTCCATGGGATTTTCCAGACAAGAGTACTGGAGTGGGGTGCCATTGCCTTCTCCAGGGAAACTCTATGTCCACATGCAAAAGAATGAAAGTGGATCCTTATCTTATACCACTTACAAAAATTAACTCAAAATGGATTGAAGACTTAATTGTAACACCTTAAACCATAAAATTACTAGAAGAAAATATATGGGAAAGCTCTTTGACATTGGTCTTGGGAATGATTTTTTGGATATAACATCACAAGCATAAGCAACTAAAACAAGAATCAATATGTGGTACTGTGCGTGAACATGCTAAGTCACTTTAGCTGTGTCTGACTCTTTCTGACCCTATGGACTTAAGCCCACCAGGCTCCTCTGTCCATGAGATTCTCCAGGCAAGAATACTGCAGTGGACTGTCATGCCCTCCTCCATGGGATCCTCCCAACTCAGGAATCAAACCTTCATCTCTTACAGCTCCTGAATTGGCAAGCAGGTTCTTTACCACTGGGGCCACCTGGGATTTATCAAAATAAAAAGCTTCTTCAAGGCAAACAGAAACAATCAACACAATGAAAAGGTAACTTATGGAATGGGAAAAAAATATTTGCAAGCCATATATATGATAAGGAGTTAATATCCAAAACACATATGAAACTCATACAACTCAATAGCAAAAAAAACAAATAATCAAATCAAAAACTGAGCTAAGGACCTGAATAGACATTTTTCCAAAGAGCATATACAAACAGTCAAAAGGTATGTGGAAAGGCATTCAAGATCACTAATCATCAGGGAAATGCAAATCAAATGAACACTGAGATATTGCCTCACATCTGTTAGAATGTGCTGCGCTGTGCTTAGTTGCTCAGTTGTGTCCAACTCTTTGGGATGCCAGGGACTGTAGGCCACCAGGCTCCTCTATCTATGGAGATTCTCCAGGCAAGAATACTGGAGTGGGTTGCCATGCCCTCCTCCAGGGGATCTTCCCAACCCAAGGATCGAACCCAGGTCTCCCTCATTACAGGCAGATTCTTTACAATCTGAGCCACCAGAGAAGTCCTCTGTTAGAATGGCTATTATCGAAAAAGACAAGAATGTCAGTGCTGTTGTTCTCTATTTCTTCAACCATGTTTTTGGTTGTGGAAGGCATGGGGAGAAGAGAATCAGCTCAACAGCAAGATGGGCACATAGGACGTCAGCAGATGAAGGCCGTATTGATGTCCATGGCTCTGGAAAGGCTATGTGTTCTTCTGTTTCCTTTAGCATCACCAGCATGTCTGTCGTAAGGCCAGCCCTTTCCAGAAGCAGTTACAAAAGACTTTGTGTTAGTTAGCAGCTGATTTTTTTTCTCTCTCCAGTTTTCATTCCAAGTGGGAGTAAAAATATATTACACCATAACTGACTGAGCACCGTTCGTTCAGTTCAGCCGCTCAGTTGTGTCCGACTCTTAGCAACCCCATGGACTGCAGCACGCCACGCTTCCCTGTTAATCACCAACTCCTGAAGTTTACTCAAACTCATGTCCATTGAGTCGTTTGTGCCATCCAACCATCTCATCCTCTGTTGTTCCCTTTTCCTCCCACCTTCAATCTTTCCCAGCATCAGGGTCTTTTCCATTGAGTCAGTTCTTCGCATCAGGTGGCCAAAGTATTGGAGTTTCAGCTTCAACATTAGTCCTTCCAATGAATATTCAGGACTGATTTCCTTTAGGATGGACTGGTTGGATCTCCTTGCAGTCCAAGGGACTCTCAAGAGTCTTCTCCAACATCACAGTTCAAAAGCATCAATTCTTTGGTGCTCAGCTTTCTTCAAAGTCCAACTCTCACATCCATACATGACTACTGGAAAAGCCATAGCTTTGACTAGATGGACTTTGTTGGCAAAGTAATGTCTCTGCTTTTGAATATGCTGTCTAGGTTGGTCATAACTTTTCTTCCAAGAAGCAAGCGTCTTTTAATTTCATGGCTGGAGTCACCATCTGCAGTGATTTTGGAGTCCCCAAAATAAAAGTCTGTCACTGTTTCTACTGTTTCCCCATCTATTGACTGAGCAAATAATTGGTTTTATATACATTATCTTATTTATAATGCTTACTAAAACTTATGAGGCAAGTACAATTAATATTCTTATATTATTAATATATTTTTTCCATTTACAAAATGTAATTTTGTAAATGGAAAAAAACCTGAGACTCAGATAACATTTCATGGGTTCACTCCACTGACTGTTAATTTACAAACTTATCACAAATGTGTAGTGATTTTTTTAAAGGAATTACATATATCTGAAAGCATTGGTTTATTCATATTTTTAAATTAAGTTTAGAAAATTCTACAACACTTGTTTTCAACTTAATACAGCTCATAAGAGTGTTTATAAGAAATACACTTGTTTCTGAATATTATTTACTTATTTGGTGACTTTTACACATTGTTTTCAGTATTTGTTTAAGGAGTTAAAAGTTTTTTTAAAAAATATGTAAACATGGTTCAGTGATGTATGAGATCATGAACTGTAGAGGAAATGCTTGTTTTGAAATAGTAGAGGTGCAATAAGATAGAGATTCAAACCTTCAGAGAACACAAAGAACAACAACAAAAAATTTCAGCTATGAGGCAAGAAGACCAACATGATGTAAAACTTATCACAGACAAGCTCCAGGTGAGAATAACTAATAAGCAATAACCAGTCAAGAAAAACTCTGACTTAGAAAATAATGGATTCTAAATGTGAGACCACAACATTAAGAACAGGAGTTAAACACATGATAGACACTCACTAGAGGCCATCATGAGGGATAGGCTTTACCTAAACCGGATATCAGAACACCCACAAGAGCTGCTGATGCAGGAAGTAACAAAAAACTACAGAGATCCTGCTAGTGAGTCCACGTAACAGTGACTTTCAAATCAAAGGCATCTCTTTTGTTTCTTGGATTCTTTCAAAGCTTTATCACAATTTTATTGTGCTTGCAAGCAAATAGATGAAATTTTAAAATTAAGTAAGGCCCGACCCAGTATTTTCCTATTATTCTCTATTGCCTCTTGACTGCCATACAAAATGAAGTCTCCAGAAGTTGCCAGGTTCTATTCAAACTTCCCTACCAAGAGGTCAACTTGATCTATTATTAGCATACAATATTACACAGAAACAAGAATAAAAGTCGTAAAACATCATTATAAGGCAAATAGCAAGACTTTTAAAGACCTGGGAGAGACGTGAGCAGTTTCTTATTACTCGTATATACCTTTCACCTTTGCCTTCAGATGGTGGGTGGAAACTGCAATGTAGGGCATGAGTACGAGTCAGGCAGACTGGGTGGAACCATTAATAAACAGTGGTCAAGAGTTAGACCATCTATCCCTTTGAACAGCCTGTCCTACTCTGTTCAAACTACTTACAATCAGTTATTTTAATTAACCTGAAAAAGTTTCCTGTGGAGTAGGATGGAGAGAAAATTATTATAAAAGTACATGTAAAACTGTTAAATTCAGCTGTAAAGGTTAACTATCATAATTTTACAAATGAGGAAACTGAGACAACTATTTTAACTCCTGGCTCTGTGCTCTTTTCATACCATCCCAATAAATCCCTACCAGAAACAACTGTAGCCTTCTACATTTTGATAATACACATCAAAAAATGCCAAGCAGATTGTCCTAAAGGTAATACTCAAAGATATATGTAAAGTTTATATAGGATATCATTGAACAGCTGTTGAAGACAAAAGATCAGAGCTAAAAATATATATACTATATAATAAAGTATATTGTATTAATATATAATAAGTACATATAAATAACAAACATATAAAATATATAGCAAACACCCTATTCCAACAACACAAGAGAAGACTCTACACATGGACATCACCAGATGGTCAACACTGAAATCAGATTGATTTTATTCTTTGCAGCCAAAGATGGAGAAGCTCTATACAGTTAGCAAAAACAAGACTAGGAGCTGACTGTGGCTCAGATCATGAACTCCTTATTGCCAAATTCAGACTGAAATTGAAGAAAGTGGAGAAAACCATTAGACCATTCAGGTATGACCTCAATCAAATCCCTTATGACTATACAGTGGAAGTGAGAAATAGATTTAAGGGCCTAGATCTGACAGACAGAGTGCCTGATGAACTATGGCTGGAGGTTCATGACATTGTACAGGAGACAGGAATCAAGATCATCCCCAAGAAAAAGAAATGCAAAAAAGCAAAATGGCTCTCTGAGGAGGCCTTACAAACAGCTGTGAAAAGAAGGGAAGTGAAAAGCAAAGGAGAAAAGGAAAGATATATCCATTTGAATGCAGAGTTCCAAAGAATAGCAAGGAGAGATAAGAAAGCCTTCCTAAGAGATCAGTGAAAAGACATAGAGGAAAACAATAGAACGGGAAGACTAGAGATCTCTTCAAGAAAATTAGAGATACCAAGGGAAAATTTCATGCAAACTTAGGCTCAATAAAGGACAGAAATGGTATGGACCTAACAGAAGCAGAAGATATTAAGAAGAGGTGGCAAGAATACACAGAAGAACTATACAAAGAAGATCTTCATGACCCAGATAATCATGATGGTGTGATCACTCACCTAGAGCCAGACATCCTGGAATGTGAAGTCAAGTGGGCCTTAGGAAGCATCACTACGAACAAAGTGGAGGTGATGGAATTCCAGTTGAGCTATTTCAAATCCTAAAATATGATGCTGTGAAAGTGCTGCACTCAATATGCTAGCACATTTGGAAAACTCAGCAGTGGCCACAGGACTGGAAAAGGTCAGTTTTCATTCCAATCCCAAAGAAAGGCAATGCCAAAGAATGCTCAAACTACCGCATAATTGCACTCATCTCACATGACTGGGTGACTTCACTTTCACTTTTCACTTTCATGCATTGCAGAAGAAAATGGCAACCCACTCCAGTGTTTTTGCCTGGAGAACCCTAGGGATGGAGGAGCCTGGTGGGCTGCTGTCTATGGGGTCGCACAGAGTAGGACACGACTGAAGCGACTTAGCAGCAGCAGCAGACGCTAGTAAAGTAATGCTCAAAATTATCCAAGCCAGGCTTCAGCAATACGTGAACCGGGAACTTTCAGATGTTCAAGCTGGTTTTAGAAAAGGCAGAGGAACCAGAGATCAAATTGCCAACATCCACTGGATCATGGAAAAAGCAAGAGAGTTCCCGAAAAACTTCTATTTCTGTTTTATTGACTATACCAAAGCCTTTGACTGTGTGGATCACAAGAAACTGTGGAAAATTCTGAAAGAGATGGGAATACTAGACCATCTGACCTCCCTTTAGAGAAACCTATATGCAGGTCAGGAAGCAACAGTTAGAACTGGACATGGAACAACAGACTGGTTCCAAATAGGAAAAGCAATAGGTCAAGGCTGTATATTGTCACCCTGCTTATTTAACTTATATGCAGAGTACATCATGAGAAATGCTGGGCTGGAGGAAGCACAAGCTGGAATCAAGGTTGCTGGGAGAAATATCAATCACCTCAGATATGCAGATGACATCACCCTTATTGCAGAAAGTGAAGAAGAACTAAAAAGCCTCTTGATGAAAGTGAAAGAGGAGAGTGAAAAAGTTGGCTTAAAGTTCAACATTCAGAAAACGAAGATCATGGCGTCTGGTCCCATCACTTCATGGGAAATAGATAGGGAAACAGTGGAAACAGTGTCAGACTTTTTTTTTTGGGCTCCAAAATCACTGCAGAGGCTGATTGCAGCCATGAAATTAAAAGACGCTTACTCCTTGGAAGGAAAGTTATGACCAACCTAGACAGCATATTGAAAAGCAGAGACATTACTTTGCCAACAAAGGTCCATCTAGTCAAGGCTATGGTTTTTCCAGTGGTAATGTATGGATGTTAGAGTTGGACTATAAAGAAAGCTGAGTGCTGAAGAATTGATGCTTTTGAACTGTGGTGTTAGAGAAGACTCTTGAGACTTCCTTGGACTGCAAGGAGATCCAACCAGTTCACCCTAAAGGAGACCAGTCCTGGGTGTTCATTGGAAGGACTGATGTTGAAGCTTAAACTCCAATCCTTTGGCCACCTGATGCAAAGAGCTGACTCATTTGGAAAGACCCTGATGCTGGGAAAGATTGAGGGCAGGAGGACAAGTGGATGACAGAGAGGGTGAGATGGTTGGATGGCATCACTGACTCAATGGACATGGGTTTGGGTAAACTACAGGAGTTGGTGATGGACAGGGAGGCCTGGTGTGCTGCGGTTTTTGGGGTCGCCAAGAGTCGGACATGACTGAGTGACTGAACTGAACTGATATAAATAATAAGTATAATATCAGAGCTAAATATATTTTATTACATATAATACAATATTATAAATATAATTTGTAATTATATAATTAATTATAATTTATATTTATAATACATATAATGTATGATACATATAATATGCATATAATATATACACATATACATACCATACATATTAATATAGCTCATATTTATAATGTATAATATAATGTAAATAATATTTATATAATATAAATATCATTAATAAATATAATGTAAATTATAAATATTTATATAAAGATATAAATTAAATTACATAGGGAAATGTCATGGTATAAGAAATAAAATACATGAACACATTACAAGAGGATTCCCTGATAGTTCAGTTGGTAAAGAATCCACCTGCAATGCAGGGGCCCCTGGTTCAATTCCTGGGTTGGGAAGATACACTGGAGAAAGGATAGGCTACCCACTCCAGCATTCTTGAGCTTCCCTTGTGGCTCAGCTGGTAAAGAATCTGCCTGCAATGTGGGAGACCTGGGTTCAATCCCTGGGTTGGGAAGATCCCCCTGGATAAGGGAAAGGCTACCCACTCCAGTATTCTGGCCTGGAGAATTCCATGGACTGTATAGTCCATGGGGTCACAAAGAGCTGGACACAACTGGGTGACTTTCACTTTCACACATTACAAAAGAAGTATAGGAACATAATACTGCAAATCAAGTTGGGGGGTAAAATCAATGCACATGCATGCTCTTAAAATACACTTATTAACTTAGTTCTGTTATAATCAACAGTAATATCCACAATAGCATTTTTGCTCACAACCTAACCTCCTGTGGGCACCCTTAGTACCATGACTTTCATCTCTAATACTATTGATCTACATGGTTTTTAAAAAACTACATACTATAAAGTATATATGTGTGTGTGTGTATACCCTGGTGGCTCAGATGGTGAGCAATCTGCCTGCAATGTGGGAGACCTGGGTTTGATCCCTGGATTGGGAAGATATCCTGAAGAAGGGAATGGCTACCCACTGCAGTATTCCGCCCTGGAGAATTCCATGGAAGAGTTGGACATGACAGAGCGACTAACAGTTTCAATTTCGTATGTTTTACTCTATTCAATTAGCAGTGAGAAGTTTACAAAAACTTGCTGAATGAATGAAACAATTCACCCCAATATACACTCTATTTGTTTTCTAAATGTGATTGTCTCCATTATCTTAGAGCCAAATTGCTCTCATTTTTTATATCTGGAAGGATATTTTCTGCAGGTTTTGCTAGAGTCACAAATTCATTCATTCAAAAAATTTTATATACCTATAACACCACTGACCAGCAGATGGCTCCACAGAGCAATAAAACTCACTTGATTTAAGGTTGATACATGTGTAAATCATTAGTGATGGAAATCTTTATGTTTTAATCATAACAAATTTGACAGAAGACATTTAATTTGCTAAATTAACCTAGAAAAGTTAAATATTTTGAGAAACTTTAAGAAACAAATATTTTTCAAGAAGTTCCTCATGAAATTGCTATTATCATTTTCTACTTCAAAATTAACCCATACTCTTTTTTTACAAAAGTAGCTCAACACAGATATAAACAGAAAATCATCTGGAATTAATTGCTGCTTTTAAGTACTATCTTCTAAATAACGTAAAACAAAGGAATATGCAGCAATATTATTTATTCAGATCTAAAAAGTAATGTGATGTCTAGAAAAATAAGTGTACCAAAATCTCTTCTATATAAACCTTACATGAATTTTTATTTGAAAAATACAAAACAATATTGAATATAAACTTCACCCTGAAAAGTCTCTTCAGGAATAAATATACACATCATGACACATCTTAAGGGCTTCCCAGGTGGCGCTAGTAGTAAAGAACCTGCCTGCCAAAGCAGGTTCAGTCCCTGGATCAGGAAGATCTCCTGGAGGAAAGCATGGCAATCCACTCCAGTATTCATGCAATCCCAAGGACAGAGGAGCCTGGTGGGCTGTGGTACATAGCATCACAAAGAGTCGGATACAACTTAGCATGCATGCATGACATATCTTACAGAGAATACTCAGTTCCCTTAACATTCTTATGTACTATATTATTTTACACTCATCATTCTAGGGATAATAAAAATAGTCATTATTTTTTCTAGATTTTAAAATATAGTAGTCCATTCTGTTTTGTTCATTCATTCAAATAACTAATACTTAGGGAATACTTGTGTGCTAAGCATGCTCTGTAAGTCACTTTACATGTATGATTTCATTTAATTCTGAAAGCAGTTCTATGAAGTAGGTGCCATTATTATCCCATTTTATAAATAAGGAAACTGAAGTGGAGATTAAATAATTACTTTCAATTCAGACAGGTAATGTGTCAGATGCAAACTACGGTGGTTTAGCTCCAAGTCTACTGATCCTCCATGCATTCATTCATCAGAAAGTATTTTCAGAGGGGCCATGGAGTATGCACTGCTTTCCTTGATGTCATACAAAAATCTATGCATAATCCCCATATCTTGGGGAGTGTTATAAACTAGTTAATAATGATAATAACATGTGCATTACTATGAAATGTCATCGTTTACAACAAGTATGTTCAAACATCCATGAATGTTAAATAACTCTTTAAAAAAACATTGCAGATGTTGATGCAGGCTAGTATGTAATAAAATGCCACAATAGTGATACAGTGATCTAGCAATATAGGCAGACAAAGAGAGGATGGCTGTAGACATAATTTGATATAATTTTTATGTAGGCAGACATAATTTAATGAAGGTGGTGGGTCTAAGCCAGTCCTGGACAGTTGGGGGAGGATTTGGGTGGGCAGGAAGGAGATGGTATTCTAGTAGCCCCAGGGGCACAGAACCAAAAAGAGACCAGATCAGAAACAACCCAAGGCAATTGGGGTTGTGGGAGATGAAGGTGGAAAAGTAGGTTGGGGATAGACTTTAGAGACCTCTGTCAAAGGAATGTCAGGGACTATAAGAGCAAGTAGTTGGTAAGTAATTGGTAACAACCCAGCAGGTTCCTGGGAGGTTATTTAGCTGCTAAAGGTTACTACTGCATTTGCAATGGAACTCTCAAAGCTGAAAATACTATTCCAAAAAAGAGAAAATACTATTTCAGTGTTAAAGATTCTGCAATTGTCTACATCATTTACTGATTAATAAACCTTTTAGTAATATTTATAAAGTGTTCTGAAAAATCAGAGCTACTTGATTTATGTATATATGCTGATACTGTTTCATAAAAAGTAAAACCTTTTTTGCCTTATTTATGATGCTTTTATACTAATTTGTCTTTGCATACTTTTAAATTCTCCTCTGCACACACTGAGTCTATCATTATACCCTCATCCCTTCTCTCCTTCTTGCTCTCTCTCTCTCTCTCAACAAAGGAAATTGGTCACAGTAAAACTTATTAACACAGGAGTAATGGATATATATATATCCACATATATATATATATATATATATATATATACACATGATATATATATATATATATATATATATATATATATACATGATTTTAAACAAGTCAGTTCCACAACAAGTCAGTTCAATCAATTGTGTGAAAAATAATGTGGAAAAGTGTTGCCCAGAATCATTTAGAAATGATTTGGTCAATGATTATTGAAGTGACTCAATCAGAAATATACATCAGTGATAACATTACAGAAAATTCACTAACTTTTTAAAAGATCAGGCAGCTACATTCTTAAGAGCAAAGGTTCCAAATATCGATTATTGAGATACATTATGATTTTTCTTTGATGTGGGTGTAACTTCCTTTTCCCCACGTTTCATATTCTCAAGCATTTCAGAAGATGTACTTATTGTTTAAATAAAAGGATATCAAAATCATTTTTGACTTGAGAATTTTAATCTAAATTAAGTGAGTAGTTGTCTCGGTGTTACACAAATCACAACTTGGATGCCTTCAGGGAAGCAGGAAATAATTCCACTTTATTATGCCCATCTCTATGAACTGAAAATATGGCAAAGCACAAAACCTTTGCTGACAGAACCTAGTTGTCTCTGATAACTAGGACTTGTTATAATTAATAATTTGGACCTGAATTTCTTTACCTTTAGGAGTGGAAATTATAGAAAAGGAAGGTAGAATTCTGAAAACTTGGTTCAAATCTGTGTAAGAAGCATAGTTGAAATGTTCCAGGTGCATATTAGTTATTGTTGGAGAGAGAAAAAGGAAGGGTGATCTTTCAGAGATCAATAACAAATAGATTTTTCAAGGTTAGCCTATGAAACCTAGTAGGAAAAGGCAGGAAAAACACTGATTATATTGAGAAGGATTCAACTTCCATCTAAGCAAAGGTTACAAAGTTCTGAGGAAGGGTGAAATAGAGAGAGGGGAAAAAAAAAAAAAAAAAAGACGAAGAAAAAAATAACATAGACAAATCAGGACTGAATTTTCAGAAACATCAACCAACAGAATTGCAGATTCAAATAATGAAAGTGTAAACGATTTGGGCACTACTTTATTTCTTTTGCTTATCTTTTTTTTTCCTCTTTTCTTTGATATGAATGTGGTAATGAGAAACCCAAAACAACAGGAGAGAGAGAGGTATGAGTGAATGGAGAAAGTAAAATACTACAGCGCTTATTCTCTCATTTCTATCTCCTATATTTAAATTTCAGATAAACAATAAATACTTTTATAGTGTAAATATGTCCCAAATATTGCATGGTACAAACATACACTAAAAAATCGTTTGCTGTTTATCTGAACTGAGTATCCTGTACTTTTATTTGCTAAATCTGGTAGCCCTAGGAAAGAACCACTAGTCTTAATAGAGGTAGATCGCCCTTTGTTTATCCTTTTCTTAAAAAATTATATTAATTGAAGTAAAACACACGTACAAAAAGAACACTTCTCATGAGTGTACAGGTCACTGAACATTCACAAATGAAGACACCCATGTAGCCAGGACCCAGGTCAAAATCCAGACTGTTAGCCCCCTAGAAGCCTCCCCTGTGCTCCTTTCCCTCCGATGAGAATAATTACTACCCTGACTTCTAACAGTAAATCTTCTAGATTTGCCCATTTCACCACTCCTTCTATTTAAGGTTGGGGGCCTCATCCTTATATTCTAAGGTTTCCACCTACTTGGCAGAAACATAGACCCATGGCACCATGTTAAATGTCCCGTTGATTGAATACAGTTGAGGTTAGGGAAGAGCACTCCTGCCTCCATGTATTAAGTGAATTCTCTAGGAAGTGTGTTTATCCAGTACCTTACAGGACAGAAGGTGGGCAGAACCTTCCAGGGAACCTAGGAGGTAATACTTTCCAGAGGAACCAGTAGATAACAAAGGCAGAAATTCAGAAGTGAATCTTCTAGGATATATTATAGTAGGTTATGTACTTTGGACTAGGAGTGATTTCGTTGGTGGTACACTTAACAGAGAGATAGTAAGAACTAACCATTCAACAGACTTTCCCATGTAGAGTTTGAAGGTGATCTTACCCCCCAACAAATAATGCCCATTAGTAGTGTTGATCTTCACTGGCACAGCTTTTTTACATAAAGTTGTTCCATGAGGCCACCTGATACCTCTGAGTCTGTAACTCCTTCAACCTATAGAGAGGATACTGGTCTCATGCTATCAGAATGCGTCAGAAACATTCCTATAACTTAGGACAGAGAATTAGAACAGAGAAGAAAGTCCCTTCCCATTCTCCCCAGTAGTGCTGGGAAAGATAACTGCAGGAATGGAGCCGTAAGACAGAATGGGATCATCTCTGACAGGACCTTTACATGAACCAGCCCGGAAAAGATGGAGGCTCCAGCGACACACTGAGTTTACTAAATATTCCCGAGTCTTCCTTGTAGCTGAGCCCATAGAGCTGAGTCATTTTATGATAGCTCCTGCATGAAGAACTAGAAGTATATGATATGGCTGGCCAAGGATCCTTCTCCAGTTGGATCTGAGAATGGGATTACTGGTGATTCAGTCTAGGAAGGACCTTCAGATATTAGCCTGGGTAGTGCCAAAATGTCTGAATAGTTTCTGAGCAGTAGCATTCCAGGCAAAAGGGAGGCAATGACATTCTCTCTACCTCTCCAACCAAGTTCAAAATCAAGAAAGTAAAACATGGTACTTCCACTTCCTATCACTGTATTCCTTCCTTACCTGGTATATAGACGGTCCTGTTACAAATACAATGAAAGAAGGAAGTCTGATATGGCATCACTTACATGTATAATTTAAAATACAACATAAACGAACATATCTATGAAACAAAAACAGATACACAGATATAGAGAACAGACTTGTGTTTGCCAAGGTGGAGGAAGAGGAGGCAAGGACTATGAGCTTGGGATTAGCAGATGCAGACAATTATATGTAGGATGGGTAACCAACAAGGACCTATTGTATAACACAGGGAACTATATTCAATATACTGTAATAAACCATAATGGAAAAGAGTAAGAAAAAGAATATACATGAATAACTGAGTGACTGCTGTACAGCAAAAATTAAACACAACATTGTAAATCAACTATTTTGTTATTTAGTCACTAAGTTGTGTCCAACTCTTTGTGACCCCATGGACTGCAGCATGATAGGCTTGCTTGTCCTCCATTATCTCCTGCAGTTTGCTCAAACTCATGTCTACTGAGTCAGTGATGCCATCCAACCATCTCATCTTCTGTCTCCCCCTTCTCCTCCTGCCTTCAATCTTTCCCAGTGTCAGGGTCTTTTCCAATGAGTCAGCTCTCTCCATTGGGCAGCCAAACTATTGGAGCTTCAGCATCAGTCCTTCCAATGAATATTCAGGGTTGACTTCCTTTCAGTTCAGTTCAGTCACTCAGTAGTGTCCGACTTTTTGCGACCACACAAACTGCAGCACATCAGGCCTCCCTGTCCATCACCAACTCCTGGAATTCACTCAAACTCACGTCCATCAAGTTGGTGATGCCATCCAGCCATCTCATCCTCTGTCAACCCCTTCTCCTCCTGCCCCCAATCCCTCCCAGCATCAGAGTCTTTTCCAATGAGTCAACTCTTTGCATGAGGTGGCCAAAGTATTGGAGTTTCAGCTTTAGCATCAGTCCTTCCAATGAACACCCAGGACTGATCTCCCTTAGAATGGACTGGATGGATCTCCTTG